>NW_028186521.1:146977-157568 GCF_003343005.1 Rhea americana
CCCATGGATTTGTGGATGTCAAGCTTGCCCAGAAGGTCTCTAATCCTTTCCTCCTCAACCAAAGGAAAGTCTTCCCTTCTCAAGACTTTCTCCCTTACATCCAGGCTCCGGGATTCCYGAGGGCTGCCCTTAGCAGTGAAGACTGAAGCAAAGAAGGCATTCAGTAATTCTGCCTTCTCTGTATCCTTGTCACCAGGGCCCCCRCCYCATTCAGTAGYGGGCCCACATTTTCCCTAGTCCTCCTCTTGCTGCTGATGTAGTTGAAGAAGYCCTTCCTRTTGTCCTTGACATCCCTTGCCAGACTCARTTCCAGCTGGGCCTTAGCCTTCCTCACAGCATCTCTACRTRCTCTGACAGCATTCCTATAATTCTCCCAAGTAGCCTGTCCCCTCTTCCACAGTCTGTGTACTTTCTTCTTCTGTCTGAATTTGGCCAAGAGCTCCTTGCTCACCCATGAATGTCTTCTGCCCCCTTTGCTGCACTTCTTACTCCTAGGGATGCACCGMTCTTGAGCTTGGAGGAAGTGATGTTTGAATACTAGCCAGCTCTCCTGGACCCCCCTTCCTTCTAGGGCCTTAACTCATGAGATTCCTCCAAGTAGGTCTCTGAAGAGCCCARAGTCTGCTCTCCTGAAGTCCAGGGTTGCAATCCTGCTTGTTGCCCTAGTTCTTTCATGCCAGATCCTGAACTCCACCATCTCRTGGTCACTGCAGCCAAGGCTGCCGCAAGCCTTCACATCTCCAACCAGTCCCTCTCTGTTGGTAAGGACAAGSTCCAGCMGGACACCCTTCCTCGTAGGCTCCTCCACCAYTTGTGRCAAGAAGTTAYCATCAATGCATTGCAGGAGCCTCCTGGACTGCTTGTGGCTTGCTGTGTAGTCCCTCCAGCAGATGCCAGGGTGGTTGAAGTCCCCCATGAGAACCAGGGCCTGTGATCRTGAGGTTACCTTCAGCTGTCTATAGAAGGCCTCAYCGACTTTCTTTTCCTGGTCAGGTGGCCCAGGGTCAGGTTGGGCCCCTGGGTCAGGTGGCCCAACAGTGTCCCCCATGCTAGCCTGCCCTTTGATCTTTACACAGAAGCTCTCAACTGCCTCCTTCTCCTCCACCCCCAGGCAGAGCTYGATGCATTCCAGTTGCTCTCTCACATAAAGAGCAACTCCACTACCTCGCCTTCCTGGCCTGTCTTTCCTAAAAAGCACATAGCCATCCATGACAGCGTTCCAGTCATGTGAGCTATCCCACCACGTCTCCGTGACTGCAATGAGATCRTGGCCCTGTGAYCGCACACAGATCTCCAGTTTTTCCTATTTGTTCCCCGTGCTGTGCACATTGGTGTACGTGCACTTCAGAGAGGTAGTTGTGGATACAGGTTTCCCAGGAAGGGTGTACAGGGGTCGCCCACAGSCATGTCCCAAACGCACATCCCCAGCTGCATGCATCCATGCATCCACACAACTTGTGTTTTGTTGTCTACGYTGTCTGTATGACACCCCCCTTCTCCCCTCCTACCTAGTTTAAAGCCCTCTTTACTAGGCTGGCTAACCTGTTTGCAAAGGCAAATGTGCCCCACTCGGTGAGGTGAATCCCATCTCTCCCCAGCAGTTGCTGATCTTCAAACCATGTTCCACGGTCATAGAATCTAAAAYCCTGTTGCCAACACCAGTGGTGTAGCCAGTTGTTGATTYGGAAAATCTTCCTATTCTTCCTCCCATGCCTCCCCCTAATTGGCTGGACCAATGAGAAGACCACCTGGGCTCCCAGACCCTTGACCACCGTGCCCAAGGCCTTGAAGTCTTCTTTGGTTGTCTCTAGCTTGCTCTCTGTATTGTTAGCACCCACGTGAAAGAGCGGCAGGGGGTAGTAGTCCGAGGRGTGGACAAGCCTTGGTAGCCTTTCAGACACATCTCATATCCTCACTCCYGGCAGGCAGCAAACCTCTCYAGAGGGTCAGGTCRGCAGATAGGCACCTCTGTCCCCTTTAGCATGGAATCACTCACTATAACCACTTGTCACCTCTTCCGAGTGGTCACACAAGGCACAGGCACAGACAGCCCAGTTGCTTCCCTTATGTCYAGATCTGGGTTCTCCTCATCCTGGAGTGCACTAAACCTGTTCTTCAATTGTAACTCCAAGTCTACAGGAGGATTAGGGGCCTTTCTTCTTTTTGCTTGAGAAGCAACTAGCTTCCAGCCTTCTTCAACAGTGGTGTGCTGTACTATTTCACTCTTCACAGTGTCCTCCAGCAGCTCCCCTGCTGCAGGGGATTGGGACTCCGGGAGCAGTACGGTCTCTGAGAATGCCCTGTCTGTCTCCTGCCCTGTCTATCTCCTTTCACTCTGTTCCTCTGTGGGTGCTGCTCAGGGAAAGGTGAAACACAAAAAAGTAGTGAGAATAGGATACAACACAATGAATGGGGCAAGTCAGATCTTTAAAATAGTAAAAGGATGCTTGTATGCTTGTATGCTAAACAATTACCGTATCTGAAGAAGGGAAGAAAGAATTTCTCAAATTACTCACTGTTAGAAAAATCCAGTTTTCATCTTCCTTTGCCCTACAAGATGCTAGTCATCTGCTAGAAATCTGTATCTATTTATTTCGCCCAAAAGTAGAAGAGCTTTGGAGATAAACACCCATTTATTCTTGTGAATATGCTAATGCCCTAGTCTAGAATAAGTCTTTGTATTCAAACTTGGTATCTAGGTAAAACTTAATGGGCTGTTATACACAGGAAGTCAAATTAAATATAATTGCCCCTTCTCATTCACATCCTATCAAAATAGCAAACACTTTGGGGAAATTCTCACCTATTTAACTTCTTTTAGCTGAAGAGGTGCTGGAGAAAGAATATTTGATACCACTTTTCAGTTTCATTTGTTTATAATAACCTGATTATCTTCTGTCTGGAGAGTAAAACCCAACAGCTTCTAATCAAAAAAACAAAAAATCCACCAAAATACATTAAGAAGATGCTGTAAGAAGCTGCACTCTTACTTGGATAACAGTATCTTTTATAATTCTAGTTTCTGTAGACAATTATACAGCTCAGAGCAATACAATAAACTCCTATAATACCTGTGTTTAATTTCTTCCTGGAAATAATTACAAATAACTCACAATTCTTCCATGTTGAAGAAATATTTTTGCTTCCTTTCTCTCATGACATGCAAAGAATAGCTACCAAAGCTTGCTGAAGCCCTGTTGATCAGCAGTGGCATATTAGTAAAGTTCTGTAGAGACTTAGTACACACATGATCTGAAAAATCACAGAAACCAGCCTGTGATTTTGAGAAGGCCTGCCCCATGACAGAATTAATTATTTGAAAAAAAATACTAACAGATGTTTGTCTAAAATGTTCTTTGATTGTCCAGTGAAAAACCTTTAAATAACTAGACAATCTTTTCTAATGCTAAGCTACTCATATAATTAGAAATTTTCTCCTACTGTCTAGCCGAAATTTTGTTTGCTGTGATTCTTGCTGATTACTTGTCCTATTCAAAGAGGATATCATGCACAGTTTATTCTCATGCCTGCAGTTTAGCCTGCATATTTGAAGAATGCTGCTATGCATTCACTCAGAGCTCCTCCTCCAGACTAAAACCAGTCCRGCTTCTTCAAACCATCCTCATACATAATGTTTTTCCAGGCACCTTGTCACTCTTGCCTTTCCCCCTATAGAATTTTCTCCTTTAGATGCATCTCTTGACATTTGGTGGCAAAATGAGAGACAGCACCTCAGTTTCTACTTCACCAGTGCTAAGCTGGGAAAAACATTTCACATGTTTATTGGACTTCTGTTTGAATACCACAATACCTTTGCTTTTTTACAGCAGTTTGATATTGCTTATTGATGTTCTGTTTAGGATTCACTATAACTTTTGAATCTTTTAGATAGAACTGTTACCTAACTGTTCTCCATCCTGCATTTGTGCAGTTGATTGTTTCATAAGCGTGATAACTTGTATTCCCCTTACTGAACTGCATCTAAGCATTTTTAGATGATATTTTCTATCTGCCAAGATCATTCTGAATTCTTATCCTGTCTACAAACACATTTTCAGYGACTCACTGAGGACATTTACTATGTCTTCTGTCCCTCATCAAGTGAGCACTCTTGTCCAGGAAGGGGAGAATGAGCTTGTCTCAATGACTAATTCCTTTGGGGAACTGAAGTTAATAGAGGTGCTGTGGGTTTTTCCTCTGCTCCTGCAAGACTCCCCGTCAGTAAACAATACTAATGACACTGAACATATTCACAATATGTAAGAAGGAATCACAGTAGTAGCAAGTGTTAGTGCAAAAGGGGGGGAAAGATACTGATTGTAGAAGATGTGTCATTTCATTTTAAGGAATATATCTGAAGTCAGACAAATTTTTCTCGGAAGATCCTGTTTTTCTGCATTAGCTCACTGAGTAGTTAAATGAGGAGTTTTACATCTCAGACACCTAGGGATGCATCTTGCCTATGTTTTGACACCTATAAAATACATTTCTTCCTGTGAACTAGTCTCCTTGGGCTTCGYTCCTAATCTATGGAAAGATGCACTATGAAGGCACAAATGTTTGTTTTAGATGAAAATGAATTGCACCCTGGAAGTTTCCTCTTCCCATTGCATATTATAAAGGGGACCTTGGTGATGAGGTCAGGTAGAGAGGTACCAAAATGTTTAAAGTTACACAAGATGAATTTCACCCCAAAAGTCAGGTGATAAAAGACTCTTCTCCCCCATTCAATAGATGGGCTGGAGCATCTCCCCTATGAGGAAAGGCTGTGAGAGCTGGGCCTCTTCAGCCTGGGGAAGAGAAGATTGAGGGGGGATCTTATCAATGACTACAAATACCTTATGGGAGAATGCCAAGAGGATGGGGCCAGACTCTTTTCAGTGGTGCCAAGCAACAGGACAAGGGGCAACAGGCACAAACTGAACCACAAGAAGTTCTACCTGAATATGAGGAAGAAATTCTTCCCTGTGAGAGTGACAGAGCACTGGAGCAAGTTGCCCAGAGAGGTTGTGGAGTCTCCTTCTCTGGAGATATTCAAAACCTGCCTGGATGTGATCCTGAGCAACGTGCTCTCAGTGACCCCTGCTAAGGTTTTGGACTAGATGATCTCCAGAGGTCCCTTCCAACTTCAACCATTCTGTGATTCTGGGTGTGTGATGGGATAAAACCATTACACAAAGCAAAGTGAGAAAACACTCACCTCCTGCTCAAAGACACTAAATTGTCGGTGTGAAGATACGATTTTCAAAAACCAATCAAAGGAAAAAAACATGTAGTTTCATAGCTGTGAAATGTTCAGAGAGACAAGTCCTTTATCTCTAATGCTAGCTGAGAAAAAATGAAGAGTCTTCAGCATGTTCTAACTTATTTCATTCTTCCATCTAGCACAAAGGAACAAGAATATATGCCCTACGGAATCTGTGAATTTCTTTTTGTTAACAATTAGTCTTAAGGGACAAAATTCATCGACAATGTTAATGTGCACAGAGGTACACTGATTCCTTTCATCCAATGTCTTTTTGCAATCCAGAATGTAAGAACAATGATACTGCCTAAGACTAGAGATTCACTGACACAAGGTGGTCCTTTCTCCAGTAATGGTCAGCAATAATCAGTAAAGGAAAGAGTATAACAAATAGTGACCCCCTCATGTTACATCTTCTCTGCTTCTAAAAGCCAGTAATTAAATTCTTCATCTCAAGCCTGTAAACAGATCACTATGTTTCTTGGTCACAAACACATTTACTCTCTGCTAATTTTGTATTCCCTTTTTGAATCCATTTATATTTTTGGACTCCACAACATGCAGTGTGAATAAATTCCACAATTTAATCACTCTCTGTGTGACAAAGTACTTTGTTTTATTTTAATCTTGCTGCCTGATAATTCCACAGAGTGCCACCTCATTCTTTTGTACTGAGAAATAACTATTGTTCCATATTCACATTCTCCTTGCCTACTCGTGATTTTCTAAAACTCTATCAAACCTTTCTCAGGTACCTCTTCTCCAAGCTGAAGAGTTCCAGTTTAGTTAATCTCTCCTCATACAAGAGATGGTGCATACTTTGGATAAACCTTGTTACTTTCCTCTGAACCTTTTCTAGTTCTATTTTTTCAGATAGTTAAACTACAACTGAAGTATTTTTCAAGAGATGGACAAGCCATGGAGCTCTATAGAAGTATAATACTATTTCAACAGACTTTCTATTTCTTTCCTACTTCCTAACATCCTATCTCTGTTATCAGCTGCTGCCCAGCTGATATTTTCTGAGAACTATCCCCATGACTCAAAAATCTAAGTAAAGTATTTTACACGGAATCTTTCACTAAGCAGGTATATACTTTAAAGACTTTCAATCTGAAAAAATGCAGGAACCAGTAATACTTTAGTCTCTTTCATTTGTAGAAATTTTAGTGACCAACAGCTCTACCAGTTGTCACCTCTTTCAAGTTTCATTTGTATTACCTGACCAAAACCTATTTCAAATACACTACAGAAAAGAGGACTCCTTCAACCAAGTCTCTTGACAAAATCTGAGGTGGTTGTATGCCCCTTCTCCCTCCGCCACACACACACACACACACACACACCATTAATCCTTTCCCCTTCAGCATTTTGCCTATAGTGGCATTCCCTACAGTGACAGTAGGCATGGCATCCTTCGCTCAGCTAAAAAAGAAGGAAAGAAAAAGCTAATGGAAATCTTTACTAGCTCTTCTGCACCTGGCAGATTTCACTGTTGTTCAGATAGAATGTTTGTATATTTTCCCAGGACCTGCTTTTCAAACTCCTAAGCTGTTTTCCTGAATATATTTTTAAGGAGAAAAAGAAAGAATAGGGTTTAGTAAACAGTTCCCCTTTCAAATATTCCTTTAATCAGCTCTAAGAGCTGTAACTGTTTAGCATGGGTATCTTTCTTAATAGACCCCATTGACTGACTACATTCTTTTAATCATTTCATTATATTATTCATTATTCATCTGGTCCTACCTCTTGTATAAAACAGGCCACAAAGCCTCATGCTTACCATCAATTCCGACTGTGCCAGAGCCTAAATTTTACAGGCAGCTGACCAGTCTACTCTAGGATTCCAAGTATAAGCAATGATTAAGAAAAAGTAAGGGCTTGGTGGGAATTCACTGTCTACCATTTCATGTTCCTAAAACTCTCTGTGAAAGAGGTAAGTGGTCCCAAAAGACAATGCTCACCAAAAAATCTTAAAATACTATTTTGAAGGCACTTTACTGTGACAAGTGGGATTATACAAGGCCTTTTCAAGAAGAAATTTAATTTTCTCCCTCTACTCTTTTGTTGCTATAGAAATAAAGGYTGCACTATCTCAGTGCAAATTACCTTCTACCAACTGGATGGGTTTGCCATTACAAAAATCTATTTCTTGCAATATACCAAGAGCAGGCATCCTTCCAGATCAGCCAAGGCTGACTGATCAACAGTTAGAGTTGCAAAGTAGATTTGTCAAAGATTCATTTACCCTTAGTTCCTAAGCATTAAACTCCTTTTGCAGGGATATTTTCCATGAACTTTTCTGTAAAGCCATTAACTAGGCCTCTTTCAAATTCCTCATTGACCCCTGCTTGTAACACAGCTTCTCTCAGAACCTGATAATTAGTCACAACTAGACAGAGCAACAGAAAAGCTGATACAACTTCCAATTCCCTGTCTGCTGTTTGCCTTCTAGATAAGCTTGCAGGAGCAGAAATTAAGTAGGGTTCCACTTGCATAATGCTCAGCACACTTTAACGACAATCCTATACAAACAGCGCACCAGGGACTGAGGAGGCAGAGACAACCAATAAATAAGCTTCACAATGGAAAAGAATAAAGCAAGCTGTCTCAGAGCCACATATAGCCAAGCAATASCTTGCTGACATTCAGAATGACTCCTTTTACTTAGTCTGATCTGGAAGCCAGCTCTTTGCTTAAACACTGCTACCACCTTTATGGAACTGGCCGTCCTGGAGGCATACTCTTTACAAAATGAATGTGCAAAGGAGACAGCAAACTACAGTGACTGACACAAGCAGAAGTGCTTAGTATGAATAGAGGAGTGAGAGCTGTGACCTTCATTGCCAAGAAAGTTGTATCTTGAATAGAATCTAGAGAAGAGAGAGAAGTAGAAGCCACTGGACTGAATCTATATAGGGAAAACATTGGTACTATTCTTTTGCATGCTAGGGAAAAGAGAAATCACAACTTATTGGTGCAGACCCAATGATTTCTAAGTGACTGTATCAATTACTTATATTACTGATTTCCTTATTTGGTCCATGAAGACAGTCAGCGGCTGGAGCACGTGATGTAGGAGAGGCTGACAGAACTGGGCTTGTTCAGCCTGCAGAGGAGAAGCTGAAGGGGAAACCTTATTGCTGTCTGCAACTACCCAATGGGAAGCTGCAGAGAAGACTCTGCAAGACTACTCTTAGAGGTGCACAGGGATATAACAAGAGGCAATGGATACAAACCTCAGCACAAGAAACTGCAATTAGAKACACAGAAAACTTTTTCATTGAAGGTGGTCTAACAGCAGAATAGGGGCCCAAAGAGGCTGCAAGCTCTTCAATTTTGGAGATATGCAAAGCAATCTGATCTAAGTTGGCTCTGAGCAGTACATTGGACTAGAAACCTCTAGACATCCCTTCTAACTGAAAATATCCTATGATTCTGTGTATCTACCTGTTTGGCCAGTCACTGCAGTAGAAGTGTGCAGAAATTCCTATGTGGAAAGGGACTGCCTCATGCTTCCCCTCTCTTTGAAAGGGAGGCCCTTCCAGATGGCTTGCGAATACTCAGCATTATAATCTCTCTCCCCGGTCAACTAATCCCTGTGATTGAATAAAAAACAATCTTGAATTATCTATTGCTCCCAATTCTTCTACTTCCCAGCTGTGCCGTGTAGAATGTGGGTGTTTAATTTTATATTGAGTTAACTTCAAACCACTTTAATCTCTTTCCTTAATATAGTTCATCAGATAAGTCAATTCCCTTTGCGATTGCCTCTTTCTGATAAGAACAAGTTCAGATTTCTCTCTCTATTTGCTTATTCATTTGCCGAGTTCTGTCCTGCACTCCTCATTCTCAGAGGTCTGGGGGAAGTTTCTCCCTGTGAGTTGGGTGACCTTGCATGCCCAGTCCACCTTCACTCTGGAGAGCGCTTGTGCTTTCTTCTTTAACTGCAGTTATGCTTCAGAATGATTTCAAATGAGAGGTGGATAACTTGCCCCGGAACAATCTCTTACTCCACKCCAAAGCAGACTGAATACCTAATTTTTGTAACTGGCAGTGTACTGGTGACGTTTAAAACTCTGAAATAATGCTTCCCCAGGAGGCCAATTCCACTGAAGAAAAGATTTTTATTCAAAATACCATCTAGAATCTTCTCATATTCTCACATTTATCCTTCTATAGAAGTGTAACCTTCTTTTTACCTTTTAAGGTAAAAGAAAAAAAAAATAATCATTTACCTCACCCAAACCTGCTATTCAACCATGTGAATACTGTTCCCTGCTCCATTTCATAGGACTTCCGTTCAAACCTGTAACTATTTCAAAGGCCTTCCCTGAAAGTTAAAGTCAGTTGTGTATAATTTTCTCAAGTACTTTTAACTTGTTCCTCAAACACTGTCATTATGTTAATCTTCTCCCACATTTGAGACCTCCACTGAAGTGAGAAATGATGGAATAAGCGCTCTCCTGCAAATCATTTTAATCTATCTGCTGTTCTGATCTTACAGCACCTTAGTAACATCTTCATCTCTGCTCTAAAAGTATCTGTTAGCCCAAATGTTTAATTTTTTAAAGAATGGAAAAAACTTCCATTCTGTTTATGCCATTTATTAAGGCAGTCCAAACACTACAACTAAATACCCATACTATACTCCAGACTACCTTCTCATATTCACATTTTGCCTGTGCATCAACCCCAAACTCCCTTTCTAGGCCCATTAACACCGGCAAAACACATTCTCACATTGATGGCGTCACTTCTCATTCCTCAACATTCAGTTACATGCTGTAATCCCAGTTACCAATGCAAGCTACCTGCTTTGGCAGTAATCACATTCTGAACTCCATGAAACAGAGCAGATAAGCTTCCAATGAAGCTTAACTGAAGAGGAGAACTGGAGAGGTGCCTGAGGAGAACTAGAGAGGTGCCCGAGGACTGGAAGAAAGCCAATGTCACTCCAGTCTTCAAGAAGGGCAAGAAGGAGGATCCAGGCAACTACAGGCCAGTCAGCCTCACCTCCATCCCTGGAAAGGTGATGCAACAGCTCATTCTGGATGTCATCTCCAGGCATATGGAGGAAAAGAAGGTGATSAGGAGTAGCCAGCATGSATTCACCAAGGGGAAATCCTGCTTRACCAAYCTGAGAGCCTTCTCTGATGGAAGGACYGGCTGAGCAGATGAAGGGAGAGCRGTGGACATTGTGTACCTTGAGTTCAGCAAGGCTTTTGACACCGTCTCCCATAACATCCTCCTAGGTAAGCTCAGGAAGTGTGGGTTAGACAAGTGGACAGTGAGGTGGGTTGAGAAGTGGCTGAAAGGCAGAGCTCAGAGGGTTGTCATCAATGG
>NW_028186521.1:158406-164956 GCF_003343005.1 Rhea americana
CCAGAGAGGTTGTGGAGTCTCCTTCTCTGAAGATATTCAGGGCCTGCCTGGATGCAACCCTGTCTACCACGCTCTAGGTGACCCTGCTTGAGCAGGGAGGTTGGCCTAGATGATCTCCAGAGGTCCCTTCCAACCTTACTGATTCTATGATTCTATGAAATGAAAAGACAGTGCTTCTGTCTCAGGAAGTCTACTGGTGAGAGGACGGCTGATAATTACAGCAACACTTTTCATGTCATTCATCTCCAGGCCTTTAGAGAAGGACAGCCAGTGTTGCCCAGGCTTTAGGACAGCCAACATGTGGTCTCAAGAAAGAAGGGGAACAACTGCAGTTCCTTGTTTTACCTTCAGCTGGTTTTACCTAACTGAATGGTGATGYTCTGTTTCACTTTTGCTTTCAAAGCAACCTAAGAATGAATGACAAGTTTGTATGTTTTATGAAACTTCTAACTATTTTGACACAACACAMAAAAAAAAGATATTGCATCGCACTATTCAACACTATCACTGTTTCTCACTTTCTCCTCCAATGCCAATCCTAACTTTTTCTCTCTCCATTTCAGGAGTGAGAGTGAAAGCACTTGAATTTCATGTCACTGGGCAAATTAATGGAATAAAGATCCATTAAAGACTATTAAATACAAAGACATTGCCTCTGGCTCAGGAAGACTGAGTAGTGAATTGTTGCAGGCAGGAATAATATTTTGGGGAGGTACTGAAACATGCTTATTCTGTTCTCATAACTGCAGTCAGTACCTGCCACTGGCCACTGTGTGACACATAATACTGGCCTAAAGGATCGTTAGCACGCCCTAGAATGGCCATTCTTATGCTCTTATGTTGTGTGCCTATGCACCACGTTATGGAGTTGTAGTTAATATCCTTTAATCTGTTCAAATTCAACACATCAAAATTTGTTAGAACCCCCACTGCTTACAGCCAGTGTTATTGTGATCCCAAGACATCCCAACCATATTTCAGCAAAGCATTTCAGTTTATCAAGCACTGCTTTGCATGTACGGACTGCCTGGGAATGCCAAGACCCACTGGACTATGATTCTTTTAAACTTAGCTTTTGTATCTGATTGGCCGTTAATAACTGCTTCTGGAGAAGAYGCAAGAAGCCATCTATGATTGTGGGGAGGGTCTGGAAGAGGCTTTATACTCTCCTGACATATAGTCCTGTGGGACTTCAAGATCTCCCCTTCCTCTTTTGTAAGCAGTATGGTTAAAAACACGCATGTAAACACAGCTGCCTGAGCTGGGGGAGGATCTGCTCCTCTCGCAGCTGACTCTGTGGAAACAGGGCTGCTATGAGCAAAACTGTCACCACTAGTACAATCTGTGTAATTTGCTCCCCGCTGCCCTCTTTTATGAGGGACTCAGGAGACCAAGTTATGGGATAGATGGGATAACTATTTATTCACCTGTGGGAGACAACTTCTGCCTGCCATCCTTCCCAGTGATTCCAAGACCTTGTTCCACAAAACAACCTCTTCATACAGAGGAATATGTATGTGGCGTACATATGGGAGTGGAAGGGTCTCAGGTATGAGGGAGAACAGGAACAAGCCATAGCCCAGATGGACTGCTCTGCAGCAACACAGAATCCMCAGACTGTATGAATGTGCACTCTTCTCTAAGGAGAGATTGTTTTGCCTTACCCAGCAAATATTCAGACCCTTACCTTAAAGCCAGTTTAAGAGGTCTGAGTTGGCAAGGGATTCTGAAAGCAGGCATAACATAATGTGCAATTCTAGAAAATATACTCAAATAATAGGTTTATGCTCATTTAGAACTAGTTCAACAGGACTTAAATGTTGCCTCCATCTACATCTGTCATTTGGGAAATTCAAGACATCCAGACTGGATTCCCAAGCTTCCTCTGTAACAGAATGAAGAGTTCAGAGCCCAGGATCTCCTGACCATTATCTAACAGGTGGCTGACTGCAGGGCCACTTTCAGCAGCCATATAGGATACCAGGGAAAAGGTCAGGCCTTGAAATCTGCTCTCTGTAGGGCTGGGGGACCTCATTTTAGGCTTCGGAGAAAAGCCTTCTTCCTCCATAGTTCAAAAGAACAGCTGTACTGGGTCAGGCCACCAGTCCTTCTAACTTCCTAGCAACAGCTAATAGTGCAAAAATGATGATAGAAGTAAGAACTGCCAAAGAATACAGTGGTGCTTCCCCACAATGCACTCCTAACCTCCAGTGCTTTATGACTAAGTGAATTCCTGAGTCAGAGCTAGTCTC
Source organism: Rhea americana (assembly GCF_003343005.1). Classification (NCBI taxonomy): domain Eukaryota; kingdom Metazoa; phylum Chordata; class Aves; order Rheiformes; family Rheidae; genus Rhea; species Rhea americana. The sequence continues at coordinate 160,659 of NW_028186521.1, forward strand.
TTTGTGTTCAAAAGCCCACAATGGATTTTTCTGTAGTTTGTCCTGTTGCTTTCTGAACTCCTGTCAATTTTTAGCACTCAGAATGTTATTTAGCAAGGAATTGCACAGTTTAATTGCACGTTACGTGGAAAACTCCTTTGTTCACTGTCAACATTCCACATGCTCGTTTCATTCAGTACTTTGTGGCTTTTACAAATCAAATCAAATCAAATCAAAACAAAAATCAAATATTCTCTGTTCACCTTTTCATATCGTTCATTTGTGGACTTCTACCAAAACCCTTTGCATTCACCATCATTTTCGAAACTAGACAGTTCCAGTCTATTTAGTTTCATCTCTTATGGAAGAACTTTCATCATTTTGGGCATCTTTTTTTGGTTTTCTCTGCAATTTTCCAAGTACTACTTCTTAAGTTTGAACGACCATAACAGCAACCAGCTTTCAAGATGTGGGCAGAGTATAGATTTATACAAAGACATTAATAATGTTTTCTCCTTTTTTTCCCCCTTCCAAATAATTCCAGGAATTCAACTTATTTTTGCAGATTTGGGCTGGAAATTTGATGGAACTATCTATCCACCCCCTGATCTCGTTCCTGAGTGGGAGGTCAGTCCAATATCTACACTGAATGTGAAATACTACTACAGCCTCTTCCTAGGTGCATTACTTTTATTCGTCTGTGTTGGAGTTCAGCTGCTGTTTTATCATCCAGTACCCAGTGTTACAACATTCAGAAATGCATGGTTCTTTTGCAGCTTTCTGCAGTTGACCTGCATTTTTTTCTACCCTAACAAACTTAGAACAGTTGACAAACTCTGCTGATATGCTGAAAGATAACTAAGAAAATTGAGTTTATGTAAAATAAGCTGTCACAGTTTGCTCCTGTAATGTCATAAGCAATAATGTCCATTTAATTACTCTAATGACCAATAATTGTTATGAGTACCAAAGTCTGACAGCAAGCAGAGACTATATTCCACAGAGTACCCCTACATTTATCCCTCAAACATGTCACATAGAAATCCAGTTTCAAAAGTGCATCCCTGTATCCAAACGGTAGGCGTATTCCTATAACCTCTTCTTCTATGAACATGTCCACCAGCCCTATGTGTTCATGGCCAAGCACAAAATCGCAGCATCACCCCAGCTCCCATTAATAATTCCAAGCTTAATATTGCATTGACTTTAATCATCTTCCAAAAAGTCAGTCTTCATGCTCAAAGGAGTACATTCAAATGTCAAGAAGCAGAACACCACTGGTGATCTGATTCAGTTCAGACAGCACATTTAGTACAACCAACAGACTAGACTGACAACTGTTTTCGTGCCATCCCATGTACAGCAGAATCTTCACTTTCCCTTCAGAGCAAAGCTGCAACTCTACATCTGCATCCAACACAAGCTCTTCTACTCCCAGAGTACCCTCAAAAATCCCTGAATCTTAACAAAATGTCATTTTCATGATCCCAGCATCTCCCATGCCAAACTCTTTGTTCCTAAACTAAGATGTGAGCCAGACTGTCCAGTTCAGCTTCAACATTTTATTCAAGTAACTCCCACCTACGACTTATAGTTCAGATCATAACCGAATTGACAAAAACAACCAGGAAAGTTTCCTTCCCAAGAAATTAATGCAATCTACACTGCTCAGTCAGGGAAAGGAGATATTACTTCATGGAACAAAAACATCTTGTAGTCACAAAGAAAATATGTGGATGCTTACCTGTGAGAGGTAAAATTGTCGTAAGAGCCCACAGTATAATGTCTGAAGAGACGCTTTGTCCTGTCTTCTCTGGTTTCTACAAGAAAAAAAAAGACATCACAAAGCTGAGAGCTAAAAGAACACTTGCCATTGTCTCTACTTCCTCCAAACATGATAAACAGAGAACTCTACTTTCACAGAAACATTATATAATATACAAATACTAATCTGTGTGCAGGCATGTACTGGTGTGATCATTCCCATGCATACTCATATACAGATCCATATGCACACAAATAATTCTGTGAATATAAGATGTCTTCACGAGCTTAACCTACAATGTAAAGGCCTCAAATTTCACCAAAACACCAAAAAAATAGTCAAAGAGAAGAATCAACCAGTAAGGCAAAAACACACTCCATGTGCCAAGGCAGCAGTCAGATTCCTCTTCYTTATTCTGTCTGGCCACATCAATCTTACATATCTCAAGGTACAGTGATGCAGTTGCAACAGAAAAGATGGCAATTGCCTCAGACTGGCTTCTTGTCTGGCAGTCTGTGAGCTCCACAGGCRTATGGGAGTTACAAGGAAGGAAAGATAAGAACCAAGACAGACTTACGTTATCACTCACCTATTAATCACTGGTGGCACCCCCAACTCAGTATATCAGGCATTTCAGGCCATGCTCATTGGAGCAAATGTCCCCTTCTGGATGTAACTGGAAATTTGGAACTGAAAAAGTACAAGAAGCTACCAGCCTGATCCAACCAGCCTGATGAGCAAAAGCAGGAGCCCACATTTCTGCACCCAGAGGAACTCTGAAGTTCACAACAAAAGACATGCTAGGTGCCTCCAGGTTGGTGGATGATGAAAAAAGGCAGTCTGAATTATGGCTAAGGAGACAGAGATCCTACCGTAGACAGCGTAACAGGGTTGCACCTAATGTGCTTGAGAAGAAGCATGATATGCAGATGTAAAAGAACTTAAGTCAGACATTCCTAGTTACCACTTTTCCAACACAGAAGGAATTTTCATGACATTACCAAAATGAATTTATTTGCGTGACCCAGGATTAATATGTGAAACATACCCYGGAGAAAATAATTGAGGGCATGCACTACACAAAACTGAATGTGTTACATTGAACAAACTCACCCCTACAGTGGAGTGACAGGACTAYTACAATTGATAGGATACCCTGCTCCAAACAACCATGTAAATCCACTTATTTACCCTGTCACCATTTGCTCACTTTCTTTTGAAATCCTTCGCGCTGCTCACTGAATTCCTGGCTACAACATCAGACAGTTTGTTGCTCTGATTTAAGTTCAGCCATCCTTTAAGTTTTCTCAGTAAGGTAGTCAGATAGATAGAAGGAACAAATGTGAAGAGAGAGGAAATGAAGAGTAAAAGCACAGATGAGACTCACATTTTTAACTTCACAAGGGTACAAACTGTTTGCACGCAAAGCCCCCAAAATCCAAAGTAAATATTTGCTTTTATCTGTATTGAAATTCAAAATAACTATAGCTATACTATAATGATAATAATACTATAATTACAGCTATYGTGAAGGGGCTGTATGCAATAACATAGGGAGCATGGGTCTCCACTGTCGTSTATTATGACATGGACTAGTCTAAGGAACACTTTCTAAGGCCAGGAAAATATACCAAATCACAGAATGGTTGAGGTTGGAAGGAATCTCTGCAGATCATCTAGGCCAACCTCCCTGCTCAAGCAGGGTCACCTAGAGCATGTTGCACACAGTTGCATCAAGGTGGGCTTTGAGTATCTCCAGAGGAGGAGACTCCACAACGTCTCTCAACAACCTGTTCCACTGCTCCGTCACTCTCACAGGAAAGAATTTCTTCCTCACATTCAGGTAGAACTTCYTKTGSTTCARTTTSTGCCCAYTGCCTCTTGTCCTGTTGCTTGGCACCACTGAAGAGAGTCTGGCCCCATCCTCTTGACATCTTCCCTTAAAATATTTGTAGTCATTGATAAGCTCTCCCCTCAGTCTTCTCTTCCCCATGCTAAACAGGCCCAGCTCTCACAGCCTTTCCTCGTAGGGCAGGTGCTCCAGTCCTTTGATCATCTTTGTAGCCCTACACTGGACTCTCTCCAGTAGCTCCATGTCTCTCTTGAACTGGGGAGCCCAGAACTGGACGCAGTACTCGAGATGAGGCCTCCCCAGGGCTGAGGAGAGGGGCAGGATCACCTCCCTCGACCTGCTGGCAACACTCTTCCCAATGCACCCCAGGAGACCATTGGCCTTCCTGGCCACAAGGGCACCTTGCTGGCTCATGGTCAATCTGTCATCCACCAGCACTGCCAGGTCTTTCTCTGCAGAGCTGCTCTCCAGCAGGTCAGCCCCCAGCTTGTACTGGTGCCCTGGGTTATTTTTCCCTAGGTGCAGGACTCTGCACTTGCCCTTGTTGAACCTCAGGAGGTTCCTCTCTGCCCAGCTCTCCAGACTGTCCAGGTCCCTCTGAATGGCAGCACAGCCCTCAGGTGTATCAGCCACTCCTCCCAGTTTTGTACTCGCTTTCAAACCTTTTGCTCTGGTCTCGCAATCACATGAAACCACGTCTGC
>NW_028186521.1:170911-171893 GCF_003343005.1 Rhea americana
TGATCATCTTTGTAGCCCTACGCTGGACTCTCTCCAGTAGCTCCATGTCTCTCTTGTCCTGGGGAGCCCAGAACTGGACGCAGTACTCGAGATGAAGCCTCCCCAGGGCTGAGTAGAGGGGCAGGATCACCTGCCTCGACCTGCTGGCAACACTCTTCCCAATGCACCCCAGGAGACCATTGGCCTTCCTGGCCACAAGGGCACCTTGCTGGCTCATGGTCAATCTGTCATCCACCAGCACTGCCAGGTCTTTCTCTGCAGAGCTGCTCTCCAGCAGGTCAGCCCCCAGCTTGTACTGGTGCCCTGGGTTATTTTTCCCTAGGTGCAGGACTCTGCACTTGCCCTTGTTGAACCTCAGGAGGTTCCTCTCCACCCAGCTCTCCAGCCTGTCCAGGTCCCTCTGAATGGCAGCACAGCCCTCGGGTGTATCAGCCACTCCTCCCAGTTTTGTACTCGCTTTCAAACCTTTTGCTCTGGTCTCGCAATCACATGAAACCACGTCTGCTGTTACGAACWGGCACACTACCACCATGACCACCGTTCCCGTCTGCTGCCTCGGGAACAGGCGGCAGCGCTGGACGTGCCACGGGCGGCCGCGCCGCGTCGCTCTGTTCCCCATCGCTCGCCAGCGGCACTGGTGACCCTCCGCTACCGAGGCTCTTCCAGCCTCTCCCGCCCCAAAGCGGCTTTTGCCGCGCGCACGAGGCCGGGGCCTCCTCGCGCACGAGGCTCTGCGGGAGCGGGGCGCCTGCGAGCGCCTCGCGCGGAGCGCGCTGCCCGGGGGAGGCTAAACGCGCAGCGCTGCGCATTGAACGCAGCAGCCGCGGCGCTTGCTCGGGCTACGGCAAATGGCAGCGGCAGCCGCGGGCTCCCGCGAACCGCTGCGAGGCCCCGGCTCGTCGGCGCGGGGAGCCCCGGCCTCGGCCCTGCGCCCCCGGGCAGCGCAGACAGGAGCCCCGGGCTCGCCCCTCGCCCCGGCCGG
>NW_028186521.1:172244-220639 GCF_003343005.1 Rhea americana
GCCCGGCCCGGCCCGCGCGGGCGGCCCCGGAGGCTCCGCGGGGAGGCGGGCCGCGGCGGGGGGAGGCCGCCGGGCCGCAGMGCCTTGCGTGCCTGAGGCTACGCTCAGAGTCCGTAACTTCCAGCCGAAAAAGGGCAGGAAAAGCTGAATGTGCACGCACTCCCGGCTGCCCGCCACGGTTACGAGCCGCGTGGGTTGCCTCTCCGCTCCCCCCAGGCTCTTCTGCTGCGCACGGCGCTGTCCAGGCACAATTTGTCAGAAATCCAGGCACCAACATCCTTTAGTCCACGCTAATATTTAACCACTGCTGTCACAAGCCTAGGTAAGCACGTCCTCGAGACCCTCGGCAATGCCGGTGAGCTGTGCTCCAGCTCRCCCAACAGGGCGACGCAGGAGCGAGAGAAGCGCCCCGCTCGCACCAGCTCCGGGGATCACGCAGCTGCGGCGGCCGGCAGCGCTCGCGTGCACCAGTGCCTGCTGGAAGCGTGCCCTTCTGCCTATGCTACGACCTCGCGTATCGAGCATGCCGTGGTGGAGAGACCAACGAAGGTGGTGCGATATCTCCGTATAAAAAGTGCACAGCAAACACCTTGTACAGGCCCATGCAGGCAGCACGCACAAGGATGAAGCATAGGGCTGGTACTGCCAACAGTGCTGTGTGAACGTGAGGTATAACCAGTGCCTAGCAGTCCCGTGTGTTACGAGCATTCACTGCAGAATATCACTGTGCACAGGAAACTCGTGCGCAGAACAGCCCCTTCATCCTCGCCAGCATGATCCAACTTGCTGTTCTGGCCGCCTGCTTGCTGGCCCAGGTGCATTAACGGAAGGCATTTACCTAATCCAGAGAGATATTTCTTGGAGCTTGATACAGATGCAATGAGGGTTGATGGCTCCCCACAAATCTTCCAATTAGCTGCTCTTCCACTGAGTTCCATTCCTGTTGTCCTGGGAAAAACCGCTTCAAAGAACCAAGGAGTTAATTTTACTGACAAGAAGTCATATTATGCCAAAAAATGGAGATATTAAGGACTGATCAGCACAGCAAAACAATGTAAAGCATTACCAGACAGCTACAAAAGCAGATAACCCCTTCACCTAAATTTTGAAATCATCTGCACCAGCTTCTCCTCTTGCTCATACTCCTCCTTAGAACAGAAGATTCTCAACTCCTAATTCCAAATGGGGATGCCTGAATTTTACTGCTGGTAGCACAATAAAAGCACACTGCAGCCATAAAGAAAAGGAGGTGTCATATGTTCTCAAAAGGGAGTTGATATGCTGTCAGAAAAGTATCTGTACCATGCACCAGCTCTTTCCCCACTGCTGTGGAAGCGTTCAGAAAACAACAGCAGGGAGCATCTCCTAGCTTCAGCTGTGTCAGCACATTATAAGCACATCTGGGCAGTARGGATTCTGCAGCACATTTCATTGAGGGAATGAGGTAATGCAGCAGAGGCCTAAAATATGCCTGAAACATCAGGTCAAAACTTGTATTTCTAAGAAGCACTTAGGGCCAACAAGCCTATGAAAAAGTTAGCACTCACAGCTCCTTACAGCTTGACATGAAYGTACTAAAGTGGGAAGGGGGTGGTGAGAAGAGAAGGCAAAGAAGATGGTCTCTTTTGGAGATACTGGAAAGCATAAACTACGGAAGTCACAACAGCTGAAGTGAGCACATTCACCCTTTTCGGTCTCCTTACATGAAGACACTCTTCAGGTGAGAGATATCCGTAATCCCCTTCAGTCCCTGTGAGGAAGGGAACATGTTGCTGCAGCAGGCACAATAAACCCTGTTCCAGACACACTCCTCCTTTCTCCTGCCATTCTCTCTTCTGCTCATTCCTGTAGGCCTCTAGAAAGTCCCAGCTCCACCCCCCCGCTTTAAGCCCTTCTACTCCCCTTTTCTCTATCATCCTGTCTCCTCTTTCTTCATCTCCTGCCTCCCACCCACAGACATTTATACCTCATCTGCAAACACCTCTATCGATCTCATTCCAGATAAAAGAATGGTGATTTCATGAAGGGAGTTGGATTTATGGGCTGTCCACAGCCCAAAGGCTCGTTCTCTTCCTGACTTCTAAATATAGCTGCTGCAGAGTGTGTGTTTAATGGAGCCGTCAAGGAAGCATCAGAGATTGAGGCTGATGGATGGAGAGAAGYGAATGATTTGGAGATAGGTGTGGAGAGGGAGGCTCTATATTTAGAGAAGATGAAGCAACAGGACACTAAGGTGCTGGCTGACGGATCGGCTCAGAGAAATGGCAGGGGCAGCCCTTTGGGAGGAGCTGTGCAGCAGGGAGGCAGGAGCTTACTGACATGCATGCATCAGCACAGGGCAACTTGCAAAGGACAGGTGCAAATGGGGCAACAGGAATAGGGAATACAAAAAGCTGGAAAACTGACCTGGAAACCAAGAAGAGCATGTAGATGGATGCAGGCAGGCTGTACTCGAGCAATTCTGCATACTACTTGTAAAGTGCTTTTGTAAAGTTTTTAAAAGACAATTCTTTCTAGGTAAATCTGCCTAGTATATTAGATAAAAACATAGGAATATTAGCATCCCATGGCTGACCAAGAGAAGCCAGGACATGTCAAAGAAAATGTCATGGGAAAGAAGCAGCTTTCCAGTAAACTGACTGGATATAGAGCCCTGCTGGGCCACGGCTGATKGACAAGAAGCTTGAATGCTATTCCCACACATCATCCGGTACCTAGATTACCCCAATCCTCTTTCATCTCAGATAAGAAAAAATAGGTTGTAAATAGAGAAAATAAATCTTTTGGAATGTCTGGAATGGGAAATATACATTTTTATTTGTACAGAACATTGAATTTACATTTCTAAATATTATGCTTAATCTCATCATATGCAAGATTTATGCTTGTCTAATTATTCAACTGCTCAATTGCTTCTGTATCACAACAGACAATTTAACCTCTCAGAATGCCTGCTATTAATAGGCTAATATTGCTGATGACAGAAATATACCACACCAGTCAAGCMCAGGATTGTACCTTGCAGCCTGCGTGCCCCAACATGCACTTTACCTGACTGTTCAGAGGTTGAATGCACTTTGGGTCAGCATGACACAGATACCGGCACAGGAACACTGAATGAAGCATGAAAAGTCATTTTTTGGAAATGAATCTTTTTAATCATGTGATGCAGCAGCAGCAGGGACATCACAGTTATCACCAAAGTGTTACATAAAATCACCTGAGAGGTCAAGTTCACAGGAAACCCTACAGCCAACAAATAAATAAGGAGTCGAGGATGAGAGATAATATTAGACTCCATCCTTTTCAAAAAAAAAGGAGGGGTTTAAAATAGATACTCTATCCTAAAACTGAAGATCTACACTAAGAGCAGTAACATGCAAGTCAGAGGAGATGTGGTTTCAGGAATAGGGGAGGCTAGGGTCCGTATCTGTACATTCTTCAATACATGGACACTTCTTGTACCAATAGAGCCCTGGCAGGCTTGCACACGCTGTCTCAGTTTTGATGATCGCTTGTGGGAATACTGATTCCTCGCTTTCTGAACTGTCTCATCCACCCTGGTGGACACTCCTTCTTTTGATCCTGGAAGAGTTGCATATTCATGTGATGCTTCTGGTCAAGAGAAATGGTGGATGGTCGCATCTGCTTGCAGCATGTCAGACCATGAGTCTCTCAGATATTGTTCTCAGTAACAAGGGAGRGCTGCACAGTTCTGTCGGCATAGCTTGTGCTAACCAAAGAGACTGTTGGTGGCAGAACCCTAGAAGGGGATTTCAGAGCTGAGGAGGGGGATTTAGTAGAGACGAGCTTTGGTGCCATGTTAAGTTTGAGAACCAGTCCTCAGCCCTGCTAGTAAGTGAAGCCTTGCAGCCTCTGTTGCAGCTAAGTGAGTTCCCAGCCTTGGCCTTCCAGGCTGGTGTGCTCAGTGTGCACTGCTGACAGGCTGAGTGCTGTAGCCCATTGTGGATTTCACCCAYACGTCCCAAACAGTGCACTCAAGCACCTGACTCAGAGTAGGCTGATGAGCAGATGTCACCACAACTAAAACCTCTTCCAGGCTCTGTGCCAGTCAGCCAATCTGGCTGGGGCTGCCTTAGAGCTCTTATGCTGAAGAGAAAAAAAATAATTATTTCAGAAGAAATGCTGAACTATGCTGAGATGGGGGAAGGGCAGGCAGTATGAGAGATTAGGGAGGTTCTTAATGCTCCTCATTACAGRAAAGGAGCTGCTGAGGCAGGTAAAGCTCTGGAGCATATCAGCTGTGGCTATCATTGGGAAGTGCTCCTTTAGTCCTAGTGGGTTCAATTTAGACAGGGGGTCTGCATGCCAGCATCAGGTAACCTGRTTTCAAATGCATGAAAACATAGAAGCCCTTGAAGGAGACTCTTCCCTTTCTTACAGGACTGTCTGGAGAATAAACTAWTTCATATCCCTAGGGCACCTTGGTCTGTTGACTGAAAACAAAGAAAAKCCCAAGAATGTATTTGCCTAGTGATAAATAGTGTTACTATATCTTATGCAGAATGGTAACTAATTTACATTTTCCACATGACCAATCTTTACTCTGTAAAGTTCAAATACAACTTCCCTCTGGAAACGAAAACTTTCAGAAGCATTGCTGTATCATTCTTATTTTCATACAGTAATTTACATGCAAGATAATGATACATTTGGTGAAACTTTGGCCTGTGTTACAGATATGGTACAAGGAGATAATTGTACTTGTCCCTCCAGCCCTTAAATTATGACTTCTACTTGCAGTAAAATTATGCTTGTTAGAGTTTTCTGTTTACTTATAACTGAAAAAGTGCAAACAAAATGGAAGTCTACTGTCAAATGACCATGAGTTGGGGAGCAGCATCAGTGCATTACATCTCACAATGACTTAAATGAACAGTCTAAAAGGAATGGGAGATCAGCAAGCAAAACCAGTAACCTCATTGCCAAATGTGGCAGCAGGGTCCCAGAAAGTAATGTTCAGCAGGAGGTCTTTAGAGCTATTTATATCTAGTTTTACATAAATTCCTGCAACAGAAATATTTCCGGGAAGGGTCATCAAGGCACTTGTAGTCTCATCTCAGTAAGATGAGCCYTAAGCCCTCTGAGAGAGAACTCTAAAGTTTATCTTCATTTAGTTTAATGCTTAGGTACTTAGCTGATGAATAAACAAGGCAGTCAGTCCTCTTGCACAATCTCCTCAAAGGCTATGAAAAGTCCAAGAAAAGCAACCAGCTACAATCCCCAAGTATATTGCCCATTCTGAAGATACTATTCCTTGAACTCATCAACAGGACATTTCCTTCAGGAGAGGCCTGTAATTCCTCTGCAGCACAATGGAGGAGAAGAAAACCCTAATGCTGACCTTCACTTCTAGCTTTTCTTGATAAAACAAGCCTCTGAGGATCAGGAACTCCCATGAACTGCTAGTTACCTCCAGGAAAGACCAGCTGGGCTAATGGCTCCAACAGTGAAATTCTAGCTTAAATCCTGGTACTCCTATACCAATCATTCTGCATTAGGACAATTTGGGAATCTCAGCAAAGGCTCCTCCTTGCTTTTCAACAACTTCAGCAGCATGTAGGTTGCACAGACATGATCTATCAGGAGTCAGTTTGAGTTCTCCAAACCCAAGACCTAGGACATGCATAAGAAATGGGTAACTCAGAAAGCAAGGAACTATAGAGAGTAAAGACTGATACAAACACCTCCTGTATTGACAATCAAATTTGCTTTACCATGTCTCCAATTACTGCCTGGTATACATTACCTCTCTCTACACAGCTCTCCTCCCCTCTAGGGAGGAAAAGCCCATCTTTGTTGCATAGGAATCCCCATGAGACAGACTTCCCCCATTTAAATGAGCCATAGAGCACGTGAGATGCAGCCCTGCTGATACAACAGGGTGCTGATTTCCTCAGCAAAGTACAGGACAGCCATTTTCACTCAGAGCACTTGCACAAAAAATCACTATCCCACCATTACAGGGAACTCCAACCCTGCAACCAAATGCTGAGAAAATACAGTGTAAGCCTGAGCTRTATTCATAGCTCCAGAGAAAAAAGGCAGTTTAGAAATACGTCRGGCAGTGTGTCAATCAAAGGGGGATAGAGACAGCAGGGGAGAGCATTTAATGGTACCAGGCACAGCAAGAGAGAAAAGGATCAGAATTTCTCATGTCCACCTGTGAGGTACATGGTTAGGTCAAGTATATTTCTGTGAAGCAGATGGTGTCTGCTTTGAACATAGTTAAGAAATGCCAGCACAAGGATACTTAAATGTTAATCAGACCCCTTTATGTTGGGCTGATTCCCCACTTTCTATTTCTTTTCTTTGGAAAAGAATCTCCCCCTACTTCTATWGTATCCCCCAATCTGCACTTATTTWTCTATGCTTATGGGGGTATAAAAGCAGCAGAGAACATTAAAAACTTTCACCTTTCTCATCATGCTTTCAGAAAGTGCAGATGGGTCATGTACAAACTTAACTGATCCCAAACATTGTCCTTCAGTGCTACACAGATGAATTAGTGGTTTTGGTTTTGTAACTTAGGCTCCAAAGTACTGTTTCAAAAGTGGTTCGGGCACTCAAGAATAAGATAGTTGTATTGCAGGTAACACAAGAGACACAAGAGGGCAACACAGAGGTGAAATTTTTTCCACTCCCAGCCACCGTGCTGGTTTAACCAGCCCCSGTTCAGAGTCCTCATCTCTACCTGGCTGTGCCCAAAACCTGAAACTCCTTCCAGAGGGAGTGATTTACACATATGCACATGCTTAGGTATAAGACATCTCCTTGCTCCGAATTCTTTCTCCCCTTAAATCTCCTATCCATGCTTGGCAGAACTGGGTACAAAGGTGCCTAATCTGTGARTTGTTGCATTACCATAATCAGTGAGCCCAGCTAGAATTCTAGATATTTARGTGTTTTTGTGGCAGAAATGCAGGCATCTACTTGGCTAGGCAGATTTTTATGTTCGTGGTGGACACCTAAATCCCATTTGAAATGCAATGTAAATAATCAAATCTCTTTCCAAATTAGGACCGGAGTGCAGAGCTTAGCTGCTGCCAGCATGTTGACAAAGACTTGTTTCCCATCTCACCCAAGCTTTAGCCAACCCAGCTCTAGTTAGGCTAAAACCTCCTACTCATTTATCTTCTCTGTCATTTCTGTAAGCTTTTATCACGCGCAGTCTTTCCTTCCCCTCACTAATGTTCCCTCCCTCCCAACCCTTTCTCTAAACTGCTCTTTTTTCACTCCAAGTTTTGTTCCTTTAGTGCTTACTCTTCTTCCACATGTAGCACAAGCCCTTTTGCAATTTTTCTGCCTCTCTTCTCCCTGAACTTTCTGGGCCTTGTGGGAAGGACACAGCATGGAYGAGCTTTAGTGGGAGAACAGGTAGAAATGCAAGGCAGCCAGTTGACAATGAGAAAATAAACACAACCATTTCTTGTCTTTCCCTCAGCCTCTGCCATTATCATTGACTACCGTCCAAAAAAGGGTACCAAAGCCTCTGCACTGAACAACTGTCCTATGATTCCTGAGGCCCAAAAAGGTAGGATACACAGCAATGACCTACTCAGTGATGAGCCAGAAGAGTCTAAGGACAATGATGAAGAGAAGGAAGCCAAAGCAGACGTGGTGCTCTTAAAGAGGGCATAATACCAGCAGTACACAGGCTATTTTCYAAGCTCAAAGGCTCTTTAGGCCAATTTCCCCACTCTCTCTCATTTCAGTAGCAGACCCAAATCTCAGGAAGTGCACAGACCACTACCTATCACAGATTCACTATACTCAACACTCCTCAGACTAGTACCTTTTATCCAGGCTGTCTCATCTCCAGACTTTCTCTGGAATTCTCCATTAAGAAATGCTACAGCTGCCCACTTGCATATTTCATACCCTTCAAATCCTCTAACATACATAAGCCCCAGAAGTCTAACAGGATTCATGACTGATTGGAGAGAGCTGTTTAATACCATCATCTTCTAAGAGCAAAACCTGTCACAGATCCCCTTAAGACTGTGAAATTTTCCAGGCTAGAAGTTTTCCTCAGGTAACTCTCTTACTTACATCTGRGGTATCTGGTGAAAAGAATTTAAGGTCAAGAACTAGGAGATAGTTACCTGTTCTGCAGCCAGCTGTATTTTCAATTGTATAATCTAAGGTCTACATGTTAAAAATATCCTTCCTTCCCCTCCCACTCCCTTCAAAGAACCCCAAAATATATGCAAGAATGTATATTAAGACAACCTAACTGCAGGGTCTCCTTCACTTTCTTAGTAACCCTTCTGWCCATACTGTCTTACAATTTTCGTCTTTTCTATTAGTCTTCTATCTCTTCTCCTTCTGACTCTACCCCTCAACACTGATTTCATGGAGGTTATTTTCAAGTACCTTTAAAAAAGTTCAAGTTGTCTGAGGTGCCAGTTCTGCATAAAGAATGATGATCCTATGTCATTCTMACAAGGAACTTTTCAGCTTTTCCATGTAATAAAAAGAGCAATAAAAATCATTCCCATTGGACAACTAAGATGTGACATTATGTGCAYCTGAACAGATGCACCAATACCTGCTGGGGCTGACCTGCTGGAAAGCAGGTCTGTAAAGAAGGACCTGGGAGTCCTGGTGAACAGCAAGATGACCACAAGCCAGCAATGTGCTCTTGTGGCAAAAGCAAACAWTGTCTCCTGGTCTGCGTTAGGCAGAGCTCTGTTGGCAGGCCAAGGAAGGTGATCCTTCTCCTCTGCTCAGCACTGGTGAGGCCACATCTGGAGTGCTAGGTCAAGTCCTGAGCTCCCCAGGACAAGAGAGACATCAACATACTGGAGTGAGTCCAGCGAAGGACTATCAAGATGATTAAGGGGCATCCATCAAATGAAGAAAGGTGGAGAAAACTGGGAATATTTAGCCTGCAGATGCTCTACCTGGAAAAGAGAAGGCTCAGGGACTTTATCAATGTGTATAAATATCTGAAAGGAGAGTATAAAGAGGATGCGACCATACTCTTCTCAGTGGTGGCCAGTGACAGGAYGAAAGGCAATGGGCATAAACAGAATCACAAGAAGTTCTGTCTGAACTTAAGGAAAAATTTCTTTACTATGAGGGTGACTGTGCAGTGGAACAGGTTGCCCAGAGAGGTAGTAGAGTCTGCATCCTTGGAGATACTCAAAAGATATCTGGAGCCTYAATATAGGCTATTATCCTTGCTGTACAGTTTGCTAAAGACTAACTGTTACAAACTCATACATATTTGTCTTGCAAAKCTTTGGCCTTTTTTTCAGTAGCATTTTTGGGTAGGTTTTTAATATTCATGTTAATTGTATGAAAATACAGATAGATTACATACACTTAAAGATTCTCATTAACTGTCTTTTGCAAGAAGTCTTTGTCATCTGTTATTTCCAATTTCAGATAAAATAYGGTAAGTTTTTGTAGCCACAGGAAGATTCTGGGAAAGAGTCAGTTTTCTATTCCTTTTCAGTTTAAAAATTGCTCTTAAGACAAAATATTGGTACTTTTCTAGTTAAACAGTATAGTAAGGACCAACTGGAGAATATGGGCAGGGGACAAACACAAAGTTAGAGAACAAAGCATGACAAATGCTGAGGCTGTCTTCAGTAATAGGGTCCCTCCAGAAGAAGCAAGACCTCCATTTTATAGCACTGAATCTTCACTCAAATCTTCTGTGCCAAATACACATGGCCATCCCAGTGCTTGCCAGCTGTTTCACTCTTATGGAATAATAGCACTTTRGTGATATTTATGCTTCTCATCCTTGACTTCTGCAGACAGAGGCAATGTGCCCTTGCCTTCAAGGAAAGCTGCCTGCAGAAACCTTTCAGGCAGCTGATCCAGCTCCCTGAAGCACACCCAATGCCAGCTTGAAACTCACTGGAAAGATTTCAGGGTCTCAAGACAACCCTACAGTGCTTGGATGAATGCAGTTTTGTATCTATACTTGGCATGAAGATGACAGAGAGTAACAGTCCCACTAAAAACTGCCTATTACTAGTAGGGTCAGAATTCTGGAGTAAACAGCACCCACAGAAGATATGATAATGGCCAGGCCTGTGGTTTTAGTGGCCAAAATACTCAGGACAGCCTGCACAGTAGTTCTGGCTATGAAGTGAACTTTAACAAAAGTCTGAAATGCCCTTTCTAGAGTTCACAGAATATGCAAATGCAGACTTAGCTAGGCTATCCAGGGGTGGCATACATTATAAATGAAGAGTGTCTGATCATCTGGCAGAATGAAAAACACCAGAACACATCAAAAGCATGTTCTTTTGCCTATAGCATCTAATTTTCCTGGGTCCAGAACTCAAAGCCCAGCTTAACTAGGCCTTCAAGTGGCAGTCAGGATCATCCAAGATGGAAAGGAAGGTATGTGACAGAAAATTCAAGTCCTTTTTCAGAATCTAGTACTATGCCTATTTTTAGAGCTGCAGGTTTTAGCAGGGGTAGGAAAATACCAGATGGCCTTAGCAGGGTCCATAATGACCTCACTGACAAACAGGGTCACTTTAACAGAAGCTATATTGCAACAGACATCCAAGATGACATATGTTCCCACTGCTCAGAGTGTGCAAAAGATACAGGAAATCTGATGTGGCACAGAAGAGGCCCTGAAATGATACTCAATAAAGCCCACAGAGAATGGTGAGCAGTCTTCCCATGAGGGTCATGCCTCAGTGAAAAGCTTTCTCTYTGATGAAGAGTACTATCCCAACACATAGTCAAGAGAGGGGATCAGGAAGTGTAAAGAGGGGAAGCTGACAAGTGACATTTGTCCCTCCTGTAAAAACTATTGCCAAGCTAAGACCCACTGTCAGCCCTATCAAGCTGGAACTTGGTACCAGCTACAGAGAATGGAGATTCTGGCAATGTGGGCACCCACTGGGCCATTGAGGATGGTGGCACTGCCAGTAGTACAGGAATCAGAACTACAGCAAGTCTAGAGAGAGTCATTCGCGTTTCTGTTTGATGATCCTCAAACGTTATACTCCTTCCATGGAAGRAGAAGTATACTTGCATCACGCTGACTGTAAGAGGAGCTGTGGAGAGCAATGGACAAGGGACAGATCTTTGAGWTATAAATGTAAGCATGACAGCTGAGGATTCAAAAGGCAGTGTTATAGTCACTTCTAGGTGAGGCTTAGCAAAAGATTGGCCATTACTTTAAGATTCAGCAACAAGAAATAAAAGGACTGATGTGGCACTCTCCAACTTGGCCAGTGAATGGGGAAGGAGCCTCAAGTCTGATAATGAGAAATAATGTGTTGCTGATTCATTATGCATTTGATGTCAAGAACATGGTACACCTGCAGAGGGATATCCCTGGAGAGCTTTCATCAGGTCTCCTCACTCAGGGTGCTGATATGGAGTAATTATGACCCTTGTTCTTTGGCTTAGTCCATGGCACCAGAYCCACAGTATCATGACTGGCACCAAAGAGTGGCGCTCGCCCATGCACCTTGGTGACTTACAGGACTGCCCAGACAGAGCTTGGCATCTGGGAGTCTTTGCATGTTGATAAACACCAATGGTCAGTGCAAAAGCCAGGACAGATACTTTGAACAGAGAGGAACAGTGTGCTAGCAAAGACTTCATTTTCTCCCCCCAGGAGAGAGCATCAAAACCATTGTTTTATTAAGCCTAACAAACACAGCCTCCATGAATTTATCTAACTTCTTTTTTGAGCCTTTAATCCCCATAACCTACTGTGGCAATGAATTCCATAACTATGCATTGTGAGGAAGAAGTATTTCATTTTGTTGGGTTAAGTTTGCTGCCTCATTTCATTGACCATTCCTTAATTCTTATGTTAAGAGAAACAAGAAGTTAYCATTCAATTTCTGCATACCCAGGTRTTTCAGACTTCCATGATATTCTCCTGACAATCTCCCCACACTTTCCTCAGTTTATTCAGTCTCTTCTCATCTGGAAACCATTCTGTGGCCCAACACTGGCAATGTCCATCTGCTGTAGACCTGCCTGTTTACTTCTATCCCCTKTCAGTTAATTAAAAGTAGCCTTTGAGAAAGCCTATCTAACAGCTTTTTGAAAGCCCAAGTACAATATATCAACCTTCATTCCAATGCTTATTGACTCCTTCAAAGACTTGTAGGACATCTAGTGCACTTCCCCCTGCAAAGTTTTGAAAATGAGGAAAAGTCAATAAAAGGATGCCTCTTTCTTTTCTTTATTCTAGTGTCCACTAATCTGCATGATAAAAATAAATAAATAAATAAATAAATAAATCAGGCTTGCTAGTCTTTATATCCTGGCAGTGGTACTGGTCTATTATACTAATGCAGAAATAATGCAGCTAAGGTCAAACTTATTAAGCAATATTTGTTCTTTTCCTCATACATAGAAAAGATGATGCATACTGATTTTGTAGCTTTTATTCTAGCAGTAATTGTAGAAGATGCTAAGCAACAACTACTACAGGCGAACACCTTAAAATTAGCAGTTCTGGGTAAGAGTTCTTAGCTAGACTCTTAACTCAYGTTCTCTCTGAATATAAAATTTTCAGTAAGCCTTGGAACATTGAGGAAGTAACTGAAGACAGGAAAAAAGCTAAGCAAGCGCAAAATTTTTAAAGCATGCACACGAATCTTGTAGTTAAGGCACAAGATTGACACTGAACTTCAGGAACACATAAAAGTCTATAAGAGCTTGATTAATTAATAACTTGATTAGATTGCTCATTTTGATATTACTCAAATGGGTCAGCTGGAACATAACAGCATTGCTGTATCATGTTTTACCTCCTGAGTACACAYCACAAACCAGTTAAAAAGTTACAGATCACATCCAGATTGCCTAAAGAGACACTGCACTAACTAGTACTCCACACTTAACAGTGAGATTCCTGGCCCCAGCAGGGCCACTGTACCACCCAAGTTCTCCATGTGGTTAGTGGTTAGACAAGCTCTGCTGGAGGCCTCCAGAGGATGATTCACCCTTTGAAGCAGGATTTGAGTTGCCCTGCCCTGCATAACAGAGCTTCCTGGAGCAAACTTCTAGGACATTTTCACTTTTACCCATTTGGGATTCAGACTGTCCAGGCATCTATGAGGACAGGCACCTAATTAAGAGCAATGACTCTACCCTCAAGTATGTAGCAACTCCACACAGCAGGTGAGAGAAGCTGCCCATGAACTGGAAATGTTGTAGCTAGCCCCTCTTCAGTTGGAGAGAGAGAGAGAGATGGACAGATAGACAGAAGGAAAGTGCAGCTCTGGCATCCTAAAAGTAAATCTCCATGGAAGAGTCTTGTGGCTGTATGAAAGGCYCCCCAAGCCCTGGTACTGAAGCTGAGCACTGTGCTGCCAGGAGTGAGAGCCAAAGGTGATGGAAAAAGCGCATGTAGAGCCTGGCTCCACTGCAACAGTGGCATCACTCAGCAGAGGCAGAAACAGGGGTGTGATGCAAGCTCCTAGAGCTGATTCCACATCCTTATCCAAAGTCTGTCTAAGGTAAATGTAGTAAATACTCTTGGAAATGGAGAAAAGAATTCCAAGTAATCCACTCAGCCCTTCTCAGCAGAGCGCTCCATCCTTGCACTGGAAGTGCTGTTACACTCATGAGTCTTGTGGGACAATGCTCACAGCTACCTAACACAAGGTTTTCTTAAAAGCTGATTAAGGTTTGATTCTGTTCTTAGTGCAACAGAGACTGTTGTGAAAAGTTAGGTCCATAAGCTTGGTGAAATGATATTTATAATCTAGTTACAACTCTTCATTAAAAGATGTTTTGTTGTAGTTCTGATATATAAAATCTTGTATTCATAAACTAGACAGACATGTTGCAAGCTCTAAAAGATAAGAAAGTTGACTAAAAAATAGAACTATACAAAGAAAGGATTTCTATTAGTTTAAGGTTGTTGAGATATAGATAGAAAATAGACACAGAACATGGGTATAAACACTGGGAAGTGCACAGTACAAAAAAAGTTGGAAGATATTAGCAACTAATAAAGTTACCTTCAAAATATTAAAGGAAATTGCTTAAAAAGGCAGAAATTCTAACTTATCTGAGCTAATATCAAATATAGTTCTTTAAATGAACAATAYGCAAAACAGCCCAAACCAAAAGTGAACAGAAAATGCTAACTACTGTAATTTATATAGTATCAACAGACAAAGCAGAAAACTTACAAAGCCGAAAATCAAAGTGGTCAAGCTCCAAATGACAACAAAAAAGACTGCCTTCTTTCAAATATTCCAGAATAAGGGATAGATAAATCTAAKTTCATCATGTAGAAACTGGTGCTTTGTTGAAACAAAATGTGCAGAATTCAGATTTTTGCCATTTAAACTGTCCATAGACAAAATTTACTTTCCTCACAGGCTACAAGGCACAAGCAATAGCAGTGATAAAGTCTTCATTCCRGAGTCTCTTGCTATTTATGTTTTGTGATGTGAATGAAATAACCCTGTTAAGTCCAATTTTTTCTGTGGGATGCCAAATAGTTTTCACTATGTAATGCTACAGATTATTTTCTTTTATAAGCCTGAATAAATCAGCTCAAGAAAAACCACTGCAAGAARTCACTTTTTTATATTTCAAATTCCRTTGCTGAYTGAACAATTCAAATATCAGCCTAAGAGTGCTTTAAGATATCTTCATCCACACTCCTTGGAGACATACTACAACTGTAATAAAGGGGTGCTAAAGCATTGATAAGAGGTTTATAAGTATCTGTAAAAGGAAATCTTGGTACCTGATGGTCCCTTCCAACCTCAACCATTCTGTGATTCTGTGTATAGTTCCTTGATAYACCAGCTTAACCTCAATCCTATTTATAATTATCACTTTAAGGAATATATTTGAATTCTCAATAAATGACTAGAACATTTGTTAGTACCTAGATTTCATTACTAATCTACTCATTATACATAAATGTTTTTGTTGGCAAGTGGTCCAATCAGTATGAAGTGTACTGATTTCAGACACGTTAAAGTAAAAGAGCATCTGAAAAAAATCTAACGTCAAAATAGTAAGTTCCAGTGCTGAGATAGGAGGAAACAGTAAAAATGCACTACAACAATACTGGCAGATCTATTAGATCGCACCTTTAAAATCTAAGCTGCATGTCAGGATGTTCATAACATTGACCTTTATTCTTGACTGCAAGAGGAGATCCCCAGCAGACTACCAGATTAATTAAAGTGAGGAACAAAGTTCAGAGTAACAGAGGGAATCGAGGTTAGAGGCAGCACAGCCAGATAGGAAGCTTAATCTAAGCAACAAGGCAGTGGAGGCAGGATCAGGCTTGGAAGAAGGTCAGAAAAGGAAAAGGAACTTAAGAAGATTTTTTCAAATGCTGGATGAAGCAGCCCGAGGTCTCATTCCCACACTGTGWATGGCACACAGCACATGCTGCGGGGGAGAGGAGCCCTGCTTGGAATTCTGGACAGCACACTGGGCCTGCAGGGAGATGGGAGGTTATCTCAGCTGTTAGATGATGGTTTTAATTTGCACACTTTTTCAGCAGCAGCTGGCTGGCCTTGTCAATCAATGCTCCATAATCTACAGCTCCTATTGTTATCAGGTCTTCAGCCTTTTCTGCACATGCTCCTGCACATTCATGTGCTGCATGCACAACACCAGCTGAGACACCAGTCAGCTACGAAAAGCTGAACACAAGCTTCTTAGCTATACATGAGGAAATTCTGATTTGTCATCCTATCAGGGAATGGTCGGTCACCTTCTGAACAGGTCAAATGAAAAGTCTCACCTCTCTCCAGCCTAGAGACCATGGTAACAGCAGATACACTTCTTTTATCATTAACAAGGAAACAATTTCAAGGCGCAGATCTATTCTCACCACCACACCTCCACACAGTAAGTTCCCCTTTGTAAAGTTTACCCATACCAACTATCACGGTACTCCTGTTCTAGCCTCCACAACTTCTGCACTTCTAAGTCTACAAAACACTTGGCTCCAGATGTCCCCTGCCTCCTTGAAACATACATTAGGCTGCACACATATCTCTCTATTGTGGTTTACCACTTCCTCCCACRTCTCCTGAGCAGAGATTAAAATTTAATTTAAAATGTGTTTTTATTGTGTGTGAAGTATCAGGTTATTAAACTTCTTTAACTTCTCTCTGAATAAAAAAAGACCTAAAGAACTGATAGTAGCCCCTCTGCTTGAAAATTTTTTATCCTGAAGTAATTGACTAAAAATTTTAAGTTACACCTAATACTTTCCAAATCCCTCAAAAGAAGCATTCCTAGATCCAACAAGATCCTTGTTGCAAATGAGGGTGTTAGGGAAGGGTAAGACGTGTGCAAAGCAGTCARTATGACTACCAACATTACTTTAATTGAAGTAAATGAGTAGTCTACACATAGAAACAAGTTTTGAAGGCAGACAGATGAGACACACATTTCCCATAAACACACATCTTCTGGCCTACTAATTCCAGCCTTCCCATCCCATTATCTTATACATCAATAATATTTCTCGAACCTCAAAGGACAGAAATCCCACAGACTCTCTGGGACCATATTTCAATGTTTGACCATCCTCAGGGTAGAAAAGCTTTTCCTTATTTTGAGTCAGAAYGTCCGTTGTTGCACCTTGTGCAGGTTGCCTCTCATCCCATCACGTGCACCTCCAAGAAGAGTCTGTCTCCACCATCTCTCTCCACTCCCACAAGGCAGCCGCAGACAGCGTCAAGGTCTCCCCTTCACCATTCCTCCTTCAGGCTCAGCCCACCCCGCCTGCGCAGCTTCTCCTTACCTGCCACCTCAGCAGCTTCCTGGCATCAGCCCCAGGATTGCAATGCCTTCTGGGGACCCCCAAACTGGACTAGTGTCCAGATGGGTCCCAGCAGTGCCAAATGGAGGGGAGCAGCCCCTGCCCTTGCTCGGCTATTGCAGCCCAGGATGTGGTCAGCCTTTGCTGCAATGGCATGCTGCCAGCTCTGGGGCTAATGAGGTCCCCAGCACCCTCAAAGCCTTTTCTGCTGGTCTTTCCCAGCCTGCCTTGATACATGGGGTTATTCCAGTCCAGGGACAGCACTTGGCATTTTCCTTTGCTGAACTCCATGAGGCTCCTGTTGGCCCATTTCTCCAGCTTGTGGAGGTCTCTCCGAACAGCAGCCTTGCCCTCCTGCATATCAACTCCTCCTCAAGTTTGATATCACCTGCAAATTTGCTGATAGTGAACTCCATTCCATCATTCAAACCATTAATAAAGACATTAAATGTTACTGGTCCCAGTGTCGATCCCAGAGGGACATCACTGGTAACTGTCTGCCAGTTGGACTCTGTGCTGCTGGTAACCAGCCTTTGAATCGAGTAATTCAGCCAGTTTTGCACCCATCCTACCATCCGTCTACCCAAACCAGGTGTTACTAATCTGGCTGTAAGGATACTATGGGAGACTGTCATAAGCCCTGATAAAAGTCAAGGTATATGACATGACATCCACTGGTCTCTCCTTGTTCACAGAGGTAACTATCTCAATGTAGAAGGCAATCAGGTATGCGAAGCATGATTTCCCCATCGTAAATCCACGAAGCTTGTTCCATGCTTCTGCTGCCCTGCTTCCCTCACTCCTCCTATCCCAAGCCCTGCATTTTGTTTTGCTTATTTTCCCCCTYGGCAAGGACTGAGTCCTGATTGCATGCTGAGTGGCTGCTGGTTCATACATGATGATGAGGCAGCCAGCAGGCTAAGCAGAAAAGGTTCACACAGAAGTCTTTTTCCAGGCACCACTAACTCTACAGACTAAAGGAGAAGACAACTTAACTCACATGGTAGCATGGTAACCCTTTGAGTAAGCCACCTTTTAATTCCTYACCAAGCACACACAGCACTGTGTGCATGTGCACAGGCACGCACATGCTGAGGTTGAAATTCACTCCCAATTTGACTGCAGTCAAGTGTTTGCATGCCCATCTTTTTGGTAATCATTCTGTAACTTCATACAAAAAAGCCAGAAAAGTAAAACAAGCATCTTCCCACAGAGCCTCGCTGATGGATTGTTCTCTAATTCTTGAGGGCTATGCTCACACTGCTTTGAGACTCCCAACACATTACCTAAGGCAGGTGCTTCTCCAGGAGTTCCTTCCCTTAGACAGGTACTCCCTCTCAAAAAAAGAAAAAAAGAAAAAAAAAAAAAAAAAAAAAAACTCATCCACCTAATTCAGAAAACATAGTGTATAGACTAAGCACTCAGGGCTTTTCATTTTAAGCCTTAATGTTGGAAGTTTAGCTAAGACAGAAATTTTTTTTTCCTCTTCTGCTCTCCACACTTCTTATCCTAGTGCAGCCCTTCTTAAAAAAAAAGATACCTGTTAAAAGTATGTGCCCTTATCCACATGACTGATAAACTAGGCTGTCTATTGCAATGAACTATGCAGGTGCTATCTGGGAATCACTACAATGAAATCCATGAGACCCAACCCATACAAATGGCCACAGGAGACACCAGTGGCGACAGTATCTCACCCATGAGACTACAATCTGGTATCATTCACTCTACAAACTATCCACATTTTCACTATGGGTGAGTTGTATCTCCATGACAGGTTCAGTACTACTCCAACTTCACTTTAACATAAAAATCTCCAGAAGAGAATGTCCATGAGTCAAATTAGACTGCAAGCTGCACCAAAAAAAAAGTGGTGGTGGGGGGGGACAGAAGGTGGAATAGGTATCTTGTCCCTTCCCACGTAGGATGCACTAGAATAAAGTTATGAAGTGGAAAGCAAAACAAAACAAAAGGAAAAGGACTCCCATCCAGGAGGAAGTCAATCAATTCACYCAAGGAAATTAAAAAGCTGTATTTCATTAAGGTACCAAAATCCTTCACAATCCTCCTCCTCCTCCTCCGAAACCTACGCATTGCATCACCTGAGGTTGATGTCAAACACAGTGAAGAACAACAGTGCCCTCTACCAAAAGAAAGAGCCAACAACTCCTGCAACTTACCATTCTGAGCCCAAACAGCAGGGAAGAAACACCCATGCTAATACAACATAGACTCAAATTGTGCTCTGGAGAGCACACAGTTCGGGTTCGGACTAAATCGCAATTCAGAACTGCTCTTTGGCACTGGGGGCCAAACATGCATACAAACGCTTCATGTTCTTTAGTGATAGTTTGCTCTGCTGTCTTTGATGTACCAGGCTGGAAAATACTCCTGACTCTCTTAAAAAACACAGCAGGAGTGGATGACACAGGAGTACAGTGACTCCAAACATTCTCTTACTCCCTTTATTATATCATCTGCTCTTCTAGTATCTGTCCTGACCACTAGGAGAGACAGTAAGGGGACAGGCTCAGCTGACAAGATGTTATCATCATCAACYTGTGAATGATTTTTGAGGGATGTAACAATCATTATTAGAATTTTAAAACTTTTCCTACATAAGAAAATCAATTATTGACCAAAAAGATGGTTCAAGCTCTTTCTTCATGGAAGTCTTTCCACAAGAGGAACAAGTCATCACAGTTCTACTGCCTTCACTGCTATCCCCAAATACCAAGTAACTGAAACCATTCCCCTCCATTAGAGAGGAACAAAAGTCAAAACACCCCCTCCTTAATTTTTTTTTCTTTTCCTAGAAAAATAAGAAATGTTAAAGACTCTATTAAATGCACTAGGACTTAACACAGTTTCATGTAACAGTAGGTGAAATGCTATGATGATAGAAAACAACAGAAAATCTTCATACAAATAATTAAGCAGACCACCACCAATAAGAATAAAGGTTTCTGTCATTCTAGGCYATGCATAACACAACTGGTTCACTGGACATTACTGGCTAGTCACATCTTTCTAAAGGAATCAGAGATAAAAACTGAACAATCTGAAAAAGATACTCATGCTATGGTTATTAGATACCAGGATTAGGCATAGCGCTTGGTCAGTCACTGCCCTGCATAACATGCACTTCCTTTGCAACCTAAATCACAGCCCCTGCTCAGCAACAGAAGATTTCTGAGCTCTCCAGGTTTATATAGCTATGYCTCTGCTTCTCCCAACACAGAAGGCCTAGTCCTTCTTAGAGGAAGAAGGACTTCATCTATCCTGAAGACCAGGGTATTCTGCAGTGCACCCATCTCCTGGTCCTCTAACTGTCCAAACCAAGGCATCCTCAGAGAGCCTCAAGTCTCCTGTCTGCTTTATCCTCCCTGTAATCCAAGGACAACGGAGGAAGGAGACAGATATATGTCCATGAAGGGTTGGGAAGCTGCCACAGAAAAAAACCCAGAGCTAGTAGGTTTTAAGTGCCCTGCAGCCCACTAGTTTAGATATAGCCTAATTAAGTTTGTGGAGAGAAATGTAAGGTAGGTTCTTTGCAAAGCCATATTTGCGCAGAGAAAGTGATAATTAATAGGGAATGTTTCCTAAAAGGGATACCCTCCCCCAAAGAAACACAACTTGAGAGAGGCAAATAGTAGCAAGGTGACACCAAACAGTCTTGGATTTCTACCAAGGCCAGGTTCCAGGCTTGCAGGATATGGGGAGCTTATGCTCAATTATCACACCTTCTCTCAACCCATGTACAAGTTACTGTGACAACAGGCTGCTTGCACATATGCATCTCAAGTATTTGGCACATTCTGTTTCATAAAACCAAGCTTGCCATTCAATTTCTTAAGTATCATTTCCTAAAAGATCAGTGAACTCAATATAATAGGTGAGTTATGTTTCACTACTGAAATTGTGTGGAAAGGCAGAGTCAGGATTTACCACAAAAGGTGTAAGAATGTACTGATTTTGAAAAATGCAAAGGGGTGGGTGGCAGGGGGGGAGAGAGAAAGAGAGAGAGAGAGATGATAGCTCACAGTCAAATGATCCCGAATTGGACACCCACTCCCATGGGCCTGGCACATTTCGAGGCAGCATCRGTAAATGAACATTTTACAATGCCTGCAACCTGTCCCAAACAGACAGCCATTTTGCCTTAACTACAGTTAGTACACGTTCCTCAGCAATTTTATTCAGAATTACAGGCTCTTCTCCCATCATTTCCTTAGACCACAGACTCAGGAATATTCTATAATCAACCCAGAGTGAAATGAGTTGTGTTCAAAGTTGAGGCATGGACAGTCCAGTGACAACTTCAGCAGAAAGCTTTCTGACAATTAACAAGTTAYATCCTGAAAAATTAATACTCATATTTAATTCCACATATTGTGAATAGTCCCTCAGGATATCACTSAAAATTCCGTGTGCAAATTCAGCACATACAGAGCCCAAGCTCTAAAAGCTGTTAATCAGTTCCCTTCCCACACGGGATCTCGAGCTCAAGCCGTCGGTTTCTTTCTGATCACACAAAGGTTGTCTAGATTCTCAGTTTCTCTCACCAGAACAGCACAACTCCAACTAGCAAGCGCATGTATGAGAGGCAGAAGGAGACCAGTGTGAATTGAGTTTCCTGAAGACAGTGATCAGAATGATGCTGCATTTCAGATTAAAGGTTAACAGTTCCTTGTGCAATAGCACTGCTGTTTTCCTACGTACAGGACATGCCTTGCTCGATGCATCCTAGGCTCATGTTTGTCTTGTTCACAGGCATATTATGCAAGTTACAATCACCTTCTAAACCACTAACATACCTAACATTTTTTGTTTCAGGAAGTAAAATGTTAGCTCATAACAGAAAATCTTCTCAGCAGTTAAGTGCTAGATGCTGCATTTTATCCTGCTGAATTTCCTCATATTTCTATTACACCAGCTCACCTAGTTCTTTCAATAAAGTATTCTCATCTTACACCACCTCATAAGGAAASAGCAGCAGCACATTTTGGTTTTCTCATTGTCACAGCTATTAGTGAAAACAACTAGTAAGGGAAAATTTGGTTTTGAGATTCAATCACTCATCCAGTTTCCTCCTTCTAATCTCAACATGTGTCCCTCCAAACCCACCAATACTGTCTCTTATTAATCAGCCAGTGACACACCGCAAATTTCTAGTGCTCCCCTCCTTTTCCTCCAACTTTACTAATAATTTCCCACATAGAACACTCCRTTAAGCACTGTCCTGAAATACAAAAAAGCTGTAACTATCACATTTCTTTAGTCAATGCAATCCATCATCTTGGCACAAAAACACAGTAAGTCTGGCACAATTCATATCTGGATAAATAATGTTCAATTTTACCCCTTTTCCGATCTTTATTCATATCTTTCTTCCTTTCTTTCAAAATCTGTTTTGAAGACTTYTGTACCAGTGAAGTCAGAGTGACATACCTTGTGGTTGCCCAGAATGCTTTTCCTTGCTTTAGACATAAAATTTATTGCTATCTCATTTGAAGTCTTCGCTAATGTATCTGTGGTTTCCCATATTTTTTGAGAATTTTGATATAATTTGTTATTTTATAACTAAAGTACAAATTCCAGCATTGATCCTGCCTTTGTCTATCCATCCAACATCACCCATTTTGACATTCAGGCAAGTGATCAGTCAAGTGTTCAGGTGGATTTAGAGCTATAGCTAGCTAGCTTTGATCTTATCTCATTCTCACTCCTTAGCAGCCCTACATCTTCCTTCCGTATTCTTTTACTCACACAGCTGAAGAATCTATTATTATTTCTTTTAAAACTCTCCAAGGTTCAACTCAGCTGAGTTTTGGACAAATCTCATTTTATCTTTATGATTTCAGATTCCCCCRACATAGATTTCCTTGTAGATGAATCCTAGTCTCTGTTCTTTACAAGAATTTTCCTTATTCCTGGCAGCCTCTTTTGGATAGTCACATCTGCATTCCCTACCTGCATGTTCTTTCTGCTGCCTGGAACAAAGTTTGAGATAGCTTTTGTAGCTTTGATTTAAAATATTGACCTAAAATGCGAACTCTATTTTAACTCACTGAAGACAGTCAATTCCATTTACTTCACTATATTTTTCTTCTTAATCAAAAATAAAAATCTAGAATTTACTCATATTAACAAAGTATCYTGTATCATCCTTTTTCAAAACAATTTAAAGGTGTTTTAGTGCTCTTTGTTTATTTACAGTCTGTGCATCACATCCAGGTCCAACTCTCAGCTTTATCTTTTACTTCTATCTTTCCTTAGAGCATATGTGCTACTCTGCCATGTTCTCACTCATAACAGCTACTACACTTACTGAATCACTTGGTTTAGCTCCTTCTCTATGCTCAGGATCCTGGCATTTGTATGCCAAATATCTCAATTTTATCTTACTGCCCACCATCAATTTCACAGGCAGAGAAGACACAGTCTCTTCTTAAAATATACTATTTTACTGTTGCTTTCATCTGTCCCCTTGCCCGCTTTGCTGTGTTCCTTTAGGCAAAGATATRTCAACATCTATCTGATTTTCCTCCTTCTATACTAAAACTAGCAATATGGATTACTTAGCCTGTCCAAATCATCACCCCTCATTTCTTAGTTTAAAGCTGTCTTGATCTGATGGACCAGGTGTATGAGTAGATCCGTTCACAGGGCTCTCCTCTAAGCACTTTCAGAGATTGAATAAAAGGCTATTTGCCAGTACCTGTAGCTCTCCAAGAACGACTGTATGGATATGCCTGCGGCATTGCCTCTGCAGGCAAAGGGCTTGTTAGCTCTAGCAGAAGCCATAGGGGCCATGTCTCCTTCCCACATTTCTGGGCACATCAGGCAGCTCACACTCAGAGACCCTTGTGCTCTCTAAACCCCAAACTACAGGGTCCTTGGGGACATTCTGAGGATGAGAGAAGGAGAACAGAAGGTGGACACATATGTGGGCTGGACACGTTGAAAAACAGTCCCTGGCCAGTAACCTCTCCCTGACTAGCAGTGGCAGTACAGTCACCCAGATCCCAAGCTCCACCAGCAACTCTGCTATGGGATACTAAGATGATACTAAGATGTGCCTCTGCAGAATCGCTGATGCAGCTTGGGATCTGARGGAATCCACTACTAAGGAGCAGGCCTACCCAGTGGTCTCCTAACAGGTCCAGGGACAGCCAGTCTTTAATGGATAGTGTTTGCATGAAGACTCTTAAATCTGTGGATCTCAAAGAGATTAACATAAACAGTTGTGAGGAACATCTGATGAGCTTGATCCTGTGTTGACAGAAAGACAAGGYCTGTTTCAATCATGTGGAAGGCACAAAAGAATCAGTTCCCTGGATTCAATAGAAATGTCACACCACTTAAAGGAGACTACAGCGTATAATCTTACAGGAGGCRCTGCTAAGGAATCAATATGTATAATGAATACATTTACTAGCACCTAGATCTCCTCCTGGGATGTCAGAATGCCACAAGAAATGCCACCTTTATGGGAAGATGGACAAAGGCAGAGATCTCTGACTCAGTAGGGCTGGAAGAAATAAATTCAGATTCTACAGAAGAATAGTGTTTTTCATAGGGAAAGCTCTGTTCAGGCCAAAAGGAATTTCAGTTTCACAGACCTGATATAGCTAAGGAGACWTCCCCTCGCCACCCACTGGCAGTGAGGTGCTTAAATTTCTGCCTTGGGGCCTGGGACAGAGGTGGGGGACAGTACATTCTCCTCCTGAATCAACAAGCACTGCACTGTCTCTAGAACTGGGGTCTCAGAGAGAAGCAGTGACTTAGAGGCACCCTTAGAGAAGAAGTCAGCTCATTTAAGTAGGTCAATATGTAAGTACTCAAGCTCTTTGCATAGGCCTGTCCACATAGCATCCACAACATCAGACAGACTCTGGGTAAGATTTTGTTACAGTTCGTCTAGAGAACAAACTGAGGTCAAGACCTGGGATGGGCAATGTCCATATTGGTATTTAAACAAATCARGGACCATTTTCTGGTTCTGTAGACGTAAGTCATGATATGCCACTTGGCCTCACAGCTAAACTCATTTCCCCCTCAAAACCAGCTGCCAGGAGTGRCCCTAGACACATGGTCTCCTGCAGTCCATACCTGGGCAGTTTGGGAGAAGTCTAGTGACAGACCAGAAATGTGCTGGAAAGTAGAGTAAAAATGCTGTGCAGATGGTCATAAGCCATTACGCCTCACCAAGACATTGTCCCATTTTATTTATTGTATTGGGATGTATTAGWAACTGCTTGGAGTGCTCATCTTTGATCTCTGGACCAGATGACATTACAAGGACTCTTCCAACCTAAATTAACCGTACAAACATTCTACAAACATTACTTCATTTGAATGTGAACTGGCTATTATAGCCTTCTCAGCTAGTGATCAGGATTAATATTTGTATTTGGCTTTATTCTGCAAAAGCCCTCCTGAAGAYATAAGTTACAGGATAAGTATATACTATCCTCCCAGACTGGAAGCACTCTGCATGCAAGACAAGTAGTTCAGACACAGGCCAGCTCTACAGTCAAGAGCCTTGCATTTCTTATTAGGATCCATGACAAAACTGATCTATGAATGTAAAAGAGGTGATCTCTGTGACAGATTACCTTGCAGATCTTTCAATTTATTCTTATAATCTGTCAAAGTAAGAAGAGAACACTGGGAATGAAAGACAACATTTTGAGCAACTTGCATAACCAATCATCTTTAAAACATCATCTTCAAAATACTAACTCCGAAACCTGCTTTTTCTGAATTCCAGTGAAGATCACATTGATTTCCTGATYTGCTCTCAACCTTGTCACAGTCATCTTCAACCTGTTCCAACATGAGTCTAGCCAAGATAAYTGCCATACAACCCTACTACTCTCATGAATCTATAAACACAGTTGGAGATGATCAGCAAGTCTGATATGGCTGGCTTTGTTTCCCAGCAAAGTATAGTCCGGCTAAAAYCTTTCCATCAGTGTACAGCCCAATCAGCTACTAGGCTATACCTAAATTCATAAAATGCATGCTTCCCATTCTCTGGCCTTGAGGGCAAGTGGCAGAGCAACATCATGTCCATACAACTAAACTTTCATCTGTGCACAAACATCATGGACTCATCTAAACTAGCCACTGGAAACAATCTCCAGCTCAAAACCATGTCCAGGCTTTGTCTGGAAAAGTGAAATTTGGCACAAGTGATTCCAGAGAACAAGCTAACAATTCAACAGTATGGACAACTGGATGAAAGTGTTCAAGCCCACACTCCAGCTGTAGTGTCTAAGCACCATCTATTTTTCACTGAGGTTAACTACACATAGCTTCAACTTTTCCCAAACATGTTATCACTCTCCAAGAAGGACAACACAGAGCAAGTATGAACACCTAGATACAGGAAGGGTTGATTAGTTAGGGACACTAGTTAGTCTACTCTGTTCTTGATTTAGCATCACAAAAGGACAGAGCAAATGGCCACTGCACATTGAAAAGGCTCCAGAATACGGCTCCAAAGTCAGCATGAGAGGGAAGAAGCTGGAATCTTCTCAGTGCAAGTTCCAACTTGTCAGTCCTAACCACCTCTCAAAAAGGAGGAATATCTCATTCAAGTCTTCACTGACATCAACAGTTTCTTATCAGAGCAGCACAAGCACTTTTGCTTCATTTCTCCATGGCCCAGAGCACAGCCAGATAACCAAATTCGTAAAGCCAGGCTCAGTCAGGAGCCTTCTCTGACCAGGGCAGTGCAGAGACAGAGGTGACCAGTGGAAAAAAAAAAAAGCAGTGAATACAGAGAGACACTTTGAACAAACCATATGAATAAGCATTGGGAAGACAAGCTAGAAGTACAAGTGGGTGAGCTACAGCTGAACAAATTCAGAAAGAGAGGGAAGAAAAGCTCTGCTGAAAAAGCTCTGCTACATGCACGTTCCATAGTGCTACGGATGCGGCAGCACTCTTGCTACAGCTTCCACGCCACAACACCAGGTCCCAAATGCGCATAATAATTTATCCACTGTGACTGATATTAAAGTACCCTGGAGCATAACCTGTCACATAGCCATCACAGCACACACAGACCTAGGAGCTCACTTATGGAATCCAAACATCCTAGGTAAGGAGATGRACGCCTGATGGTATATACATTTACATCTGGAACTCCCAGGAAGGACTAGGATTAGAGCAAAGAAAAGGCTTTGTAAGTGCAGACAGGCTTCCAGAAACTAATTAAAACTTGCTGTAGAGTATAACTGAGAATTGCATTTTATTGATTTTGTTTCTTCTTCTACAACTTTGTTTCCAACTTTATAATCAAAGTCCAACTTTCACATACCAGAATACACYTGTGTGAATATAATCTAAAATGCAAATATTAGAATGCAAAGATGCTCATCTATGCAAAGTGTACTCCACTAAATCTGCCAGATCAGGGCCACTTCTTCCCTCTCCTAAACCATACATTTAAAAATAATACAACAAAAACAACAAAAAATACRTCCTCATTACTTGCTTTAGACCTGGACAAATCCAGAAATCCCAAAAGTGTGTTTCTCACCCAGTTCTTTCAGTCTGGGAGGAGAAATCTGCCCAGGCAGCCATCATTGACAAGGGGTAAGCTGTGGTGATACAACCCACAACTGCAGGYATCCCCATGAAGTCATGGTGACTTCTGAGAACACTGTACACTTGGCACTTGCCAGCAGTGGCTCCTCCTAACAGGGTTGTCTGAGGGCTGCTGTCCTTCAGGAAGAGCAAATACCTGTTATGGCTTTGCTGGCACTGGAGACTGAGAGGGTCAGGATTGTCAGSGCTGAGTCACAGTCATTTCTAATATTTTATGTTGAATTAGAACAAATACATGCAAATTACTCAGGATCCAGCCCCTATTCTCTTCTGAAGACTCCTATTATGTTTAAGATCAACAGTCACACTCTATTGCTCCATCTCCCATTGTCATCTGCTAAAGACCCAGGCCACTGCAACAATGTCTCAAGAGAGTCTAATGATCACTTTCTCATGATAATATCACACACTAAACATGATCAGGATGTCTACTGCTGGATATTAATGCACACAGTAAACACTTTGAGCAAACATCCAATGTACTCACAACTCAATGCAAAAAATGGGCAAATTCAGACTGCTATACATTTAAAATCAGTACTTCTGAATTTGTGTAGATGGATACAGTTGTTCAGTGTGTCTGCTGAGACACTTGGATCCAAGAAAAAAAAGCTTACCTTGTCGTGGATCGTACTGTCGCATCTGCACCTCCTCAACACATTCTGCCGGGAACCAGCCAGTCCTGCCTTTCACAGTTCCTTCCCAAAAGCCACCTTCGCCGATACTCAGCACTGTGGAAAGAAAGAAAGAGGTAGTTAAGAATGACGAGAGCTCCCAGAAAAAAAGGCAAGGCCAGAATGCCCATTACAAACTGTTAAGCCAGTGGAAACATGAAAGAGTGGAGCATAGAAATTCTGTCTGGGATCAGGAATGGTCTGAAGGAAGCAAGCACCTCAGGAAGTCTTTGAAAGACTCTTTCACCCATGTCACGGAGGGAGAAAGTACAGTGGCCTTCACTTGCTTTCAGTGGGCCTTCCAGTGGCCTTCATCGTGTTGAGAACACAGAACAGTGAACTGATAACATTTGGAAAGAACAGAAGGGAAGAATTTGGCCAAGGCCACAAAACAAGTCACTGTGAGAATGGCCCAYGTTCAAACAGAAAGAGCAAGCTGTTTCACTCTAAATGACATACCAAACATGAAGGTACATCAACGTCATAGCAAAGTTCTCCCAACTCATTAACCCTTGCTTTTACTTGCTCAGTTTGGAAAAACAGAGAGGAAGGTTTKAAAAGTGTTCTGGAAAATTAAATGAATTCAGAGTTGAGAAAATTTTAGCAGAGAATCACATCAGGAGTATCTTGATTAAACCAAGAAACTATCAGCTTGAACTCTTCGCCAACTGCTGACTGAAAAAGGATGCCTTTCAGGTAGCCAGGGTCCAAACTGCTGAAGAGCTGCAAACAAAAATCAGCACCTTTATTACACCTGAACATGAACACGGAGTCCAGCACAGATTAGCATCACATGAAATCTGCTATAAGAACCATCACCAGCCAATACATGTTTGGTGTCAGCTGTCATTTCCTGCTTCCCTTCAACTGGATCCCCCACACCTTATGCTAGTAAGGCTCTGTAAGAAAGATCTGAAACATTTGGAAACATTTAAAAATGCATCAGACAGGATCACTACACTGCTGATAACCACGGAGAGAAGGGCTATCATTCCCAGAGCATCCAAGTGACCAAAAGTGTATGCAACACAAGAAGTGAACAAAGCAAGCTGAGAATCATTACCAACTTTTCTGGATACCTCCTATTTACATATTGCATCCAGAGTACACAAATATTACCCTTATTCTATGGTGAAACTGGCTGATGCGCACATCTCACTTTAATTCAAACAGTTACAAGGACAATTATCTGTACCATCCTTTTCCAAGGAAATGGAGAAGGAGAGCAGCTACATGTTTTCAGGTTATCCCAGCTCTCAACACTTTCCTAACTTTGTAACACAGTGGTCTCTGGAACAGATTGTGAATTTATGTGTTATATGTAGTCTAGAAAATGCTATTAGTTCAAGAGAAACTGCTGCACGTCACCCAAAAGTGATAAGCTTTTGATACATCGTTTGGAAAACATTATAGTGTAACATTCAGAATTGCAATTCACTTGACATCCAGACAGAGGAAGAAAAACAGAACAGTCAGCATCCTGGGGTCCCTGCTGTCAGAGCGAAAGCCCCAATGCTATCAGAAGTATTCCTTTAGCATTATCTAGATAACAAGTTTTTAAAAACAAGCCTATCACATACAGAGATCCCTTTAATTAGGGGAGACACATGGGGTTTCTTGGGACTTGCCTAGAAATTTCAAGAATAGCTGTAAACCTCTCTGTTACAAATAGGAGACATAAACCCAGGGATAACCTCCCACTCAGGAAGACATACCTCACTGGCAAGGTTCCACTGAACTGAATTCTTAATCTCCTTAACAAATCCCTGAATAACAGCTGAAGTAAAAGGTTGATGTCAGGTCTATTTTAAATTCACATAATATCTTTTGCTTTTCCTTTATACCTGTGTTTCCAACTTTGTAATCATAACTTAACCTCACAGCTTTGCAAGAATAAAATTCATTTTCATTTGAAGCTTGCCCATGATCTGAAGTACACTCAAATGGATCTGACAGTTAAAAGGAGAGTAGCTTCTCCCAGAGGCAGCGACTGCAGGTTCACAAACAAGTCTTGGGATCCATCCCAGGTCAAATGCAGTGAACTTGGAGGCTGCTGTATATTCCATCCAATCATCTGGCAGGCCCCAATGAAAAGATGAGGAAACTCCTTTGGCAGGTCATCAGAAAGGCATTCTGGCAATAGGATGACAATGATGAGGCGATCACAGGGGAAATCCTTATCGTCTCACATTCCTACGACTGCATTGCAAACAGGCAGAATGAACAGAGATGATCAATAGAGTTATTCAGGCCTAACGGTAAGATGAAACCAAGCAAACAAGACCATTGGTAAAACACAATGCCCAATAACCAGATCTTTGGTCCTCAGTAGGAATAGCTCTTGAGATAAAGTCCATGACAATAATAAAATTTGTATTGCAAAGCTATGCAAGTATCTTATGACTGTGAGCCCTGTCAGAGCCACACAGACAGCAACTGTTGCTTGTCTTCTCTGGAACACAAGAGCTCTGCACAATGATTYGGTATTTTGAGTATCCTATTATTCTTTACTTTTTCACTTAACACCTAGGAACAGAAAAGAGCACAGAAAAATGCTCTGAAAGAGTCCTCACAGTCAAAAAGAAGTCTTTTCAGTTCATCTTAAGCATACTAAGCCCCTATGTTACTTCCACTTCTAGTCTATGTGAGACATTTTATTCTTGGCCTTGCAAGGGGGAGAGGCAGTTAGCACACTTGACTCAGCTCTCCTACATGTCCTTGCTTCACAGCAGCACTGGGTGGCAGGGCTGAGGCAGGAGCACTGTGCTAAATGATGGCATTGCTGCCTGTCACCTCTGTAGCACCCTGCCGACCTCCTCCCTCCCTGTGGTCTCTCCCTGCACCTCCTTATCTTCTGCATTTAGGCTTCATGTGACTTAGCTGCACTGTTTTCTGCCTTTGCTGTTAACCTCTACACGAATCACAGCGTGACTATCTCTCTCTCTTTGTACAATGGTGCCTCGCTTGTCAAAGACCTCTAAGAAAAAGATTTTCTCTTTTCCTTTCCTGTCCTAATCCAAAACAGCAGCCCAGACAGCTCAGGAGCCATACSTGTGTTCATACTCTTAGTACGTCCATTGGGGCCATCAACCCCAGGAACTCACTACGGCTATTCCTGGATATTCATCTTCCTCCCTGAGGAGCTGGTTGGACAGAAGACAACTAGTCCTTCTAGGTACAGAAACAGGTGCGGATGATAGCAATCCAACATGGGGCTTAGCTCCCTGTTGGTAGAGTGAAGACATTTTCAGCTCGGGAAAGAGTGTGCAATTATGCACAGAGCAGTACACATTATGGGTGTGGTTTTTTTTTCCTCTCTCTCTCAGGTAACAAATAAACAACATTCTGAAAATTCACACCTGAATTACTGTGGTATTTGGCATCCTGCCTGRAGAAGGCACAGACCCATCCACACTCTACTAAAGTGCTGCTACCTTTGTAACTCAGCTCCTTTCTAACACTTCACAAACATCACTATCAGAATTACTTCTGCACCTATACCACTGTGCATGTGTCATTCACAAATAAATGCAAGTACCAAAGTTAGTCATAAATTAACACCAATCCACAGAAAATAAACTGCAGAGTCTCCCATAGTAGGCATTAGTCTTGTAGAAAGCAAGGGAAAAAAAGCATGATTTACAAGCCAAAAAGGAGATTCACTTAAGTCTGTTCTCTAGAGCCTTTCCGAAGATGCAAGTGCTCCTGCTCTCTAAAGGTTATGATGTTGTCACAGTTTGGAAGAGACCCAAATCCCAGACCTGATTTCCCATTGCTCTTGTCCATGCTATAAAAGCTCTTCTAACACTTGTCAATGGAAAATTTCCCCTGGCTAGTACTTTGTATTTCCAGCTTCCACAACAGGSTTTGGTGGAGGAGAGCTCCTCCAGTTATTCAGAGCCTCCTGTTCTTGTTATGCTTGGCACTGTAATCACAAAACAGTACTCCTGCTTTAAAATTTGCTGCTACTTTAGAACTGGAAGAATGGAGATTTTAGCCTGTCTGGCATCAYGCTGAACACAGATTTTAATGTAACAGCAAACTGAGTCTATTTAATCAGATGCAAGTCTTGAATCAGATTTAATACCTGGAGACAAAAAGAAAAGAAATTAATGTGTCTTCAATCTATTTTTTCTGTTTTGACTTGAAGATGGTTCCTCTGTTCTATTCGGCTAGCACACTTGAGCTGAGCTAACTCAAGACAGATCCAGGTACTGTCCAGTGCTAAAATTCAGTTCTTTAGCAAAGTCATTTATCTACACTCTGATGCATCAAAAACAGATACTGAAAGAGGATAGTTTCATCCCTTCACATAATTCCTCTCCCATCTACACGTGTATGTTTGCATGAAGGGCTTCTTAACACTTGCTATGCCAACTAGTAGACTTCACTCTGCTCAACTGAGTTGGACTCTGACCACAGAGACTGATGGAAGCAAGCTCCRGGCCAGGGTGTGTGTGGGGAGGTCCACTGTGAACTTACTACCAAAAAACACTTTGAAGTGATGAAAATTCACAACAGCACTGGACCGCAACTTTGCCAGTGAGGCAGCATCTAAAATGACTGAGCACCCAGTYCGAGTTTTCCTAGAGTCTAAGCATYTAATACGTACATTTTAAAACTTTTCAACCATAGTGAATGGCTTCAGAACCTGAGCAAATATCCAAAAATTGTTTCTAATCTTCAAATAAAACATAGGAAAGGATGACCTTCAAGTTAACAGATCTGCAATTTGATGGAACACAACTACAACTTGAAATTGCAGCTTTGAAAGTCGTTCATCTTACTGTGTTCATTCTGAAATCTAGAAACCATAGCACAAAAACAATTAACTATGTCAGCAACTACAGTATCAATATTTTTAACAGAAATTGCTAGATAATGTGCTTATTGCTTTATCCCCAAAGTGTCCCATGCTTCCACAGGAACCAGCCTGTTCAGGTGCTCTCCATGGTGCAGTTAAAAACTACAATTACTCAAGCCAACAACATAGTTTAACTTCTTGAGAACACGAAGTACAAAACAAATCACATCCTAAGACTCAACTACAGGCAGGTGAAAAGACGGCATGTTTATACAAAGCTTTTTCCTCATCTTTAATCACATAAATCTCATGTTTTAAAGGCACCTGAGGTCATGACAAGATTCCTCAGCAGCCCCAAATCCCATTCTGTTCAACAGGAAGCATAGGTCCTTGAACTGCCCCAGAACTGTGATCAACATGGAAATTTACATCAGCTACTCCTGCATGTGAAACCTTGCTCATTTTGGCCACAGTTTTCAAGGGCTAGTGAATTGAAGTTCACATTACTAAGCATGGACAGGCCATGGTACATGCAGATGTCCGTCTTTGCAGTGACATCTGTACATGGTAGTAAGTGCCTCACACTGCCTGTCATGTTTTTGCTGTTCGTTCACTTCAGGCTCCACCTCTGCTCAGGTTATGTTGTTTCCCCATCAYAGCTATGATGGTCTGCTCTTAAGGACTGCTTAACGTTGCACTGCTGCTCCAACCAGCCTCCTCGGTCCTTATCCAAAAACCATTACTGGGTCCCTATACAACTGCATATCCAGCTCATTCTTCATCATTCTTTCATGCAAAACACTCCCACACACAGGCCTCCCGCCCACAGTCTTGGCCTGCAATGGAAGTTGCCTTCTTTTCCCTTCATAAGCATGCATTAAAGATGATCTCTRTACAGGTCCTCAGCAAGCCTTCACTCAGTTCATTCAAATTTTCTTGCCATATAAGCATGCAACTTCCTTAGGAATGAGGTGGAGACAGAGTACTAGCTTTAGTCTGGCAGGGCAGATACATGCCAAGGAAACTACAACAGGTCATGTCTGGCACACCGAAAGGAGCATAGTCAGAAAAGCAGCCTGGATTCAGTTGGATGTCAGCGGGGGCCTGACTGGAAATGTGGATGCCACCTCTCYGCAGTCTTTCCTGAGAAGTCACCCCTCCAAAAGCCTACCGCATTTTCTTCTACAGAATCATGTCCTTCTCCTTTGCTGACACACAAAGAAGTCTGCGAGCTCCCTACGAGTAAAGTCACAGGCCCAACTCAGCTGTGACCACCATCACCTCCTGCAGGAGCMCTGGACAACTGCACCACATCAAAACACTCAAGGAAAAGCTGGCAATGTCAAGTAAAGAGAAACAATGGCTTATAAATCACTAATTCAAGCTGGGCAACTC
Organism: Rhea americana; assembly: GCF_003343005.1. Lineage (NCBI taxonomy): Eukaryota > Metazoa > Chordata > Aves > Rheiformes > Rheidae > Rhea > Rhea americana. The sequence continues at coordinate 206,521 of NW_028186521.1, forward strand.
ACACATACAACTATCAGCTCCAAAGGTCACTAGTAATTTGAGTATCTCTAAATCTAGCATGCAGTCATGTTGGGATGCACACACTGAATAGTTAAACATGCTCTGAGGAAATTAACAAATAGAAAATACATATTGCAAAAAAGAAAAATTCTTACAGACAGGAAGTCCTGCCTAATCACCTTTGGATCCCAGCTCCTAGACAGTTAAGTCCCAATGCAATTTGCCAGTGTTTTGCTGTTTGTCACATGGTCTGCTCAAAGAAAGCTCAAGTGACTGTCACATTCTCCAGCTGAGTTTGTCTACCAACATGCTTTAGCCTGCTGCTAAGGGACCCCAGAGAAAAAGCCAGCAGCTGCTGCTAAAGTCATCGTGGCTTTCTTTCAACCATCTTCAAGGGTTCTCTTGGTGTTTCTCTCTCCACCATCACACCAAATGCAGACATTCCTGCTGTCCTCTTTGAGRTCCTCTAGGGTACCTTCCATAGGGGTTCTACCGTGAATCTGACCCTATTTTTCTTCACTACATTCTAAATTCTTACTCATCTCAAATATACCTTTCAAACAGCTGCATGCTTCCTTCTATACATTGCATGTACAAGCATGTTTTCCTAGGAGAACCTTCCATATTATCCTTTAGATCTTCTGGAAATCTCCCTACTCAAATGATGCTTATGGACCCCAGCCAGCTGCAAATGACAAGGCAGTTGTCCTTACCAAGGACTACTCCTTTTGCTTTGTACTCCTCCCATTCTTTTCAGTTCTGTTTAACCCTTAAAGTCTATAGCACAGAACCAGTCCTGCAGGGTCAGCTTTGTAAGACCACCTACTTGAATGCCATATTTGCATTGCCAGCTGCTTTATTGTTTGACTCTACAACATGCACGACTTGTAGTTCCAGGTACTGGTCTTGCCTCTTCTCGCCACTGCACACCACAGAGGGGTCTCCAGTTTGACAGGACTCTAACTGCTACCAGAATGTCACTTTTACAAGAGTTAGCAACATCAGAAGTGGCTAGGACTGTGAAATTCTTTAGGTTTTTTTTCCCTGTTATCTCTATTCCTTTCTTGAATTCTATTTTCCATCATTTCAGATGGTTCCAAGACAAAAGGGAGGGGGAAGCAAGCCAGCAACCCACAAACTGTGGCCATAGGTGTTCCCTTTCCTGATCCCCCTACAGACCGATCTGTGACTGCTCCTCTCCAGAGTAATCTCCAAAGTTGCCTTCTTAAAGAGTCTTTAAGATATGGATTTGTCTTGCTTTGATTTGTTACTGTTTCTTCTTTATTAGAAAGGTCACTTCTAGCATCCAAATTGCTCATTTATTCACAAGGCTGAGCTCGGGCCAAATCTCACCTCAATTCACTGCTCAAGTAGAATCCTTTATTTTGTTCCACCTCCCAAGACGATGCTTTTCTTACATTTCCATCTCCTGCTATATTAGTGCAGAGATCTCACTGGAATGTGCTAGGGACGTAGCAGCTACTAGTTCAGTTCCTATACTGTTTCCTTATGAGACACGTTCCTTACCCCACTCAAAGAAACATGGGATCCCCTTCAGCATCAGAGATTTTCCCATTTTTTATAATAAGGATGCACTGCTATATTCCTTCTCCTAAATTCTCCTTGGTGTGTCCTGAGGACGGCACCATGCCTGGCAGCACTGCCCACAAAGTGCTCCAACTCCAGGTCTTGCTTGAGAAGCAGCACAACCCAGCCACGCTACTTCTCTACGGACTCAGCTTGAACRTGGACTGCCTACAGACTCCTCTGGCCTCTGTGGAAAGTAGCAGCAGGGATCTTTCAAGAAATGTTTTAGCTGTCATTCTTGTCTAAAACCATTAYTGAGAGGAGAGATGAAAGCATGAAGACTAGGATCCACCTACACTGCAGAGAACATGTCCTGGCAAAGTCTCCCCCAAGGAATACCTGTAGAGTCACCCATGAGTCATATCTGAAGGACTCCTCTTGGCAAGCAGTGCAGAGTGGCAGCTGTTTGAGACTCAAAGCCACCCTCAGGGCCTCTCTACACTTACAACACTGGTGCCATAGCAATTTCTCCAGCACACTCTATCTGTTATCTCTATTCCTAAATGGAACATAAGATGGGTGGGTAGCAAAGTTTCTATCCAGTTCAGAGCACCTGCCAGCTCTCATGCTGGGAGGTCCTATTTGCATTTTTCCTACTTGCCACTTCCACAGCTAATGGCACTGAAACAGTTCATAATACACTGCATCCATCATCTAGTCCAGCACAAAAATCTATCAAACACCAATTTCACTGCTAATCCCAACTCAACACTGTCCTCACACACAAAGTCCCTGAAGGGAGAAGAAGCTGAAAGGACACCTGCTACAACAGTGCAGTTATTGCAGTATGCAAATATGACTTTCAGCTCAGGTTCTGCTGTGCTATGGACAAGTTAATGCATGAACAGTCACAGAGCAACTGAGGCCAAGGAAACAGCTCTACAAGCTCTGCTTCCTAATCTGCAATATCTTTCATTTCATTCTTGATAGACTTCCTCATGTCAATGACTCCAACTCATAGCTCTGCTAATCTACCCTTTGGACTCCCATATTCAGCTCTGCTGATGTCCCTCATTCTTAACTCACTATCAGGGCTTCCCACATCCTGCTTTAAGGATGTCTTCAAATCCTGATTCCTCATCAGTTCTGAGAGAGGTCTTGCTCTTTCAAGCATTCAACTGCAAAGTGGCACAGGCTGCATTTGAGGACAGTCCTCTATCTCTAATGCTCTGACAACAGTCTTCTCATTACAAGTTTCCCTAGGCCTTTCCAGTACAGCCTAGACTTGCCATTTCCTTTGTTGATCCTGGAATTGCAAGATACAGGACCCTGGTGAATTCCCTTTGATACTCATGCCTTTACAGCTTCCTGTCAGCTTCTCATAGACATCACAGCTGGGATATTACCCATTGCATTATTTATTTGTGGGGTTTTTTTTTTGTGTGTGTGTCTTTCACAGCTGTCATGGCCAAATTCTTAGGTAACAGGTTAATCTAGCCTCAGACCTGGGGGAGGGGGACGAYATGCAGCAGAGGGAAGACATCAATATTCACATCTCATGTTCTGAGTTACAAACAAAGGAGAAAAGTATTCTGTTTGTTTTATCTATTAAATGACTATCTAGAAGCCATCTGGGGGACAGATATAGAATCTGAGTCCAGAGACTTTCAAAAATTGCAGTAAGGCATACTTCAAAAACCCAGAGGCATCATACTGGGCCTTTGCAACAGTCAACACAGAGACATGGGCTGAGACCCAGAGAGGAAAGACATTTTGCTCCAATAAGACATGACTTTCAAAGGCCTTCCCTGACCACCGTGATGCAAATGTTATTCAAAAATAAAGGCTCATTCCTGAAGCCATTCTGCCAGACGAGGTGTACTCAATGGTGAGACACAAAAGGTCAAGTTGTTTCAAATCAAATACCTGACTTCAAGTGGCAGGCCTGCAATGCTAGTTAATTCATGAAGATAAGAACTGGGGACCCTAGTGATATCAGCACTACTGCTATCCTTGTGCTACAGGGCTTCCTACAGCCTCTGACCTGCAGACGTATTTGCAGTTCCAGATTAACTACTTTATGCAGCCGTCCTGTGCGCTCACGTTGGACAAAGCCATAAGTTTGATTGCATTGCTAATACTTTGCTCCAGTCTAGGCCCTATGCAACTCTAGCACAGCTGGTCCCTGAAAGACAAATTACAAGCTAAAACAAACTCCAGAAGGCACCAGAAAGAAGAAAAAGTGGACAGGTACCCTGATCTCTCTCCAAGGCTAGATGCACATCATACTACTGAAACGCCACCATTACATTACATCCTTATAATCCAAAATAAAGTCTAGATGAAATCAGTTCTTCTGTGGTACACAGGTCTCTAGACAGTTCTAGTCCAAAATAATTTCTCAGTGAGAAGGCAAACACTGCCTCAAGTTACACAAGTGCTCTGTGCCCATGACAATTTCCCAACTTAGATGTTATACAAAGCACCCAGATCTCCCCAAATGAAGGACTAAAGGACTAACAGGGAGACTGCATGGCCTGCCTCTCTCCCACACTCTTCTTCCTTATATTTCTACACTCCTGAGCTCCTGCTGTATTAGGGACCCAGAAATATGGAAGCTGCCAGAACTATGTCGATGGCACAGTTTTGCTCAATGTCAGCTGTAAATTACTGATGCTAAGCTTTGAAAAATCATCAGTAACTGACCCATTTTTGGTTCAGTCCCTCATCTGAATATGATGTATTATCCTCTGACCTTCAGTTAGTTCCAGAGCTTTCCAAGCTCTGAGTTTTTCTGCTATTATTGTTTTCCCACACTAGTAAAGTTTTCTCTTTGCCATTTAATTTCCCTATGACTATACTGAGGTACAGTCAAAACTGGAAGCAAGCCAAGCAACTTACTCAGGAAGTTTCATGTTGCTTTAGATCCTTTGCCCTGAGCCCAGTTAACTCTCAGTTCAACTTGAACACTCAAGCACATTGCTCAAGGGTATATACAGTCAGATGAGCCTAAATACACTCACGTGCATAGACTATATATACTTAAGTGCACAATTCCTTGTGCTCTTGATACCCAAAGCCCAGGCTCTGTGTTTGTGAACTGCTGTTAGCCATATGCTCTTTCAGAGGAAGCCCACAGACTGCACCAGGTATGCAGGTCTCAGGAGCAACAGCCCTGAGAAGTTGCAATCTCTAGTGCCTGCACACCTAGGCTTCCTAAATCCCAGGACCTGGGAACTCTCAAAACTTATCTGAAAGAGCAAGTTCACAGATCACTGATGGGTAAAGCTGTAAAAGGCAAGATGTTTTTAGAATCAGTGAGTCCTCATCATATGTCACAGTAGCCCAAGTTTCTATTCTGCACAACTGCTTTATTTGTTATAAAATTTAAAATGTAGTTGTGAAAGCTCATTTTAAAATGCCCCATCCATCAAACTGATACGCTGCCTGCATACAATCCCTCTGGCAGGTGTTGCAGGTCCTTTCATCACAGTATTGGAAACAAAGGAGAGACAATTTCAGTTAAAAAGATTAGGGAAAGTAGGAAAGCTTCACACAGGGATAACCTAGACAGAGAGGAAGAACAGTGTGTCACCTGCCTCATAACCCTCCACTGAAAAGTCCCAGGAAGGCTCTTCATTCTGATTACACTGAGCAGGCCTCCATTAGATACCACTCGCTCCTGTACTGGTGACAATGGCTGAGGAGCCAGAGTCCTCAGACAACATAAAAATAGAGTTCCACTGTTCATGCATGGATATAGATGTCTTCCACTTCAGCGATGCATCCACCACCCCACCGAATGCATCTGTGTTCATGCAGACCTCAAAACCCAACAACAKCTTTGCATGGACTATGAGCCATTCCCACATGGCCCATGAACAGAAGTATATCCAACTGCAATTTGGGCTCATCAAAWTCAAAATTACAATCAAAATCACAATTTTAGTTCATCAAGGAAGGCATTGTGCATCTCTCCAATAGGAAGTTCTAAAGATACTCTGAGAATGAACCTTGCTCAGTCTTCTGTACGTGCACTCTTTAACAAAGGCATCCACATGTCTCCCTGCAGTCTAGCAAGCAGAACTTCTCCATAGCAAGTCTGCAGTAGAAGAGTTATATGCCTTAGAGGTTGTGTACCACAGGGGCAAGAGCTTTCACAAAGATTTCTACCTCAGTATAACATGCTTTTTAAGCATGACTCATCCTCAGCATCTCTTCAAGTTAATCCCACACTAAGCATTCGGTCTGTTTACTACATCAACAACTTAGCTTAAACATAGAGACACCATGTACCTGGTTAGCTGTTGGGTTATGACATGACATAAATGCACATGAGGCTTCCCACATCAGTCTCCAGTCATTCTGGTCCAAATTTCACATGACTGCCCCTCCATAAGGGCCACTTGACCCCTTTCAAGCACAACTATTTCCTAGCTATATTACTTCATGACAATAAAAAAATCTCAGAGCAAAATAAGTGGATTTTCCTCACTCAAAAAGATTACACATTTTCTTTAAAATATTAGAAAAAAATTACTATGGAAAGAATTCCAACACGGAAAGTGTTATCCCAAGAGAAAGACAGACATTCTGCCACCAAAATGGTAGTCTCCAACACTGGCAACTAATAAAAAGATTAGGGTAATAAAAAGAAAGCTTATGGAATCTAGTCACTTGCTCATCTCAGCTCAGTTAGCAGACACTCTCTGCAATCAGAGACTGATTAATCTTGTTGGTTGGTGGAGATCTTGACTCAAAACCCATCCATGAAAATGATCAGAGTGTAAGGAAAGCTTCAGAATCTACTCTGAAAACTTACTCTTGCAGCAGAATAATGTTTCTGCCCAAATAAAGAAGAAAGCTGGAAAATACCACAGCAGCTTTTAAGATGCCTTTAGTTCTAGGCACAGAAAGTCTCTCAAGCAGCATAGTTTATTAAATGTTTAACAGTTTAGAGCCTTTGCCTTGGGTTGCTTGAATTGGAACCTCCAGTGACTCTATGAAATTGTTGGTATGATTTATAGTCATCCAGTGAAGAAACAAAATGAATATTGCAGCTGCATGTGCTGGCATGAGTCCAGGGTGAGACACTCCATGCAGAACTGAACAAGCAGAGAAAACTGCCTGGTTTCCTGATACTGTTCRATGCATGACTCCTGAGGAGAAAGTGAGCTCTTGATGCATCTTCAGAATAACAAAGCCTGCAGAATTTGTGTCAAAGGCAAACAATTTGGTCAACAACTCAGTTTCTCAGATCACAGACTTCCAAGTTAGACATAAAATACAAATTATTTGAAGAGATTAGGGGAGAAAAAGAAACCCCAGACTAAAGCTAACTGAGGATCTGGTTCCTTGATTTGTTTCCGATACAGAAGGAATCCAAGATGAATGGATATAGTACTTGGTGTCCTACTAATTGTAGTCATAATATTTTTCATCTAAATGAGTTCTAAAACAGAGAAAGAGTAGTAGGAAGGAAAACCCTCATTGCTATACTAGAGATGACAGAAAGCAGGGAGGAGTGTGTTTCTTCACTGGTACTGAGGAAATCCTGCAAAGAATTCAGATTTACAGTGATCCAAAGGATCAACTGAGTAAAGCTGAAACGGTCACCTACCCTGGTTCAACAGGTAGTGCATGAGGCTGGAGACAGGAAGGTTGCAGAGGGTTCTTGGTGCAAGATTTTCTTCCAAATAAGGAAGAGCTTGGAACAACTTTGCCCATAAAATAAATTTTACCTTTGGTAGAGACTATGCTGCTATGCCCAAGAAGCAGAAATGAAACAAGCACTCCTATCCCAAGAGCTCATGCCTACCAGAGCAGGCAAAGGACTGGCTTGTTGTTAACATCACTTCAGAAGTGCACAAACCAAGCAAGCTTCAACACGAATGGCAGAGGTGCACACATGCTGGTTCTCTGAACTCTCACAGCAGACAGAGAGTGTGGGCATAGGTCTGTGCTGCTAGCTCTGCACCTTCCCTGCTGCGGAGGCCGTCCAAGGAATATGTCTAAGCTGACCAACTGTGCRGTCTTGTAGTCTCCCCTGGGCAGTAGAGGAGCACAACAGCAGCACTGGTGAGACTGACTGAACAAGGAGATTCAACCTCTCCTCTCAGCTCTTCCCAAGAGGTACAACCTGTACTTAAATGCTTCTAGCCATAGAGACTCAGTGCATCTCTCTATAGCCACTAGAACATCTTTTGCTACTAATACACAACTTACATTTGTGATGCATGCAATCTATTTGTAAAGATACATAGTTTTATACCTTCAAAACAAAACAATTTATCTCAATGTGAATTCCTATTGTTCCTTCAGCAGTGTACGTTAAAATAGTTTGCAAAGTTTTCAAAGCTGCCCTTTAAAATCATATGCAGTGTTTATGCTTTATTAAGCTTACAACTTTCAGCTTTTCACATCAACTATACTGGCACAGGCACAACACATACAATAGTCCAAGGCAAAGGGCACTTTCTAAATTGCCTCTTCCATCTCTGATTAAACTTGGGGCTCAGGCTGCATCAGAGAACAGAGGCACTGCTAGGTCCAAGCAAGATCTGAAGTAACACAGAACTCATACAATGAAGGAAATGAGATCATTATGGGATGAATGGGGACATGACCTAAAAAAATGGGCACAAAGAGGGAACTGGCATTGGAAGAGAGAAAGCAGAGACCCCCCTCTCCCACACCATCTGCCACTGACTCTATTGCAACTTTCCTGGCATCTTCAGATGCAGGCAGGTAAAAGCAATTAAGCCCAAGGTCTGGGTATCTGAAAAGTCTCCAACAGCAGATGGAATCCACCTGAGAGTCACTGGAGGGGACAGGGCAGAAATCTGTACCTGTAAGTGGTAAGAACCAGAAAACACAATCTTTGGCCCTACACATCCTGCAACACAACACATTTGGTCCAACAGAACGCAAACCACAAACTCTGCAGGGGGGCTGTCAGGCTTCCTCTCCTGGGTCATTTCTGTGCTATTCAAGTTTCATATCATGCTCACTAATGCTTTAAGGATACATCTGAGAAAGGCTGGTCACTGCCTCACCAACATGTTCCACGTCCACCACTCCTTCTGAGGGACTGGACTGCATGAGCAGCAAGCAAGAGGGGCTGGTGGTCAGACAGAGAAAGACCTGGTTTTCTTATTCTTTAACTACATGTGCATACTAGAAAAGATGTCTCAGAGAAGACTGACTGAACTGGTCAGCAGTGTCTGCAGCAGGAGGCAGTGAGGCCAGGAGTGAGCTTGGGGAGCTCTCAGAAAGCTCTGTCCCAGTGCTGACACGTTTTGCCCTTGCAGAGGACAGTGCTGTGGTGCCTTGGGGCTCAGCTGTCCACATGGCCTCTGCCCAGAGCCTCAGGCTTCTCGTGCTGGGCAAAGGACCAAGACCTTGACCTTGACTCAGTAGTCTGTGGGACTTGGAGGCTGGAGGTTGTTGTTGACACAGAAATATATTACGTTTTGTAGCTTTCTTCATGCCACAGCTCTATTCCTCGTTTGCAGTAATTCAAGTTGTAAGCAACAATGACACATCTGTTGCCAAGGACACTGCCTTTCTCCCACCTATTGCMTATTTAGGAGGAAATTCCTTAAGACAGAAGATATTTCTTCAATGAATCTCTGTACAGCAATTGTCCTGTGCTCTGGGTCTGTGAGCGCAGTGGTAGCAGAAATACTGAATATTATCAACTTCCAAGCTCAGATTCCATAGCACTGCTGCAGATTTCTATGCTAAGCTATTCTAGCCCTTCAGCTTCCAGCTGCTAAGCTGATTTTTATAATCATCTTGCTTTTAATACAATCATTATACAGTCATTATGCCTTTAATTAAGCATTTATTGTAAAAAATAGTGCCAATCAAAGTCAGCAGGTTGGAATAGGGAAGGGAAGGAATTAATGTATTCTCAAAATGTTAATGAGGACTTTTCTGCCTAAGTGAGCTTCAGGATCTGGTATCCGATGAGCACATTCACAACATGATACAGTGAAGCTTGAACAGAGTGGCCCTGATCCAGAAGACCAGCTCTGAAAGAGGACTAATGCAGTTTTTTCCTACTRTCCATGCTCAATCTCCTCCTCCTCCCAGCACTGGCTGATCTTTCTCCTTTCCCTCCCCTACTGCCCAGAGACATTAATCCCCTCTAGGGACACCTACAGCAGAGGTRCTTCCATGTACATATTTAAATCCCCAGGCAACCAGACCCTGAACAGACCTCTCCCCTTCAGGGACCAGTTACAGAAAAAACAGAGTACACATTAAGTCTGTTGGACTTCAACACTGAATAGCCCTGATGCCAGAAACTTGCCCAGACATTAACTGTCTGCCTGATGAATCATCTTTAGGTAGACACGGAYACCAGGTCAGTCAAATCTTTCCTAAAGCCAAGTCTATACTGAAAAACTCGGATGAACCAGCGCAAAAGCTACCGTGCCTGATACCCCAGCATACACATTAACAGCACCTTCTCTTACAACCATATTCTCCATCTCTGGGAGCTGTAATCTTATACCTGTAGCACCTTGACTCCCTAGAGAACCCAGGGGCCACCCCTGCAGGACAACATGCCACAAGACCTGCGGGCAAGAACCTTTTCTGAAGGCCTTGGCACACTCCTGCCAGTTAGCACACATACACCGCTAGGACTCGTGCTGTTCTGCTGCTTCAGAAGACCAGCAACATAGCTCAGTGTCCAGATCATCCTTTCACAGTTATCAGGATAAACACAAGGTTTCCCCAGTTCCAACTCCCTCCGTGATATGATATAGGAAAATCTCAGGCAAGATGTATGCCCATGCTCTTCCCTTCTAGGCCTTGCAAAAGYAGGTATGGGAGGAACAAATTGGTGCAAAGGCAGAACAAAGCCAACCTGCAGCAACTCTTCAGCGCAAAGACAACGGGAGCAGGTGTTCTGAGATATTCTTTCCACATGTRGGTTCACACAGTGAACACTCATCCCCCCCACTGGCTGTGCTACCAATGCTAAAGCTAGAGCCAAAGGGTATTAACAAACATTTCTCATGTTTGTAGTAACACARGTTGAAATCTCCAGCCCCTACATGGTCCTTGAAGAGACACCTGTAGCAGAATACCCTGCACTTTCAGATTTCCCCTTCAGGCTCAGAAAGCTTTCCTACAGGCACCCAGTACTTGGTGCCAATACTACGTACTGTTACGAAAAAGCAATAGCTTTCACAAAAACTGCTATAAGACTRCTGTGTGGTGCATCCTAGCTGGACCCACAGCCCCATTATGGACGCTGGCAGCCACTTCCAAAATTCCAGYTGATGTGAAACATCTGAGAACACTGGGAGGATCCCATTTGCTCCTGCAATAGGACACACATGATGGGCTCCAGCCTCTCAAAAAGGTCTGGAAACATTTGTGCTTATTGTCCTATTGGCAGAGCCCCAGCCCTTGGTAGCGAGATAGAAGAAAGAGCCTCAGGCAAAGCATGAGAGCAAAGCAGAAAAGCAAGACCACTGAAATTATTCCTAACACGTTGTGCAACACCGAGCAACTGGATGATAAAGGGACAGATTAAATTCAATACAGGTGAACATGCAGCAGACATATATGAGGAAAAAAAAACCCTAACATTACATATATGATACTAGGCTCTGATCTATTGCCTCTCAGGAACTAGATCTTCATTTAGATTTTTCTGTGAAAACAGTTCAATGATTGRTATCAGCAAAAAACTAACCAAATATTAAGAAGGATTAGGAAAAGTATAGTGAATGCTACATGCAGTTCAGTTCCCTCAGCTCAAAGAGGACATAACACAACTGGAAAAGAAACAGAATGGCAATGGGGAGAATGAAAGGTCTGGAATGGCTCCCATTAGAAGAATGGGCAGCCTCTACTCTGGAAAAGAAAAAGAGGCTATGATAAAAATGTATACAGTCATGAGCGACRCAGAGAGGGTGGATAGGGAACCACTGTCCACTGCTTCTTTCAAGTTAGGTTTCATCAAGCAAAACTAGCAGGCAGTAGACCAAAAAATAATCCAAAAGAATAGGCTTTGCACACAATGCACAGCTAAGCTATTTCGTATACTAAGAATTTGGAGAGGTTAAACTAGCAAATGGAGAAGTTCACTACAAAAAAAATACTCTACCATTAGTGGTTCTAAGCACAGCAATGCTGCTGAATCAAGAATTCTCCAGGTTTTGTATGTTCACTCTCTTCCACAGATATCTAGTACTGGTCACTGCTGACGATAGCCCCAGTATGGTCATTCTTACGTCTGCTCCCAGCAGGTCAAAAGAGTAACAAGCTTCTACAGATACTCTGCAGCTTCTAGTTCCTGACTTTGTGAATCTGTGGCTTGTAGCTATAGTGCCTCAAATATTAATTCAGAACAGGCACTTACCCCAGCGCCAAAGGAAYCATTTGTGAGCACTGGTGAATGGAAACAGCACAAGCCGAATTGAGTGTTGATTGGCTGTCTCTCCAAAAACCACAAACAGCAACTCACCTGAGGGGACTTTTTAGAAAGTATCCCGAGTTGCCAAAAAAGTAAGAGAGTACTGCTCTACCAGAASAGTGTTCATGAAACAGTGCTTCTCCTCTCAACAGCTGAGAGGAACGGCAACAGCACTGGGCCTACAGCATCTTGCAGGGAATGAGCAATCCTCCATCTATACTTCATCAAGGCATCCTGACATGCATGCTCACGGGAGAACACAGCAACCTCACAGAAAAAGAAGGCAAACTATGGATAAAAGCACATCAGAGAGGATCGGTGTTAGGAAGCACTGCCAGTAAACTCCCTCACAACCTTTACTCTAGCTAGTGCCAACTTGTTCCTTTCCTCTCTCCAAAGAGCACTGACACATCCAGCCTTTCCTATTTGTCCATAACCATCTTTTCCTTTCCTAGGTCTTCAGATAAATTTCTCCAAACTTTCACTTCCTTGAGAGAAGCCATCAGGACTGACCTAAGACTCCCACACAGCCACTTCTTCTTGAATGCAACTGGCCTCACCACAAGCTTGAAAGCTTCTTGTTTGTACATGCTCAGCCTCCTTTCATTTTAACTTGGCATAACATACCTGATGGGAAATCCTTTGGGAGTTCTGCTGGTGTTGCATACTTTAATCACATTCATCACAGCTCCTCATCTATTCTCTGCATGACTAATCACAATCATGCAGAGAAAGGAGGGGAGAAGCCCAGACACTCAGCTCCTTACGGCATTCTGAAAATGTCCTGGAGAAACCCTGCTCTGAACTGATAACCATCTCCCTCCATGCTGTTTACTTCATATATGAGAAATATTCTCAGTTTTGCCAAAACAAGCAACACTTCCACCAAATCTGCTCCTCCCCTTTGCTCATCAATATCTGCCTCACAAAACGAAAGATTTCTGGGAAAGCAYGTGCAGACACCTCAGATACATTTAAGCTCAGGTGCAGGTCACAGGTACAGTGGAACTATCCTGTGCAAAAAAACAGTGGCAGAGTAACAACCATAGCTGGGCATCTTTGGCGTATTAGAGAGCTGGTCAACCTGGGCCAGCAGGAGAGTGGGCAGGGGGCTTACACATACGTGCAAACAAAGGTAGAGACAACAGGCATATCTGGCACTTTCTGTACCCAGAAGAGTAGATACAAGCATAAGGCATAAAAGAGTTGACTTTAAGGGGCCTTGATTAGAACACGGAGTTGGTAATTAGGCAGCAATAAATCCATTCCCATAATGACTAACTGTTCAGCAGCTAGATAGAAGCTGAGATAGTGGCCTGCAAGTAGGTGGGCTCAGAGATCAGGAAGGAGGAAAAAACCCAGCATTTGGCGATTTCCCAAGTCACAGTGAGGACAATGCTGGCAGTGATGCAGCAGTATGGAGACAGTCCTGCTTGTCAGCTTCTCCTTCTTTCCCCCTCCCCCCCTCCTTTTTTTTTAATTACACGGGAATGACTATCAGGTAAATAAAAGAGGGGAAAAAAGGGCACAATTCTGTGTACTTTACATAACATACATACACAGAGGTATATAAAACACACACATCACCCACTCATTCACTGTTCTTCCTATCTCACACTACCACATGATAACCCAACAACAGTCATACCTGACAGTTTCTGGATCCAGACAGCCCAACCAAAAAAAGCTGAGGCCTAAGGATGAGCTGAAAGCTAAAGCAACATCTATCTCAGAAGGATGAAATGGAAACTACTCAATAATCACACGTCAGAATACTAAAAGCAGCAAACAAACACCAGAAAACAGTACATTTTCACCTCTACTGGTGATTAGGTATGAATATGAAAACCCACAATTCCTAAGTCTCATTAATTCCTGCTGCTGTGAGCATAACCTCACCAAGACTACAGAGCAGTACTGGCCCTACACTGTACACTCCAATTCACCTTGTTCCAAATTCTCAATTTTCTGCCCATCATGTAGGTCACAGAAAAGCCAGCTCAACCAGCTTAAAGCCTTGTAGCTAACTCAGGTAGCTAACCTAAGTGTCCACTGGAGCGAGCATTAGGTGATGAGTCTAACAAGGAGCCTCAGGTGCCAGGGCAATCCAAGGAAAGGGGGAGAGGGAGAGGGAGAGGGAGAGGGAGAGGGAGA
>NW_028186521.1:220820-229975 GCF_003343005.1 Rhea americana
CTCCATGAGATCTAACAGGTTGGCAGCTGCTGTAAGCCTAGTCAGAGTGAGGCAATTCAGCTGGTGCCCAAAGTAACACAAAGTGCACCCAAGCCCCAGTCGTGATCAGTGCCACCACAGACAGTTTGCACAGCCTCCGCTTTGCCTGTGCAGAGTGCTGCTATACACCTCTGGCAGCCCACAGCACCCAGCCTGGCAAACGGACAGGCCGAAAGCAGGAGGGAATAGGCAGAAGAGCAGATGAAGTGTCCCCAGAAACAAGCAAGAACTTTCATGATCTTTTATGCAGAAGTAGGGCCACCTACAAGCAGAGGTCACCACTCACAGTTGTTATAGCACCACAACACACAGGAGATTGGCAAATAAGGAGGAACACAGAAGATGTCATGTAGCTATCTGAGCAGGATTTCATCTAACCAATTCTCCTGACTGTGAAAGGAGAAAGCCAGAGGAAAGAGCAAGATTCATTCCAGCAGATAWGAACAGAATTATTTGCCTTTGTGTGGGGGGGGTAGAGGGGGTGGAGGGTTTCTCAAATTTCTCAGAAAAGCTGTTTTGTATCTGAAGCAAAAGGTTTATATGCATCCGATTTCTATCATGTACATGCAATTGCCAGTGTGCCCTCATTCACACACATGCCCAGGAGATGGCTCAGGTATCTTACGGCAGCATCCGTCTTGGACAGATTTCTGACCCACTACCTTTGATAGAGGGGATATTTTATCCCCAGGAGTGCAAACAAATTCCATGTTGGTAGCTCAGTCAGAGAGAAACAAGAAAAGGTATGATATTAAGGGCTATGAAAGCTTCTCTGTTTCAAAAACATCTCCTTCCCACAAACCAGAAGAAAACCCTAAACAGCCAGTAGTGTTCACTGTAGACAAACAGGCAGAGTCTTTGGCTTCATTAGCTATGAAGTTTCTGACAGCTTCTGAAGGGGACCAGTAGTATAACTCCCACTATCAGATCCTGGTTGCCTTTGCTGTCCATGGTATGCAGTCCCTCACTGACCTACAAGAGAGGCAGAAACACAGATCAACAATTTCAACATCTATACCAAGCTCAATCCAGGTAAGACAAGCCACTTGAAATTAACCACTTGTCAGCAACAAATCAGAGCCAAGACCTGGTATCATTTTGTGCTTTCCAAAACTTTCACAGCTCAGAAAGGGTTTGAGAGAAGCTCTCACACAGCCAATGTGGCACTCCAGGCTTATTGTCCTGATCACAAAAAAAAAAAAAAAAAAAAAAAAAAAAAAATCAGCTGCAAAATTCAAATACTTTTCTCTTTCATCTCCCTCAGATGTCTGCTGATGATTTCAGGACACAAGCAGGCCTGGTTTTCAAGGAGCATGTCCAACTAAGGACTTCATAACCAGCTACCGCCTTGAGGGGTCCCATGTTTCATCTAGCCAACCCTCCCAAGAAAATTTCTGTAGCCACAGGCACTCTGCTCACACAGATCATGGAGCAAGCCAAATTACAACATGCTCAAGGATACAGGGCTTTGTGAGTTCACACTTTTCACAGATGAAGGAAATTCCTGGGTTAATCTTACTTTTCCAGTTACCAGGATCTCTGCATCTTGCCCATTATTCTGTCTGAATCAGAACAACTGTTTTAGAAACAAACAAACAAATAAACAAAAAATCTTCATTTAACTTCAGGAGATTGTGAATCTACCACATCCCAGTTTCAATGTCCTAACAATTCACTGACTCTAAGACCTGAGTGGGTCCCTAAGGTAGGGAATCCACTTTGGCTCTTAATAAGTTACTCCAGTGGTTAAATATCCTCAATCATCAAAATAAAATAAAAAACATCAACTAGTCTCAAGTTCTCATTTCAGCTTCTATCATCATGTTTGATTTTGTGTTTGTCCCTACGTTAAAAAGCCCCTTCTGTAAACTGTCTCCTGTGTAGCGGTCATGTAAGCTTTCCAGTTATTGGATTACTTTCCTAGGTTTTCCTCTACAATTTTCTTCTGATTTGTAGATGGCAGGACACCAGAAAACTTGTAAAAACCGAAGAGATTTTTTTTAAAAGATATAAAAGAGAACATCAGGCAACTATATTCCTGCTGCCTGATCCTCCACACATCAAGCTTTTTAAGGATCACATTTTTCTTATACTATTAACACTTGCAAGCAACTAGGAGGTAAAAACACTAAATGACAGAAATAGAACTAAGAACTATATGCAACTAACAGCAGCTCTACTCATCTTCCATCATGCCCATCTACATTTCCCACTACTTGGCAAAATACCCATGGAGAGCATTTAGGCAAAGTTAAACATGAGAAAGATGGGATTTTGAAGACCTGGTGTTGACTTTTTCTGGACTGAATTACACAGACAAAACTAACTCAAGGTTTAGGAGGCTCCTGAATTCCTCATTATCTTGAGCACTGCAGAGCAGTAAACACCTGCAGGATGCCTGGTCACCTACAGACTCCGTATCCTGAATGACAATAACCTAGTCTTTATTTCACATGCTGTACTATTAGATACAGGAAATAACAAACCTAGCAATAACATCATGAAAATTGAAGAACTCCAGTCACTCTGAGCATACACCCCAGCTACATACAAGAGAACAGCTTCTAACCTCTGTTTTCTACACTGGCTTCTCACAGAACACTTACTTAAAAGGACCACAAGGTTGGTGAGGAAGACCCCAGCATAAAGTATTCTCTGCTCCTCATATTTCAAGACATTTCTCACTACAAAAATGGCAATGGAAAAGCCTAGTTTCTTTTCCATTAGTCTTTTTAAATTGCTAATACATACACAGAGCACAGAACAAGTGTAATATATTCAATAAAAATGATATACAATCCCTGCTTGATTTCCCAGCACAGAGAACGAAGGAGAACTGCACACATCTAGTGCTAGTCATAGCACATAACGCGTTCAGCTATTCTAATGAGAAAAGTCTGAAGAACAAGATAAACAGAAATCAGCACTTTCCTTCTCCAGTAGCGACAGCAAAGGGAAAAGAACAAGCTGCCCAGCACAGAGCACCATCAGCATGTACTGTTGGCATTTATTGCCTTCCACGGCCAGGTGATCCTTACTAACTCATTCTGCGAGGCCAGAGCGTGTCCTTGGGGAGGGTACACTCCGCTTTGAACACAACACAACCAGCTYAAGAACCAGCTTGTGCTCTGTGTTGCTCCCACACTGGCTGGAAGGTCACTACAAGGTGACTTTGTAGGAACAGAGRTCACAGCTCAGAGGTCTTCAATAGGAGTTTCTACCGTATCACCCATGTCCTCTATACAAAGGGGCGACGCACAGAGAGACCACCTTCGCCCACTCTCCTTTGGCCTGTCTGTTTTCTCSTCAGCACAATATATTTCATTTCTGTTGTCTCATTACCATTTCACATGCCCTTGAGCATCTCATTTCCAGCCCTCTGGTGGGCAATCAAAGAGAACAGCAGGGCTGTTGCAACACTTACCGCAGAGTCCAGCACTGTCCTGTCCTGCTGTGCATATCGGTGTCGTGCCACGCCAGCTATGTTCATTAGTATTGCACAGCAGGATACACACAGCTTTGGTTTGCGGGGATGGCACTAGTAGCTTTGCTGGTGTGAAAGCAGGAGCAGAGCATGCTTTCTTAGCTCTTGCAGAGGGAAAAGCAGCCAGAGAACAAACTCTCATTAGAAGACTCATACTGATAACTATCACCCACAGAGAACAAACTTAGAGCCTCAAACTAGCCTCAGGTTGCCCGGAAGAAGAAAAATGCAGGAGACATTCAAATAGTTTGCTAACCTGCCTGATATTACTTACTCATTTTCCACCCGCTCCAGCCTGATAAGCTGTTTTCCTGGAATAGTAGGCCAGTTAAAGTCCTACAGTTCAGGAAATCCCTTTGTCTGTTGCCTGAATCCTCTTTACATTAAAGAGCTGTGACATGCTTTGCTATATTAACTCCACTTGAGCAGCTACAATGCCTTGTCAAAGAAAGGCGAGAAAGCATCTTGGAGGTTATTACAGGCTGATGCGGTTTTCTAAACCTTTGTTGAATGAGCCTCGCTCTGAGGAGCATTTCCSGATCATACGCTTACAAGTCGACTGGCAATTGCAATTCTAATTTACAGCTGCATCTGAGACAGCTTGTCTTTAAAGAGAAAAGGATTAGGAATCCCCCACAACCACTTAAAAAGGAATATGGAGAGTAAATCCAGAACCATAAAGCCCAGTGGCCTCTTGGGAAGGAGTCCCTACTCTGATGCATYGCTCTGACAAAAAGCAGAGATGGAGTTTGGCTGCTCTTCCACCTATCTAGTACAGGCTTGCCATGGATGGCTATTAAGGCATCAAACAGCTCTGAAAACTCTGGAGTGAAAGCTGCTATCCAAAATGCTCTTTACAAGACAACCAGGGCCAAATCAAACTCAGCAGTTTGGGAGCCGAGGCAATACAGATGAGGTTTGTGAACACACACGAGCTCACTTTGCCCTGCACAATGCTCATTCTCTCCCTTCCCATTGCACATCAGGTGCAGCACAAAGGACCCAACKGTTTTTGTTCCTCTCAAGTTCCAGTCTCAGACTGAAAACAAGTCATACGGGTCACACAAATTCAAGSAGTCAGAAAGCCCCAAGAGAAACAGAAAACCTGGTTCCACATCCAAAAGAGAAGACGTGGTGAGATCAACCATACTTAATCCAACTAAAGGCTTACATATCCGCTATCCTGTTTCCAGCACCCTTGTACAAGGGTGGTTGCTTAGAGGAAGGCCATAAGAAACACGGGACATACAGAATGATCCTTCTTTTAGTCTCTCTCAGCTGCCAGAAGGTGACAATTCATAGGACTTTCCTGAGCTCCAGTTGCAGGAGTCATAATGTCTAACAAATACTGACAAACTTGTCTTCCCTAAATGTATCTACCCCATTTTTAAAATCCATGCACATTTTTGGCCTCCACAGTGTCCTGCGGCAATTRATTCTGCAGTTTAATAACAGATTGCACAAAAAGAGTACTATCCTCTGTTTTAAGAYTGGAGCCAATAATTTCCTTGGTCACCTTGAGGTTCCTGTATTACAAGGATTAGTAGATAGCCTTTCTCCAAACTATCCATGAAATTACAGACTGCTGCTATACCATCTTCAACCATTTCTTTTCCAAACTGGTAAGTCCCAAAGTGGATGAGGGCATCCCCCTGTGCAGAGGCCTCCGAACACTTCTGATCACCCTCATTACCCTCTCTGTACTTTGCTAATATGGCAGTATGCCTTAGAGAGAGGAGGATTTAAGCTATCTGTCATACAGATGAGGGCACATCATGGATTTACACCATGCATATTAACATTTTCTGTTTTGGTATTAAGAGCTTTTCTAGTAATTCCTAACTTCCTGCTAACTGAGGGAATTGACCAGTGATYGACCACTGTACTGATTTTACTGACCGTGTTTCTATTTCTTTTTATTTGCAGTATTATTGACAATACTAGTGAGAAAGTGCTACTCTGAGATCTACTATCTGAATGACACTAATTCCTTTAATCCCATTGCTGTGTATGTATCATATGGCTACTTTTACCTATACGCGTTATTTGTATTTACTGATCCTGAACTTTAACAGGACCTAACAGGATCTAACTTTAACAGGGACCTCTGCAGATCATCTAGGCCAACCTCCCCTACTCAACCAGGGTCACCTAGAGCATGTTAAACAGGGTTGCATCCAGGCRGGCCTTGAAGATCTCCAGAGAAGGAGACTCCACAACCTCTCTGGACAACCTGGTCCAGTGCTCTGTCACTCTCACAGGGAAGAAATTCCCCCTCACGGTCAGCCAGAACTTCTTGTGCTTCAATTTCTGCCCATTGCCTCTTGTCCTGTCACATGGGACAACTGGAAAGAGTTTGTCCCCATCCCCTTGACACCCTCCCTTCAGGTACTTGTACACATTGATAAGATCCCCCCTCAGTCTCCTCTTCCCCAGGCTGAAGAGGCCCAGAACTGGACACAGTACTCRAGRTGAGGCCTTCCCAGGGCTGAGTAGAGGGGCAGAATCACCTCCCTTGACCTGCTGGCAACAGTCTCCAGAAGGTCAGCCCCCAGCTTGTACTGGTGCCTWGGGTTATTCCTCCCTAGGTGCAGGACTCTGCACTTGCCCCTGTTGAACCTCATGAGGTTTCTCTCCGCCCARCTCTCCAGCCTGTCCAGGTCTCTCTGAATGGCAGCACAGCCCTCRGGTGTATCAGCCACTCCTCCCAGCTTSGKATCATCAGCAAACTTGCTGAGGAGGCACTCTGTCCCCTCGTCCAGGTCATTGATGAAGAAGTTGAACAGGATGGGACCCAGTCCTGAGCCCTGGGGGATGCCACTAGCCACAGGCCTCCAACTAGACTCCATGCCACTGATGCCGACCCTTCGAGCTCTGCCTTTCAGCCACTTCTCAACCCACCTCACTGTCCACTTGTCTAACCCACACTTCCTGAGCTTACCTAGGAGGATGTTATGGGAGACAGTGTCAAAAGCCTTGCTGAAGTCAAGGTACACAACGTCCACTGCTCTCCCCTCATCTACCCAGCCAGTCATTCCATCAGAAAAGGCTATCAGGTTGGTTAAGCAGGATTTCCCCTTGGTGAATCCATGCTGGCTACTCCTGATCACCTTCTTTTCCTCCATACGCCTGGAGGTGACATCCAGAAGGAGCTGTTCCATCACCTTTGCAGGGATGGAGGTGAGGCTGACTGGCCTGTAGTTGCCTAGGTCCTCCTTCTTGCCCTTCTTGAAGACTGGAGTGACACTGGCTTTCTTCCAGTCTTCAGGCACCTCTCCTGTTCTCCAGGACCTTTCCAAGATGATGGAGAGTGGCCTGGCAACAACATCCACCAGCTCCCTCAGTACTAGTGGGTGCATCCCATCCAGGCCCATGGATYTGTGGATGTCTAGCCTGCCAGGTGGTCTCTAATGCTATCCTCCTCAACCAAAGGAAAGTCTTCCCTTCTCCAGACTTTCTCCCTCACGACCAGGCTCCAGGATTCCTGAGGGCTGCCCTTAGCAGTGAAGACTGAAACAAAGGCRGCATTCAGTAATTCTGCCTTCTCTGTATCCCTTGTCACCAGAGCGCCTGCCCCATTCAGTAGTGGGCCAAGGTACTAAGTAGTATGACCACTGTCATTCTCCTTTAACACTGGTAGCCATATCACCACTGCCTCCCCTCCCCAAATTGCCAGATCATGTACCTCTGAAGAGCCAGCCCATTGACACCTCTGCAATTGCAAACGCGGAGAGCCTCACTGTTCTCTAATTAGCAAGACAGACCTCTTCTGTCCAAGGCATTTTGCAGCATGACTTTGCACTTCTTAGAAACAAATGTGAAGCACTTTGAAAATCAAACATCTTCTGTGATATTAAATAAACTATATTTGATACAAAAATACAAAGCACAGAACTGGAGCACTGTTAGGGCCACTCACCTCCTCACTTCAGCTGYTGCAGGTATATCAGCCTGGCTTTTATGTTCCTCATGTTGGCTGAACACAAACTGATCAAGAGGGCAAATTACTCACTAGGATATGATACCACAAGGCCTTGAGAAGCCTGAATAGTAGCAAGATCCCAGGAAATGGACAGGGAAAGTTACCATGTTTCCCAAAGTTTATGCCTTGTGCCACTCAGTTTTTACAGTCCAACTAAAAGAAATATCAYCTCCTATGGAGGTACTATCAAAAGACTTTACAGTTGACCTGAACACCTTAAAGTTATGTAAGAAATAGCCGCAACTAGGTGAGAGATGAAAAGCTGGGGAAGTTCTTTACTTGGAACCAGAAGYGGAGGGCAGGAAGCACATGCTAATGGGCCAAAGTCCATTTTACAGTGGAAACACAAATGATTACACACAGTTATCTGTAAAATTTCTTGTCAAAAATGCAGCTCAGTCCCTGTGGAAACTTCAAATTCATTAATGCTGTATTTCATGCMCTCTTCCAAACATTATTATGGAAAAACAGGCAAACAAACGACACTACCAGAACGGCTATGGGGCTGGATTTGGACAAGTTGCAGGGAGATCYGGCGCTGGAAGACTCCCCAAGGCCAGCAATTGCCCTGCAACACCCCTTTGCTGCACCAGTCCCCTTCCTGCAGTCTCGGCTTCTCCGGCAACGTAACCCTCGGGGCAGGTGTGACATTCCTCGGATCTCACGGCAAGCACGGCCACTGCACCTGCCGGCTCCTGGAGCAGGAGCTGCCACCAGTATCAGTGCTCCTGGCCAAGCAGCTCTGCTTTCTAGACGCCTCCCTGAACACTGACCACATTTCCCACAGGCTCTGCTTCATCAACTCGCAATTCAATTTCCCCRAGACAAACACCCACACAAAAGTGAATGAGGGAACGGAGTAGATGAAGGATTCATTTCTGATTAGCAGCTGCCCCCGCAGCCTATTCCTGCTGAGGCTACAGAGGGATGGAGAGACCCCAGCTAGGGCAGAGAGAAACGCATCCTGCAGCAGCAGCAATAGCTCTTGCCATGACTGAGCAAAGCCAGGCACATGGCAGTAGTCAGTTGTGCAGACAGTGCAGTGAGAAAGCAGCCTGTGCCTCCCTTCACACAGCAGCACRGCTGCTTTTCCAACGGCCCTACAACGTTCAGGGCTTGCACAAGGTTCTCAGACAGCCCAGAGCAGAGCCATCAGAGGGCTGTGGCCTCCCAGTTCTCCCGTCTGCAATGTAACTCCACAGATTTTCTTGCTTATCCACACCTTTTTCTTTCTTACTTTCTTTCCTAGCATGTACCACTTCATCCCTTCATTACTACTTTATTCCTTCTTTATTTTTTGTCTAAAGCTTGCGTTAGCTTGTGAGGAATATAATGCCACTCTGAACATATGCCTGAAAGCTGCTGAAAACAATACCCTTATAAATTCATATCATATTGAGTCTTTGAGCAGCTGATATTTAGCACTTTTCTAGTATTTTTACAGCAGCAGGTCTGAAAATCAGAATATATTTMTGATGCACAAGGTAATTCAATGCATGGACAACTATGGCAGCATTAGCAATGGAAGCTACATTTATTTTGTCTTAGAAGGGCCAGATTTCACTCAGCAGCTCTAGATAATCACAGTTAACTTTCACTTTTCCTTCCCCCAAAGCCAGATACTATAGTAAAAATAAATAAATTAAAAAA
>NW_028186521.1:229985-254791 GCF_003343005.1 Rhea americana
AAAAAAAAAAAAAAAAAAGCAGGAGGGAGAGTCAAGCACACAGCTTTCAAGTAGAGCTCCCTTCTGGTACATTGAGAGGAACTGTTAAAATGAAAGTCTTATTTACTCCATTAATATTTAATGTTATATTTTCTTTAATTTCCATATTTAAGACAAGGCTAAATGGCTTTTAAAGTCAGTTTTTGCAAGAAGAATAAGCTGGTAATAACCTGAAGTAAACCATCCTTTAGCCATACTATTATACTGTGAAAAATAGCATCTTCTTTCTCGCAAGACCTGAGATAGTTCCTTAGCACTAACTCTCTTCAGGGTAGAAGAGGCTCTAGTATTTTTGTTCTGTCAGTTCACAAGGTTAAATAAAACTAAGCACGAGCAAACCTATTGCTAAGCTACTATATAACCTCAAATGGACCCACCTATTTAAGACCCCACATTTCCATTCTCCTCATTTGAAAAATGAGGCAGCAGAACAAGAAATTCTAGAGGAGAGCAACAAAAATGACCAAAGGTCTGAAATAGCTTCTGTACAAGTAATACATAGACCAGRACTCTTCAGCTTGTAAGCCATCAATCAGGGAGTAGGGCAGTCAAAGGATTATAAGGATCATGCACTGCCTGGAGAGGACCAACATGCACCCACTGTTTGCTGCTTCTCACAATACAAGTGGAAATGCATCAACTGAAACTCTGGACAGCTGGTCTACAACAAAACGAAGGGGATAATTCTTCATACAACACTTGCTCAGGTATGGAACATTTTGCCACATGATGTTATTGGCACTACAAGCCATTATGGGTTCAAAACACCACTAGAGAAATCAATGAAAGAAAAGAAAAGAAAAATCTCCAATAGCTATACATTAAGCCTTGAGTCATTATGAGGATAACTTCCTAGCCTCCAAAAAAATATCACTTTACACCTTCCTCTCTTTATACTCCCTAGCCCTCTGCTTTGGGCTAGTACCTAAGATAGGAAATGAAATCTGATGGTCCTTTTTCTGCTCAGACATGACCATTTTTACATTCTTGCACTGAACTGACATCACACAGAATTATCGTTACTAATTGGAACAAAGTGATAATGCAAAGAATATGTTATATATTATATATACATAATATATATATAGTCTAGTAGGGAAAGTGGGTCATACAGTCACAGACAGCATTTATTATGATGTGCACTATGCAGTGCATTTTGGAGGAGAAGTCTGAGGAGCTCACACTTCACTACATTCAAAACTAAGCACATCCCGAGAGCATGGAGAGCTCAGGTATCATTACAAGCAGGAGGTAAGATTTCTGGGTAGGAGGCAGTGCTACAAAAGGAACAACACTAAATAAGAAGGAGAAAACAAACTGTGTTACATGATAAATCACACATCTCATTGTGACTGACCAACAAACCCCTAAAGTGGAAGAAGGCATTGGATTTTTGACGCTCATCTATATATCAAACACAATACTGGTCACTTCATCAAGATCTACTGGTCACTCATCAAGCTACAGAAAAGTTAAGAGTGCAACAGCTAGACCAAAGGGACAAAAAGCCTTTTATAACCAAAGACTGAAAATCCTGGGATCTTTTGACACAGAAGCAAATTAAGAGGGGTCATGATGAAGAAATAAAATAATGAAACACAATATCAAAACTAACAAGCATATGTAGGGCAATACTTAAGAAAGAATAGTTTACTGCTAAGTCTGTCAACGGTAATCCTGATGTTACAAGGGATCTAGGGAGAGACTAGTTAACTAGTTAACAGCCCAGTAAGATGAACATACGAAAAATAATTGCTAGACTGTGTGATTTATAACATATGCTATCCATAAGTGTTGCAAAGTGAAGAAAAACCTTTAAAGGGAGAAGAAATACTCAGATTAATGAAGCCAGTCAGCCTCACCTCCATCCCTGGAAAGGTGATGCAACAGCTCATTCTGGATGTCAYCTCCAGGCATATGGAGGAAAAGAAGGTGATCAGGAGTAGCCAGCATGGATTCACCAAGGGGAAATCCTGCTTAACCAACGTGAGAGCCTTCTCTGATGGAATGGCTGGCTGGGTAGATGAGGGGAGAGCAGTGGACGTTGTGTACCTTGACTTCAGCAAGGCTTTTGACACTGTCTCCCATAACATCCTCCTAGAGAAGCTCAGGAAGTTCGGCGAGTTACACGAGGGTTAGACRAGTGGACAGTGAGGYRGWYTGAGAACTGRCTGAAAGGCAGAGCTCAGAGGGTTGTCAGCAGTGGCACAGAGTCCAGTTGGAGGCCTGTGGCTAGTGGAGTCCCCAGAGGTCTGTACTAGGTCCCATCCTGTTCAACGTTCCTTCATCAATGACCTGCAGCAAGTTTGCTGATGATRCRAAGCTGKGAGGAGTGGCTGATACACCTGAGGRCTGTGCTGCCATTCAGAGAGACCTGGACAGGCTGGAGAGCTGGGCGGAGAGAAACCTCCTGAGGTTCAACAAGGGCAAGTGCAGAGTCCTGCACCTAGGGAAAAATAACCCAGGGCACCAGTACAAGCTGGGGGCTGACCTTCTGGAGAGCAGCTCTGCAGAGAAAGACCTGGCAGTGCTGGTGGATGACAAGCTGACCATGAGCCAGCAATGTGCCTTTGTGGCCAAGAAAGCCAATCGTGTCCTGGGGTGCATTGGGAAGAGTGTTGCCAGCAGGTTGAGGGTGGTGATCCTGCCCCTCTACTCAGCCCTGGGAAGGCCTCACCTCGAGTACTGTGTCCAGTTCTGGGCTCCCCAGGACAAGAGAGACATGGAGCTACTGGAGAGAGTCCAGCACAGGGCTACAAAGATGATCAGAGGGCTGGAGCAYCTGCCCTRYGAGGAACRGCTGCRAGAGCTGGGCCTSTTYAGCCTGGGGAAGRGAAGACTGAGGGGGGATCTKATCAATGTGTRYAAGTACCTGAAGGGAGGGTGTCAAGGGGATGGGGACAAACTCTTTYCAGTTGTCCCATGTGACAGGACAAGAGGCAATGGGCARAAACTGAAGCACAGGAAGTCCCACCTGACCATGAGGGGGAATTTCTTCCCTGTGAGAGTGACGGAGCACTGGAGCAGGTTGCCCAGAGAGGTTGTGGAGTGTCCTTCTCTGGAGATCTTCAAGGCCCGCCTGGATGCAACCCTGTTTAACATGCTCTAGGTGACCCTGGTTGAGCAGGGAGGTTGGCCTAGATGATCTCCAGAGGTCCCTTCCAACCTCAACCATTCTGTGATTCTATGAAACAAGAAACTTGTGTCTAGAAAACAGAGATCGGAAGGAAATATGAAACCTTCACAGCCACAGTATATGCAAGTCCTAAAGCAGTATGCCTGGCATAAAACAATCAGACAGAAAATAAAAATCAAAGAAAATGATGAGGAAGGAGGAAAAAATATTCTGTCTTTGATGATTTTTCCCGAAGAGTGATTATGAAGTAGCCAAGGAAGGCAAGGGTAAAGAGCAACTAGCTAGCAGACAGTTAAAGGAGTTAGTAAAGAAATGGAGTAAGAGTCAAGGGCTTCTGAAACTTACTGCTCCTAAAATGAATACTCAAAGGATGAAGTGTCGTCGGAACTTTCCCAGTAAGAATGGCTGGAGAGAGACTCAAGCAGCAGCTGAAATACTGCTAAACTTGAAGCAGATCTCGATAACACTTTTTCCTTAGCAGTACTTCCACTCTCCAGCAGGGTACCTCTTTTATACTTTGCCAAGCTCATCTGTTTTATTTATTTTTTTAACCTTTATCATGTCTGGCAATGAGAGTAGCTTGCCATACCCCAAAGAGAGCAGCAAGCACTGCCATACCCCAAAGAACAGCGAATCCCTTCGCAGTAATGTTCAAATTCACTGTTTCACTTCACATACAAGGCTAGGTTTGGGGTATTAGAGAACTGGACTATGCTTCACTGACAAATCTGCAAGACATGATTTATAGACTGATGATATCAGCTTTCTGCTGTCACATATTTGCATTTACACTGGGCTTGGCTGGCACAGTAATATTGATTGGAGAGAATGATTTCACTTCACACTCCTGGCCAAGAAGACTAAGCAGACAGCTCTAACACAGATCTAGTCTTGTGAGTCAGCAGAACCCCAGGAAACATTCCCAAGCAGAATCAGCACTTGCAAATGTAATAGCATTTCAGGGAAATATTGGCAATGTTTCACAATAGGATAAATTATTATAGTGGAGCTGCCATTATATTATGATGCCTGAAGGTTTTTTCCACTAAGACATCCTGGTTTCAGTGGCCTTTAATGTGGCAGAATTTATCTGTTTAGGATGTTTTCCCAAACCACATATTTGTCTTAGAACAGTCTTAAAAAGATACAAAATACAGCTAAAACCTCAGACTGAAGTTCAGTTGCTGTTCATAACTAAAATTAAAAATATTTTCATAACATCTAAAACAAACTCTTACAAATATTCTGAAAAGAAGCTACAGCTTTTACAATCTGGATGAGGGATTTAGATTTGGCAGAAAAGATCTGTCAGGTGCTTTTTGCCACTCACGCAAAAAAACAACCATATCCGGGAACAGCTTAAGTTTCAGAAAAATCACAACTTAGTACATGCTTGGTACACTTTTTTCCAAGGCCATAGGTAAATTTTTGGATTCTATTCACTTTGAAAATGCTGCATTCCTCATTTCTTTGAGAGGCTAACAGCACCAATTTCATTCTAGGGACAAAAAACGCTTCCAAACCTGCTGCTGGACTGTTGCTCTCTCTCATTTTCTGTGTTTGCTGGTGCATCCTACTCTGAAAGTAGTCCCTACCTGTCCACAGCATTCCAGTGCCCTATGGAATGCCTCTTGTGCACTCTTTTGCCTGGTTTGCAGTCTGGGAGGCTGGCCTCCCATGCCTGAAGCCACAGTAGATACTGTGGATGGGAGAAGCAAGCCTAGGAAAGCACAGAAAGTGCATGGCAATTTCAACTGCCAGTTGTGCCTGTAATTATAAACTACAACGATGTTCAAGGGCAGAAGTCAGCTATTATTCAATGTGAAGTAGGAAGACAATTTTATTTTTCATACTGAATTTCCTCTGTCAGTCCTGCATCAGCTACAGGTTTGCATTACAAGGAGCAGCAGCCCAGAATAGACAGAGTCCCAGGCTTCAAGCAGTTTGGTCACTCCTTGATGAAACAAGGGGTGAAAATGTTCGGCAGTATGTGGACATCTATCCAGGGTTAGCTGGGCTTTCTCAGTAGACATGGGAGAGAGATGGGCATTTTGAGTGTGACTCAGCCTAGCATCTCCCAGCAGAAGAGTGTGATAGGAGCAGATGGGGATGATGGTGGTGCACACACCCTGTCCAGAGTGCTTCCTGGAGCCAGTTCTGCTTGATCAGATGCTCCCAAGTCATATCCTCACAGATTTCAGGATCAGGTCTCCAGCATGGGGAGAACAGCATCACAAAGGAGGGTATCCATTCCCTCTTACAAAATTCATAAACAATTACATCCTAGCATCAAAAAATCTAAGCAAYCTATCCCAAGACCACTTGAATTGGATGCGTGTTTTTTTTTTCTTTCCCCTTAGACAACATAGTAAGCAGCAAAAGTCTGGTATTGTCCTTTCCCTGCTGTCGTGCACCTCCTCAGCAGCAAGCAGCAGAAAGAGCAAGCAGAGACTCTCCTGGAATTCCCCAGCTCATTCCTTTCCACAGTTCTTCCCAGACACCATAGGAGCATCTTCTTGGGAAGCACGTGTACCTCTGCAGCTGGTCTTCCTGGGTACTTAACAAGAGACATACAGGAATAGAGAAACTTCAGGGACTGTAGGAAAAACAGGTGGATGGGAAAGGGAAGCCTCACTTCTTGTGCTTTGCCACACAGCTCACCCAGAATGGACACAGGAATCAAGGGAAGACAATAAAAGGCCAGTTTCTGAAATTTTTACAAGCTCCCACACACAAAGGACAAGCAAGGAGAAAAGTGGAAAAGGATGAGCAGAAGGGGGGGGAAAAACAAACAAAAAAAATTCATAGTTACCTAGTTCACGAGGCTGTTCATCTATTGCGAAGCATGAATGAAAGTGAAAAAGAAAAACAATAGGACACATGCATCAGTTGAAAACAAAGCAGAAGACAAAAACAGAAGTGGAGCACAAGGGCTGTGTCCAGCTCAATCACTGGGGCACATCTACGCTATGATGTAGCAACAGGACACTGACACCATGGCTTCCTATGGCCCCATAGCTTCTTTCAATATCCAAATGCTCAATACCTAAACTACCAAAGCCCAGAGGCCTACATCCTTTCTAAAGAGTTTTAGCAGGCAATGCTTCTCAACTCTTCTACCCCACGGCCTCCCATCCATGAGAGAAACCATTCTGTGAGGCCTTTCAGTTTAAACATAATAGAAAAGAGAATTTAGCTTATAAAAGTCTATAAAAATCTTTTTGCCCTCCTGCCAATGATAAAGAAACAAAACCCCAAAGTTCATTTCATTCTGCATCATCTCCTGTCCAAATCCAGACAGCTTGCTATATTCTTCCTCTATACAGCCTGGCCACTTACAGACCCATCTCTCTCTTACACTCCATGTACRGCATAAAACAATTCTAAATAAGTTAACATGCTATTTATACAGCCAGATGCTCTAAGTATACCACATGTCTAGCTTAAGTTGAACTAGAAGCCAATGAGATTTTGGGTTCCTGAAAATTCTGCCAGACAGATGTCTATCTCTAGTTTGTCCAATAAAGTCCTCAAGAAGATCCAAGTGATTCTAGATCTGAATGGTCTCACTATTGAGAAACAGCAACTTTTTTTAAAAAATCAACCACTGTTTCCTAAATTATCATTCTTTGTTGATTTTCCCCACTGCTGAGTCCTTGCCCTTCCTTCTGTCTATGTTCAGATGTTGACCAATACTTACTGAACCGCCATGTATTGCTAAATAAAGAAACACCTCACTCCTTTCAAATGAACACTGAATCATAGAATGGTTGAGGTTGGAAGGGACCTCTGGAGATCATCTAGTCCAACCCCCCTGCTCAAGCAGGTCACCTAAAGCATGTTAAACAGGATTGTGTCCAGGCACATTTTGAATATCTCCAGAGAAGGAGACTCCACAACCTCTCTGGGCAACCTGCTCCAGTGCTCTGTCACTCTCACAGGAAAGAAGTTTTTCTTCATATTCAGGTAGAATTTCCTGTAGTTCAGTTTGTGCCCGTTGCCCCTTGAACTATTGCTAGACACCACTGAAAAGAGTCTGGCCCCATCCTCTTGGCACCCTCCCTTCACATACTCATAGACATTGACAAGAACCTCCCTCAGTCTTCTCCTCCCCAGGCTAAACAGGCCCAACTCTCGCAGCTGTTCCTTGTATGGCAGATGCTCCAGCCCTCTGATCATCTTCACAGCCCTATGCTGGACTCTCTCCAGTAGCTCCATGTCTCTCTTGTCCTGGGGAGCCCAGAACTGGGCACAGTACTCGAGATGAGGCCTCACCAGGGCTGCTGAGTAGAGGGGCAGGATCACGTCCCTCGACCTGCTGGTAACACTCTTTCTAATGCAGCCCAGGAGACCATTGGCCTGCTGGGCTACAATGGCACATTGCTGGCTCGTGGTCAACTTGTTGTTCACCAAGACTCCCAGGTCTTTCTCTGCAGAGCTGATTTCCAGCAGCTCAACCTCCAGCYTGTACTGGTGCCTTGGGTTATTCCCTCATATTAAAACAATACCCTGATTCTGGAACAGCTTGAATACCAACAAAGTCTGTGTGTATGAGAAACATAGCCTTTTCAAACCTGCTGCAGAGACTACACAGTAATACGGAGAGAAGCCAAGGTTCATGCAGCAGCTTTCTGGATGTCTAAGAACTTGGCCACAGAAGCATGCAAATACCATCTAGTGCTTCAGCTACTCTGCAAAGCTGCCCATATACATAAACCTACCTTCCTGTGAACACAGCATGTACAAGGTAGTTTATCCCTCTTTCAGTGAGGGAAGAAAAGCTAAGGTATCCTAGCGGACATGAATCCTATAGCAAATAAAGCTGTGATGGAGCAACTGATGCCTGAGAAGTTCACACCCAAGTTTTCCGTGTAGTAATATGTCTGTGTGCCCCAATAGTCTAAAACTGGGACACTACTAAGGTCAAGCTGAGGCATGTAGAAGATGCTGACTTGAATTAATGAAGCATTTTCTAATTCTGGAAGGTAAATAGGGACAGCTGCCAGCTCAGTGCACTCCTGAATATATTTGACTTGAATAGGCTTACTAATTTAAGTGGCCTCCAAACAAAGACTATGTATTACTAAAATGGCATCCCCCAATTCCAAAAGGTCATATTCAGAGGTCATTTACAAAACATTTTATCCTCAGACTTGCTTGCCATTATGTCTGGCAGGAAGACACACCTGTACTGTGTTATCAGGTCTGTCTGAAGACAAGATCTGAGCCAAGTCTGTCTTGTATTCTTAAGACAGTCTGACCTAACAATTACCACCATTGCCCCCCCCCCCCAAAATCCCCCAAAACTCAGACAGCATTCCATCAGCAAGGAAGAATAAAGGTACTACCCTGTTTACATGCATGTGTAGGAATGCCCCAGAGCTCTCTCTAATGCCTTATCTATAGCCTACAGAAATTTCAGTGAAGAAACAGGAATATAAAGAAAAATCTTTTCCCTGGGACAAAGTTCCTTTTAAGAAAAAACAATGCCCGTGAACTATGAATCAGATCAGAGGATTATAGATACAGTAAAAAGCAGGTGCTAGGAAATCTAAAAAGATCCTAAGTAAATCTTAAAGGAAAGAGTGGGGTTGCTTGTTTAATTTTTAAACATACGGTTAATCTGCTGCTGGGAATGTTTGAAAGTTTGTAAATACCAGCATTGACAAAAGTTTTGTATACATCCTGACCGTGTTGAGCCAGTGTTTGTGCTTTTAATTGCTCTTARCTTGCTTTTCTTCCATAAACTAGGGTTACAAATATGACTAGRGGACTGGAGCATTTCCCCTAYGAGGAACGGCTGCGAAAGCTGGGCCTCTTCAGCCTGGGGAAGAGAAGACTGAGGGGGGATCTGATCAATGTGTACAAGTACCTGAAGGGAGGGTGTCAAGGGGACGGGGACAAACTCTTTCCAGTTGTCCCGTGTGACAGGACAAGAGGCAATGGGCAGAAATTGAAGCACAGGCAGTTCTGCCTGACTGTGAGGGGGAATTTCTTCCCTGTGAGAGTGACGGAGCACTGGACCAGGTTGCCCAGAGAGGCTGTGGAGTCTCCTTCTCTGGAGATATTCAAGGCCCACCTGGATGTGATCTTATCTAATATGCTCTAGGTGACCCTGCTTGAGTAGGGGAGGTTGGTCTATATGATCTCCAGAGGTCCCTTCCAACCTCAACCATTCTGTGATTCTGCGGCCACCTAGTACAGGCCAACAAAGGCATGCCACCAGGTGCATTCCTTTCTTTTATCTGTCACTGATTCAGAATCTATTACAGTGTCAGGGCTATGAGGTACAAAAAGATTAGTTAATTTATATCAATGATCTGAACTGAAATGGGTTAGTCACAGCAGATCATATTTATAAGTGGATGCTCTTACTCAGAATTAAAGTGAACAAATTTCTTTTATCATAATTTTCACTTTGGGAGTAAATTGAACTAAACCAAGCTAACTATTTTAGTCYCAGATCAGAGGTCACAACTGCTTTAAGCACGTGAACTGGTGTATTAAAAAGGCTAGCACAGATTGGCTCTTCTGGGTGCCCCACGTAGTCAAGACCTAAATGAAAAAAAAAAAATGTATTGTGTAGGTCCAGCAAGTAAAATCTCAAAGGACTATACTGCTGACAAACAGATGTCCATCATTCAGCACTCTCTGTACAGATCCTCATTACAGCCAGTCAATTAGCATGCAATCCTTGGGTTCAAGAACGATGATGAACTGAAGTTTTAGCTAAACAGTTACGAAAAATCTAGGAACAGATTTAGATGTTAAGGGCATAGAATAAAGCTGAATATAAGTGCAAAGAGAACCACTGATTACGTGAAAGGCCAGCAGGAACAATTACAGCTAGTTTGATTTCTTTTGCCACACACAGTCTCACCCAGCGACCTCTGAAGCAATAACTTCTGGCAGACTAGAATAGGGCTGGATACTATCCTGACAACCAAAAGCTACCTGTGAAAAATCTTTATACAACTGAGTACACATCTTCTGTTTCCATGTCAGGCTGAAGTCCCCCCCCACAGACCTTCTGTATCCTGGCTAAGAACTGCCAGTGAAAGATTCTTCTTCCTGGCTTATACTCTGCCTCTAGATGACCACACGAAGTTTATTGGAAGAGATCCTCACTGTCTTTCAGAGGCATATTAAATTTGTATGGGAGCGGTAGATGTCAAAAGTTACCCACAACATCTGCCTTAAGCAACCAACTGCTGTAAGCATCCTATAATACTTGCCCTTCTAACTAACTGCAATTATTCTTACAATTATATTTAGCTAAGAAGTACTTAGAGGTAATATACAGAAATAATAGCAAATCACACTTATTACCTGCATTTTAGATACAGATAGCATCGGTTCCCTCTTTGTCAGTCTGCTAAAATCTGCTGAGACATCTGTGCTGCCCATAGACAAGATCCGAGATCTGTGTCCTGGATTTAGCTTTTACAGTTTGAAGATGTGCGTATCATTATATACCAAAGTTCCTCCCAAAGCTCAGTTCAGATTCTAGCCTTCCTCCTCTAAGGTTTCCCAGTACTGATGTGCTGGATAAGTTACAGCACTGGTCCTAAAGAATTCCTAATTCCTCACACATCACTTCAGAAATGCTAACGCTCTCAGGCACATAGTAGCATCATCTTTTGTCCAGTTTATAAAACAGCTGCATCAACAACTGTCCCAAAATTTTATTCAACAACACCARTCATGAGACCACTGAGAAGGAAATGCTGCTTCTGACAGGCAGCAGGGGATCAAATGAAAATGATAATACATCTATATGATTTGACAGCAAGATCTACACAAAGA
Source organism: Rhea americana (assembly GCF_003343005.1). Lineage (NCBI taxonomy): Eukaryota > Metazoa > Chordata > Aves > Rheiformes > Rheidae > Rhea > Rhea americana. The sequence goes on from NW_028186521.1 coordinate 240,967, forward strand.
GCAGAGCATGGGCATCATTACTATTTCTTGATCAAGACAAGAAACAAACACATTGAGAATGACTCTTCTTGCCCATCAGCTATTCCCAGGTGGTGTGAGAGCAATGCTCCTAATTTTAAGGGACGGTGATGCCTAATCTAGCAAGCTGTAGAGAGGCAGCCCTTGCTGTGTCTTACAGGTGTTAGACCCAAGGCCCATATTTAATCCACAAATACGCGGCTGGATCCAAAGCAAGCTGTTACTGTCAGACAGATTTCTGCTGGCATGCTTCTTCCCAAAGCTGAAGATGCAGACTATCTAGCAAGCGTCTGTGCCAGCAGAGTCCCAGGCAGTCACACAACAGAATTCTACCTTGGGAGGGAGCTGCTAAAGTGTCAGTCTCACCTCTCCTGAGCTGGAGAGCCTCAAATAGAAACACATCTGATCTCTATGCAAAAGACACCCACTGGCAGGTTGTTCAGTGGTTAACTAACTCCACCATTAAAACATTAAAGATATGAACTCCCTCTTTTAATGAAGCAGTGTAAGCTGAGACWGCCATGAACATCCGTATCTTGCTCCCTTTACAAAGTAATGCTTTGGCCACATGGAAAGCACTCTTTTTACTATGAAAGTACAAGGATTAATTAGGGAACATTTTGTTGGTTCCAAGAGAAGACTAGTAACTTTGGTTAATACCCAGCTGGTATAGGCGAAGGTTATTGGATTGATGACTGCCCTTTTGATTAACTACAATCATAGRATGCAAAAGAAAACAGCAGAGCACACTTGCTGGACAGAAAGTAGATGTTGAAGTCAAGCAAACCACTGCTAGAGCTTGCAAGAGCCACTGCTAATGGTCAAGACAGATGAAAGACAGCTAAAAGGTCATCTATATCTGAGCTAGACAACAGAGAAACAGGCTATTTCAGAGTGTGATTCATCAGACTTATTTTAAATGTCAAACTCAGGATAAACTAAATTGCACTTCAGAAGAGCTATTTCTTACCAGTGACTACAGGGAGTCTAGACAATTATCTCAGGTGTAGCTGTGTACATTACACATCCAGATACAGACAGATGAATCACACCCCCTCGTCTCTGACAACCTTTAAAACTCCCTTCCGGGCTCACTGAGTGGGAGCTTCACACAATGACAGCTTTGCTAGTGATGGGGTTGCCCCAATCCAATACAAGAGTTTCTGAATGAGAATCACTGTAGCCAAGCACCTTGGCAATGCATACCTGTACCCTTAGGGACTCTCCAGGAACAGCCTATCTGTAGCCACCAACCTTCTTCTGTATTTTAATGCTATGTACTTCTTGCCTTTAAGGATGTGTTTCAGWCAAACGTGTCTTGGCTATGACAGTCTCTCAAGAGGAGCTTTGAAAAAAATCTCAAGATTGTGTAAGAATACATCATCTACTTCTGCTGTTCCTTTCTAAGGCTACTGGATCAGCCAGAGAAATCCTACAGAAAGCTGGCTGAAAGAAAGAAAAAAAAAAAAAAAAAAAGAAAAAAAAAGAAAAGATTTTCTGCCCTTTACAGAAACAGTTCAGGGGCAACGGATAAAAATACTTGAGAAGAAAAACTTCCAGAGCCAGGAAAATAGCCGGGGGCTGAGGGTGAAATCATCTTGCAACAGGACACTGCTCAACAAAGAGCAATGTCTGAAACTACCGATCTAGTTGCAACCACACTAGCTTTCGCTGGAAGGGTGTGTGAATTATRAACACATCTGATTCATTAAGTTAAATAGTTAAGACCCATTCAGTATAAAAGAAGTAACAAATAACAAAAAAGTGATCCATTAAACAGACAGGCACACCAACATTAAATAGCAGGTAACAATGGAGAAAAGGAGACCAAACTCTATGGGTCACTGACTGATGGGCCAYTAAAGGACTGCTCAGGCATGGCCTGGAAGAGGGTCAGCTGAACTTTGTAATTGGTAGGAAGGGGAAACRTGGTAATCATAAATATTATGGAGTATAGGCAGGGGGCCTTTGGGCTGGGAAACTTATTATGGGATCTCAGAAGGAGTTTGTAGGATCATGTAAAACTTATTATGGGATGTTTAGGGAAAGGGCCAAAGGTGGTGAAGGGGAAGGACTGGGGTGGATCAGGGAGGAACAAAAATGGAAGAACGGTTGGGAGGAGGGCTAAAGGGGGCTAGTCACCTGCAAGCACGTTGGTCAGCACACTTGTCTGACTGAGCCCTGTGCCTGAGCACCACAGTCAATCCTATCTTCTTATTAGATCTTTCTCTTAATGATTTTTTTCCATGTAGCCTCACTCTGTCCTATATGTGAGCAGTACTAGTCTGTGTGTCAGCAACTGGAGAGATCAGCATGCAAGAAGGGTCTGTGTGTCAGCAACTGGAGGAGACACTACAGGTCCCAGGGCCCATAGGTCTATGCATCAGCAGCTGGAGAGACCACGGTTTGCTTGTGCAAAAGGTTTCAATGCCAGCATCTGGAAAGACCTGGGTGCCTTTATATGATCCATATGAAACTAGTTCTTCTGTCAAAATTATACCTATTATGTAAGWCAGGTAAAAGCACAAGTCAAGGAGCTTGAGAGAAAGTCTCAAGATCTCTGGAAAAAGAAAAATCATGAACTGGCCAAAGAACAAAGTCTGGACAGGTTACTAGAAGCTTATGAGACCACATATATACTATATTTATATGAACATATAGGTACATACTCATATATATATGAATAGGACACTGCCATAACCTTACTCAGATCAAGATATTAAATGGCTTAAAGAAAAAAAAAAGTCACAGGCAAGTTATAGCAAAGCAGCACAGGACTGTTCAGCTAGAGAGTGACAGTGGCTGARAGATTATCAGGGAAGCATAACTTGCTCAAAGCAATTGAAGTTAGTGTCTCAGGATCACAACTAGTATAGGCATAAGCCAGGACTGCCTTAAAAGAAAGAACTGCTTAATTTATCAGCAGTGGTCCAGGAATGGAATGGGTTGTGCTTACAAGAAGATGGTTTGGTACTACCAAATACCATCTGTCAGGAATTTGACTAAAGACATTTGGCAGATAAAGCAAACTTCACTATAATTTGATTTAAAGCAGAAAGGCAATGCTAGCTGTCAGTACCTGATTGCACTGAAAGCGCATCTGACAGATGCGAGAAGTAGAGAAGCATGTGGTAGATGAGATGAGACAATTGTATTTGTCCTGCACTTCCTATGTCAACAAGCAGAAAGTGACACTGAGTTAAGGAGAACTCAACCTTGCTAGAAGAAACTTTGAGAAGCAAACAACCTTGGATATAATTTTGATGAGTAGCTTGGTTCAGAAGCCWCTCACAAGAATGCTTTTTAAATTCTGTAAACTTTCAAACATAGCATTTAGCAGTGCACAGTTAAGAAACAAGTTTCTCTTTGTTGTAGAAGCATAGGATCTTCAGAAGGAGTTCAGGAGCATAAATTGCTAAAAAAAACCCTTTTGGAGATTTTCTCAGTGTTATTTTAAGATGATTGATTTTACATTTTCTCCAAGAATTTGCATTTATGCACTGCAGTGCTAGAAGAGCAGCCAGTGGATAAAGGACAGATTGGACATAGGGTTCGTTAGAACAAATTAAAAAAGAAGTTTTCAGGATATTTTTTTTCTAAGAAGGAAAGAGTCCAGCCAAAAGCAAGATGCAAGGAAGAGATGTAGACATACARTGTGCTGAATAACCTGTTGGAAATAAGACTAATAAAAAGACATTTTCTCTCTGCATATATATTCTCTCTGTCCYCTGAAAAGAGCATGAATTTTGGTCCAGCTATTGAACTAGTGTATACGAGCTAACAGCCCCAGTAAAATTTGCAAGGAACGTTCTATTTCTCCACTATGCAATTGGGCTTAAGGAACAGCTGTATATACTAGGCATCTGAAAAGAAAAAAGTAGGAGATGGAGAATTTCTGTCAGTAAGAGTTTTGATGGAATCTTGTTCTTTTTACTTAAACGAAGTTTCCTCTCCTATACTGACAAGTTGATAAGAATTCTTAATGTGTTCTCAGATGCCAAATAAAAATACTATCAATTTTATGGCAAAATGTAATAATATAACATTACCCTCCGTACCTATATGACTTTCAAATAGCACTTGATCTACACACCGAAGAATTTTATTTTAATGTATTTCAGAGACACACTGAGGCAACATCACTCACTGCTGATTATGCAAATGAAAAGTTGTAGTTGTTGACATAGGAAATGCTTAGCACCATTCTCTTTTAATAAAAGGAAAGAAAAAATTCCATTTCACCCCCCCCAAAAAAAAAAAAAACAGGTCAAGAAAGAGTGTAAAAGTCAGGACACAGCAGAAAAGAATCACCTCAACCCACTGGTTTTCAAGGGCACTTTAAAGTTTCAGTGTAAACACAAAAAGGCAGCAGAGCTGAGACCTGCGTGGGAAAAAAGGCACAATAGGATAGGCTATATAATTGTGTGATTTCCATTAATACAAATTCTGTATCTGATATGGTTATCCTCTTTCAGCATCTCTCCAATTATCTCATCAGTGTGGTGTTATATCTGTAATGAACAGCACCTTTGTAGAAAGCTGGTAATGCAAATATCTGAAAAGTTCACGTAAGTTGTGAGAAAAGAGAATTCTCCAACAGAGGAATTTACGTTGAAGGAAAAAAAAAAGCATAAAACGTTTGAGATTTGTTTATCATCAATGAGCAAAATCTATTCATCCTTGTATCTGAATGGAAAGTAAAGTTGGGGCAAGTGGACTACAACAGTTCAGGTCAGTTTTGTCTCCTCCACGTGCAATAGAGAAACCAAGATCTCTAGATTTGGTTCTTCCGTCTGACATTAAAGGAAGAATTTATTACAGAACCGCAATTTAGGGTTTGGAGAGTTTTTCTCCAAATTGTTAAGCAGAGAATTTCTAGTCAACATCACCTTGATTTCCAAATTAYTTGGCCTCGACAGAACATTTGCAATTTAGTAGTCCCAACAATCCAAAAGCCATGCTGTTGACCTGCAAAACTTAAGATCTCAGTGGAAAAATCCTGCCCTAACCTCAAGTAAAGAAATTTAGCAGAGAAGGAAGCAGGACTTATGACAGAAAACAAACCCAAAAGATTGTATAATTCTGATACCAGACTACAGCAACCAGCTACATATTGGTTTCACGTCACTTTCAAGATGACCTTCRTAGTAGACAAAGCAGGAAGGAACAGAGATTTTCCTGACACCRAAAGAAAGGAAAAGTTTCACCAGTGATTCTAGGTCCCTTCCAGTCCTGAAGTAGATATGGAGACACTTGGTAATATACTCATGCACAAAAATACTGCTGGAAAAAGGAATGCAGGATCAAGTTTTTGATAACTCTTGTTAATGATCACAAAAACTCAGCTTAAGTGTCTGCCAAGATACTGTCTTCTACATGCAAAACAGCTGCTAGAGTCTGATCCAAATAACTATCTAAAGAGCCATCAGCAGTGATACGGATGGTGCTATCTTCAAATAAGTCAACTCTGGAGATTAACCCCTGATGCCAGGATGCAGTTTACCAATTTTTCTACACATGCATTACTTATTTCACGTCGGGGCAGGTTGGTATTGCATTGTCTAGCATCAGTTCTGTGCCCTCCCAAAGAGKGACATGCTCTGAATCCCAAGGTATTACCACAATACACAGAAGTATTCTTTTTAGCAGGAAASATTTATTTCTTCAGATCACACTGAATAAGCTTGCATGTGTGCAGCCTGATATGTGGCAAAAATTAAACTTTAAACAGAGTGAGAAAATTTTAGGTCAGACCAATTTTTCTAGCCATAGTGTAGGAACACTAAAAATAGAGTTTATAATGCCAACTGGTGGCAGCTTTAATAATCGTAGAGGGATTACTTGTTCTGCATGTCCTCAGGGAACTGCTGTTTCTTCTTTGCACTGAAGTAGATTTTGACACTTCTTCCCATCGCACTATGCTCGTTAGATTCCCCCCCCAACCTTTTCTCTTAATTGATATCAGACCACAAACAGCATTTCAGAAATCTCACAGAAATCTAATAAGCTACTTTCCTTTCCTTCTCACTGGCCAACATGCCTCCCTGACTGATGGAATTTGCTTGTCATTTGTTGCCAATGCTAGAAGTACAAACATCTGGATATATCCCTGTTTGCTAGAGGCTGTCCAGGTAGAAGCAAGTAACAAGCACATTCCTTATCGCCTGCATTTATCAGGAAGGCCAGGTCCTCTGAGCTGAAACCCCCTCACACTCCTACCCATGCCTTTTTTTAATGCTTGTTTCTAGATYGTACTGCTGTAATGGGAATAACTCAAAATCATTCCAATCCGCAGCCAATTCTAAATAGAACAGACTGCTTATTAAATACCACTTCCCTCCAAAAAGCACATTCCTCCCCATAGTCTAGATTTATTCCAAACACCAAAAAAACTAGCAAGTACCACTGCAAGTGTCAACGCAGTCAATGTCCAGGTCAATGCTAGCTGCCCAAAACTGGCCTCTTGCTCTCTCAGAGAAAACCAATACAACCATGCTGCCTGTAAGATAGCAACACCACTTCATAACAGGGAGATCTGAACAGTCTGATGCTGTAACTTCACAGCCTACTCCAGTTAACCAGCCCCCCCACTGCAATAAATGGGAGGACACAGATCAAGGATGATAGGATTCTTCCAGATACACTAGAAGAACTGCATAAACTACAAGCCAAGATGTAAAATTCTGGAGAAACACCAAAGATAAAGCACAGTCATCTTTATTTGTACCTTAAATGTTGATAGGATGCCCAACCCATGTAACTAGTGAATAAATGCATAAAATCAAGAGGAAAGAGAGGCATGATCCATAGTTTAAAGYTAGAAAAGAAAAAAGAAAGCCTTAATTTCATATTCCTAAACCCTGAAAGGTTGATATTCTTAGAAAGGTGGAACAGTGAATGCAAATTCTATGTTCTCCTTACTGTAAATCATTTAAGCATAGCAATGCAAGATCCATCAGGGTACCACCCAAGATTGCAATTGCTAGAAACCAAAGGTTCAGAGAAGAGCAACACAGTTGATCAGGGGCATAAAAAAATTAATTGAGGGAAAAGATTAAAAGGATGGGACACACTAATTGCAAAGCAATGTGTATTTAAGCAGACACAAAAYAGGCATACAAAATGTTAAGTGGGATCTCAAAAAAAACAGAACTTCCAGGGAACATCTGAACAAGAGAATACTTAACTAAACTGAAAAGTAACATATTTATAAACCATAAAACTATATAGTTTTCTATATCTGGTATAATTAGCCTGTCTTATGACACAACTGGCATAAAAAGCACAGCAGGGATCAGAAAGAGGTCAGATATTTATATCGGAAACAAGAACAGCCAGCGTTATACTAGGCAAGATATAACTAAGTTTTATGAGTTTGTAGCCCATAGTGGAGCCACAAAACCATCTCCTATAAAACCTATCAGCACCGTATTCATGGCTCCCCATGCAGTGGCAGCTGCCCCTGCAGCAGTTCTCCCTGATACAACATGCTCTGCTCCCACACAGCCCCAGCACCTCTCCCTACTGCAATATTCCCAGCTCTGCCTTTGCTCTTGTTTAGCCACAAAACAGATCACGTGTGCTCAGTGGCCGGTTGCACCTGACACGGTGAGTCACAGCCCCACATTGCCCACACTCACTTTTAGCCACTGGTAGGGGTGGAGGGAGAGGAAGGGGAAGGGGAAGAAGTAGGGAGTGGCAGGCACCTAGTGATGGTCTGTGTCTACCCCAACCTATTGCAGGAACTTGACCTTGAAACCTCCACACAACTGATAAGTTTGGTTGAAATTGTTTAAGGGGYTTGAAAGTTAATAGGAAGCATAAACAGAAGAAAACAGAAACAACATTTGTTTATGTCTAATTGCCTTAGAAAAACTACCTAAAAATACAGACCACAGACCACCCTGCTTTAGGGCACAAGCCAGACAGCGATCAACAGGCCCTCCTGAGTGCTGGTTCTTCTGCAGGTCAGTGTGTGCCACCACCCTTTCCAGGAGCTCTTGGCATTAGCTGTCAGAGACAAGCTACCACATAGGCACAGGACTCTACTCAACTCTATCAGAGTAATTACACAGGTTTATGGTGGCAAAGTGTCACTTGCACGCCCACTGCCCTGACAGAGAACAGGATTACACTCATCTAGTCACTGTAGGCTTTGCCACTAGTTTCACATAAGCAATACAATTCCTATTTCTTCAACCTTGTTCTTCCCTTCAGATCTCACTCAAGATAAGAAAGTATCTGATTCATTTTATTTTCTTTTATATGCAATTCTTATTTTCTTTTCTCCTGTATGATTCATTTTTCAAAATTTCTATCAACCACAAAAGGAAATAATTTCTCTCTGTTTCAAGAGCCCTCATTATTCCTGAGAAATCTTTTAATTTACAAACACCGACCACTGGACAAACAGCACAGAAGCAGAAGCCTTGAAGCTTCCACAACATGTAACAATCCCTCAGCTCCCACTCAGGACATCTGGTACTTGGCTCCAAAACAAGCCACTCTAGTCCTACCACAAGTTGTGTTCGAGATTGCCACAATCATAGCAGAGTACCTTTGGTAAAGTCACGGCGCAGGAGACGCACTAGAGCATAAGGCAGCAGGTGGGGAGAGCTCTGCACTGCAGTAGCTGTAGTCATTACTCTCCAGCACACAGAGTAAAAATTGAAAGATTACTACTACTGTTCTCCAAAGGCCTGATGGAATCCACACTGGTGCCTAGTTATTTCCATTGCACTTAGAGCTGGAAAGGTCCTGAAGAGATCCATCCATTTTCATAGTCCAGTTCTCAGCAGATTTACAGTGTTAGACTCAAAGGCCTAGTTTCTTAATGCATTTCAGTCCCCAGGACAGCAAATGGTTCCTCAGGCAGAAAGTAAGAACGGTCAACATCCAAAGGCTACCACAAGACAGCAGAGCGAAGCATTTCGAGCTCAGATGGCAAGAAGGTCTCTTCATGGAGAACACGCTGCAAGCCGGAACGCTGACAGGACAGAGAGATGGCTCAGGCTGGAGAGACAGCCAGCACAAGGAAATGCTCTGCCGGAATTAGGCGRGATACTGCTTTTGTATGCCACTGAGGCCACACTCAACCCTCAAGGCCACATAAACCCTCGGAGTCCTACTCAGTTGCTTACTAAACTAGGATAAGCTGGTAGTACTCATGACTAAAAGTCATTCCATCTGCTATGAAGGAAAAATTAGCCTCCTTTTTCCAGAAAAGGACTTTGGTCCTAGGACCACTGATGTCTCTCAGTTGGATTACAGCAATTAGTTGTGTCTGAGGCACACCAAACGGCTCTAAAATGGCCATGAATGCTTTTATTTCAGAAATCAGAAGAGACTGAAGCATGAAACCTGGAAGGTTCTAGAGCAGCCTCCCAATCAGAACATCAGGAGGAAAACTTCAGTAGCTTTAAAGGTGGAACATGATCAGTTTACAAGCAATTGTGTAGTAAAACCATAGGGCCAAGACTTGGCTCACTGCCCCATGACATTCCTTCTCCATCTATGTTCATCCAACACAGAATGAAAAAAAAATGTAGAAGCAGCAATCTGGCAAGGAAGCAGCTGYTTGTCATCCCTCTGATCTCATCACCTTAGGCGCAAGTTGTTTGAGGGAGCAGTTTAAAGCTTTGGCTTAATCTGCCACCTTATTAATGGTTCAGGCTCTAACCACTTGCATCTAAATGCCAGAACAGCTGCCTTCCTGTGGGGTAGCACAGAWCCTACAGCCCAGACTGAAACATGCATGAGCAATCTCTCCTCAATGTTCTGCTGAATAAAGAAAGTCCAGAACAAATCTGCTGGCTGACCGTCAGAAAAAACCTTCCTAACAAAGTCATCTTCACTGTGTAACAACTTTATTCACAACTAAAGTAATTCTATCTAAAAAAAAAAAAAAAAAAAAAAAAAAAAAAAAAAAAAAAAAAAAAAAAAAAAAAAAAAAAAAAAAAAAAAAAAAAAAAAAAAAAAAAAAAAAAAAAAAGAAAAACCCTCAAGCACAACTAGGAACTACCACTACAATAATAATTCAGCAAAGCCATAACCCACAATCAACAGGACTTTGAATTACCATTTATTTCACAGAGGGTTAGGTTAGATAGTCCAGTAGCAAATGTCCACAAGGAACCATACTACAGAGAAAAACCTTACTGTTATAAGCATATGGTAACAATTCCTCAAGAATAAGTCCTTCTAATCAAAAAAGTATAAAGAAATAAGACTCCCAAACCAACAGGTTCATAACATTCCTAAACTTTCCCTAGTTTCTAAGATGGAGATTGAATACTCTTGTTCTGCCCTGTCTACGAACTGTTTCTCCTTGTGACGCTAAATTTCAGTGCTGGTGACTACTGGTTCTGCTTTTGCTTGGGGCTCTCACATCTCATTGCATTTCTCATTATCAGTAACAAGCTGATCAAGGACAGACTCTCCTCTGCTTGCATTCTCTAGCTATCTTACAAATGGCATATCTATATTGATTATCATCTTCTGTCATCCAATAGCTACCAGAATAGTTACAGTACACAGTCACGATATACACCCTAACTTTCAAAAACGTCAGAAACCAAACTACCCTTTACCTCCTACTGAAAGCCCCTGAGAAACTCCATTACACAATGCATGATCCAACAAGACCTCTTGCACCATCCAATCTAGCATGACCCATAATACCCTTTCTTAGCATCAACTTTCAGCAGAAACTTTGCAGTAACCCATTTGCTTTTAATAAAGAACATGACCGCTGAATGGAACCCTGACTGACTGTTCCAGGATCTTCAGCTTTCTCTCAAGACAAGACAGCAACAAGCAGCATTTCCTCTGTAAAACAGTCATGCCTCAAATAGTGAAATTCAGAAACCATCATATGGCTCACACAAGACAGAGGTACTCATGTTACTCCACTGTGAACTTTCCTCCAGTATCTCTGCAACTCTCAGACTAAAAATTGTTGGATATTTTTCCCTTCTTCTCCTCTTTGATACTAATTCCTTGCAGCTCTAGCCATATGACACATAAAATCACTCAATTTCCTTGCTTCAAACTGGTGCTTGTCAAGTCCCCTCACTAATGCACAGTAAGAAAAGACACAGGTTCTATCATAGCTTGCAAGCCAGTACTCTCCTGTCCACAGATGGTTCTTGCTCAGCACTGCTCTCCCTGAAGAGCTCCCTCCATGCAGCACTCGTGCCTTCGGACAGCTCCTTCACTCAGACTTGCATGTTGGGGCATTTTCCTCTGCAGCRTCATAGGGTTCCCTCCACTCAGGGCTCTCACCCTTGCACATCTCACCAAACACCACCCCCTTCTCATCAGATAACTGTCTCTCAGAGTCATTCGGGTTCTTTGACAACACTCTCCATTCCTCCCCAAACAGCTCTTCTGCTCATACTCAACACGCTTAAACACTTCCTCCAACTGCCCTCCAGAACTCTTCCCTCCCRACACCCCAGCACTCAAATTCCTAGACTGATCAGTTAGTCCCTACCCTGCCGGAYGTACTTTTCAGGACTCTGATCTGAATTCCCTCAGCCTGATAAAACCGCTGACCACCCTCTCCTCGGAAAGGCATTATCCTGAAATGCACTCTTCCAGTGCCTCTCACAACTACTGCCTGTTTGCAGACATCCCAGCAYCCTCATTATTTCAGAGCAGAACCCCAACATCATCTCAGTCAGGAATCTTGGTTTCAGCCAGCTTCTACTTCCTGAAAATCAGGTGCAAGAGAATCATTTCCACCAACTGAAAAATCACCCCTTATTTCCAAAAGAGGTCAGAAGTCCACCAAATATGACAAAGCATCAGCCATAGCAGTTTGTTCATTCTGTTAGTTTCCATTTATCCCTATCACCCTACTCGTCTGCAAAGTCAGGACATCCTATCTAATAACTGTCAATATTCCTATTCTCACAAAAATAAATAAGAACCACAAAAGCAGTAAATAACGAAGAGGTGCCATCTATGCTGCTGCAAGATCTTTCATAAGATCTTTTCTTAATGTGTAACTGAGAAGGCTTAATAAGAGTGAAAAAAAAAAAAAAGAAAGAAAGAAAGCATGCTGAGAACGCATCCAGCTCAGAGGGATCACAGCCTTTTCTTCCTCACCACAGCACTTCTGCAAKTGGCTTTCTATTTGGAGACTATATGAAGAAGATGCACCAGAATCTTTAATTCTTGTGTTCACCTGTAGTTGTTTGTGTAATAAGAAAGGACTGGAATATGGACTACTTATCTAATGCAAGAGCATTAGGAGATAAAGAAATGTGTGATAAAAACACTCAATAGTGGGTGAGGGCAAAATAAAAGATGGGAGAAGTACTTTGACCCCAAAGTCCTGTCCATCTGATGACTTCTTTCAGCCTCCTGCAAATAAACAGCATAATCYCATGACCACCATAACAGTAGCTTCACAAACCAAACAACAGGAAACTTCAACAACTCTGCCACACGAAGCCTTACCGTCTGGCCCATCAGCTAAGGCATAGACACTCCATGCCTACCTCCTCCACTCAAAGTATTAAAAAAAAAAAGATACATTGGTGGGGCAGCAGGAAAGTCTGCTCAGATTGTCACCACCATGTTTCTGGTATCCACAGCAGGCAGCATGGAACTTAGAGGTCTAACATGCTTTTTAAACGATAAAGAGCATGGAACAGCAAGCACTATTTCCCATTCCCAAGCTCAGATCCACATTACAGCTAGTGTAACTACTCAGATTAGTGATTCTTCCGGCCTGTAAGAGACACCAGCAAAAATGTGGAGGCAGAAAGATGAAAAGAAGATCCTAAAACTTTCTGTGAAAATCTATGGAATTAGCCTGCTTGCAGAGGAAATTTCTTCTTATCCCTGCCTGCTGGAAGCTGACTTCCGACCTACCACAGGGCTTTACACGTCTTTCAAGAAGCCTGTCCAAAATGGGCAATCCCATTATCCCTCTGAGTCTCTAATCTCCCCGCAAGTTCTGCATCACTTGCGGCTCCATGGTGTGTGCGTGGTAAGGAGTTTTGTTTGGGAAGTGCTTCTCACCCATTTCCTCTTCACTGCTCTCTGCTCACACCACCTGTGCGCAGAAAGTTGCGAGCTGCAAAGCGGAGAGACGCTCTGCCCTCTGTCAGCACTCACAGCCGGCCCAGAGCGCGGCGCGGCGCTGAGCGGACGCCCCAGGCGTTTCAGCGGAGAGGCAGTCACAGGGGCACCAACTGCTCTGGGGGGTCCCGGCTGGGCAGGGAGCCCCAAGCACCGCAGCTGGGCTAAGGACCCAGCACCCAGTGGCCAAGCCAAGGGCCCCCGGGTGCAGCCGGGTGTTACAGCCCCCAGCCCGGCGCTATGGCCACAGCAGGGCGCTCCGACCCCCGGCCCCACAGTGGGCCCCACGGCTGGGCACTACAGCTGTAGCAGGGCACTCTGACCCCCCGGCCCCACCATGGGCCCCACAGCCAGGCGCTACGGCCACAGCAGTGCGCTCTGACCCCCAGCCCCACCGCAGGCCCCACGGCCAGGCGCTACGGCCACAGCAGTGCGCTCTGACCCCCGGCCCTACTGCGGGCCCCACGGCCAGGCGCTACGGCCACAGCAGTGCACTGTGACCCCCGGCCCTACTGCGGGCCCCACTGCCGGGTGCTACAGATGTAGCGGTGCACTCTGACCCCCTGGCCCTATCACGGGCCCCACGGCCGGGCGCTACGGCCGCAGCAGGTCACTACGGCCCCCCCGGCCCCACCGTGGGCCCCACGGCCAGGTGCTATGGCCACAGCAGGGCACTCCGGCCCCCAGCCCCACGGCTGTGGCAGGGCACTCCGGC
>NW_028186521.1:256503-270415 GCF_003343005.1 Rhea americana
GGGGGGGCGATAGCAGTGCCCTATGAATCGAGGGGGAGCAATAGCAGTGCCTATGCATGGGGGGGGCATAGCAGTGTCCTATGTGTCACAAGGGCACAGAGCACTACGCATGGGGGGGCACAGCGGTGCCCTAGGCATCATGGGGGACAGAGACCTATAAACAAGGGGGGTCACAGCAGTGCCTGTTCGTGGCAAACATTGCCCCATGCATGGGAAGGGCAATTATGCCCTAGGCATGTGAGATGGGGGCATAGTGGTGCCTATGTGTGGGTGCAGGAGCCGTGCCCTAAGCTTGCGTGGGGTGGGTGTAGAGCCTGTGCCAGCCCCCCATGCTCCCCGTGCTGTGGGGGTTAGGGGCAGACCCCGGACGTCCTGCAATGTCCCACAGCCCTGCACCCCTCTGTCACAGCCCTGCACCCCATGACTGCTCCTGCAGCCCTGCACTGTGCCCCCTCCCGCAGCCCTGCACCAGGCCCCCTCCCTGCAGCCCTGCACTGTGCCCCCTCCCCACAGCCTGCACCATGCCTCCTCCCCACATTCCTGCTGCACCATGCCTCCTCCCCACATTCCTGCACCGTGCCCCCTCTCGCAGCCCTGCACTGTGCCTCCCTCCCCACATTCCTGCACCAGGCCCCCTCCCGCAGCCTGCACCATGCCTCCTCCCCACATTCCTGCACCAGGCCCCCTCTCTCACATGCCTGCAACTGCCCCCTCCCACAGCCTGCACCACGCCCTCTCCCCACATTCCTGCCCCCGGCTCTGTGCCCCCTCCCCACAGCCTGCACTGGGCCGTCTTCCTGCATTCCTGCACCACCGTGCCCCCTCCCTGCAGCGTGCAYGGCTTTGCAGGGCAGCGCACCAGCTCCTGCAGCCTGCCAAGGGGCTTTGCACCCTCCTGCTGCCCATGGGGCAAGCAGTGAGCCCTGAAACACGCCCTTTAGTCAGGCTGCAGCTCCGGCTGGCCGGCTTGTGGGCAGCTCTGCCCCAGGCCTGGGCCCTTCCCCTGCCCGTGGTCTCTGCGCAGGTGCCCCTGCACCACTGGCTCCCCAGCGCAGCCAGGGTACAGCACGACTTCAGCCAGCACCCCGGGGCAGAGCGCAGCCACCAGACAGCGCTGGCCCCCTGCCTCAGCTGCTTCCCAGCTCTGCCATGTGCTCTGTGCTCTGCTACGGCCTGGCTCTGCACCTGCAGCCCCTGCCCCACGCTTGAAGCCCCAGTGCTCCGCACTTTCAGCTCCCCTGCTCTACTTGCAGCCTGCCTGCCCTATGCTTGCAGCCCCAATGCTCCACGCTCGCAGCCCCAATGCTCTTCAGCTGCAGCCCCTGGCTCCACACCTGCAGCCCCCATGCTCCATGCTTGCAGCCCCCACCACTGGGTGCCCACATGCCCATGGAGCTGCACTGCCAGGAGCAGCTGTGGGACCTTCCCCACCCAGGGCCTAYCATTAACCACTTCTGGAGCTGGCACTCAGAGCATGCAGAGCAGATCACAGCTCCCCTCCCTCCACAGAGCCTGCTGGGGAGGGGAAGGGATGACAGCTGGTGCAGAAGGGTCTACCTCCCTCCCACSGGGTCCTCTTGCACTCAGAGGGATGGACCGGATGCGCCTGGATGGGAGCAGCAGCTTCAGCAGGGGCAGCTGGCCCCCAGGCACACCTGAGAAACGGACCTTATCCAAACACAGCCACGAGAGCAGGGTACAGCCAGGAAAGAGGCCAGCTCCCATGTGCCTGGGGCAGCTGCGCGCTTCCTGCAGAGAGCACCACCAGCACGGCGGAGCGGGGCTGCTACAGACACCCACCACCTGGGCACAGTTACCTAAGATGTAAACAAACAGCCCTCGGCCACAGGGGCCTGGCCGCCCCATCACCCATCAGCACGTGGCCCAAGCCCTTCATCAGACTGCCTGTGCACAGGCTGCAGCTGCAGCAGAAGGCACTGTCCCACCGGGGACGGGCGCGGGGTGACCTGCCAGCACAATCTCAGAAGCCAGGAGGTTTCAATACAGCACTAAGTTGTAGCCCCTCAAAGGGAAAAGCACTTTTAACGATGAAATAAACTGCTACCCTTTCATTACCATACTCCTGAACGTCACCTCAGCAGCATTTTCAGTCAATGCAGAGATATCAGCGACCAGCTCAGATCTCTGAAAGGTCCCTGTATGGTTTTAGAAACAGTCACAAGAAGTATGCAGAAAATGCAGGTATTACCGACAGGTCACAGACATATCTGCTCAGCGCACTCAGCTGCTGCAGCTCTGCCTCTCGCGGCGTGACCTGCAAGGACGTCCGGCCCCAGGGGAGGATGTGCCCCTCGGTGGCTGCCAACAGGCACCCGACCGCGAGTGGGCACCGACGCCTGGGGCAGCAGCGGGCTCCCTGGAGCCCCCCTGCGCCCCGGCTGCCCCACCACGGCGGGAGCTCGTGTGCCCAGAGCCAGTGCCTACATGGACACTACATCTATGCCTCCAAACCTGCAACCACAATCCCACTCCTCCCCTTCCACTCCTCTGAACTACCCATTAGAGTTTTTCCCTCCTTTTGGYGTGGCAAGAATGCTGTTTTTTGCCGGCATGCACTCAACTACCAAGAAACCTGTATTTCCATCACCAGCCGATCCCACCATTCAYCACCCTCCCAGCAGGTTTTCCGGTTTTATGTAGCATCACCTGTGCATTTTATCAACAGTAACTTTGTATTGTCTTTTGCATGATTTTTGGAAATACTGAAGTAAGAACCAATCTTTGTGGAAGAGACACAAAGATCAAAAGAAGAGCCATAAAGAATACTACCATTTTTGTTTGTTTTTTTCCATAGGCTCAATTTCAATTAAATGACATTAATGAGCTTAGTCATATTTCAGGTTAATGCCTTGCTGATAGAGACCTGTGTCACGTCTCTGCTGCTCCAGGTTTAGAGTCTGTTCTAGGAGCATTTCTACCTATATTCCCAGCTGGGAAATGTCAGAAAAACAGCCTGGAATTGGCTTTATGTTTTCTATCAGCCAAGAGCAGAGTATCTCTGGGCATGTTTCCACACGAACTGACAATGTGTTTCTTCACCTACTTTATCACCTTATGTCATAAGGCACCTTGAGGCCTGAAAGAGCAGGTTTCATGCTTTGTATTGCCTAGTTAAGCTTTAGCTAATCACTTCTGGGTCCATAACTTATTTCTGAATAGAAGCCAGCATGCCTTGTATATTATTAATAAAATAAACACTAAAGCAGCAGTGTTTATTAAGAAGGTAAGGAGCTTCTTAATGTCCCAAGTGTCTAATTTGATTTCACTGAGCGCAGTGCCGACATCCGGCTCCTCTCCAAGACACAAAGGASGGCATCGCTAAAACCGCAGCCCTGCTCCGACCTCACTGCTGGTGAGGAGACTGTTCCCTACCGAGGGTGGGAAGTGGGGACAGCAAAAACAAAACCTAGCCACYGTGAAAGAAAGGAAGCCCTTTTCCYTCTTGAGACCATCCACGCAGACAACCTGCCCTTGGCGATTACAAGACTTCCTTCTTTATGGCAGCAGGAACCAGAGGTTTATCAAAAGCTTGTTCACCTGAACTGTAAATCACATTTCCAATGGCCACCAGAGAAAAATATAAAGAAGTTAAGTGAGCAATATGTACCTTTCAGCTTACAAGAGACAACACAAACACGCAGACAAGAAGGACAGTTACGGTTTGAGTAAGCTTCAACAGCAGATGGAAGAGGCTTCGTAGTAATGTCACGCACTTTCTATAATTTCATGCAGTGGCATTCTACAATTTGAAAGCCGGGACGCTGACTTTGGATTTCCTTTCAATGTTTCACCAAGCRGCACAAAGAGTCTGAGCAATCTGCACATGACTTTCCTCCTAGTAAGGTAATGCAGAAGTACTGCTAGCAGTCAAGGTGCTCAGTTTTGATTCTCCTACAGACAAATGAGCGCTCAGGAAACACTGGTGTAAACCTATGCATCAACATGAAAATCTGATGACTCACCTTTGTATAAAATTTATGAGTTCTCACATTTGTTCTGCCTGATGAAAAAAATTATTTCAGGTGGATCTGATGTGTGACTTTATGTCTTGTACATCTCACAGAGATTTAGCCTCCAGAAGTACTAAGGCTTGAYAGTGCCTTGACACAGTGAGTGGGATCTGACCACCTGACAGGCGCCTCCATCAGAAGCCTGTATCAGATGTGTGTATGGAAGAGCTTCCTCATGAGCTCCTTAACKTAACAATAACCTCCTCAAAAAGCCACAGTCATTTTTGAGGGAAAACATAGGTTTCCCTTCCACAAGCTGGTGGTACGTTCATATTACCACAAGTGAACTACTAAACCATCATTTCAAAAACATTCAATAGTCCCAAATAGCCAGGACAACTGCTTTAATTTTAATGCACTCTCAAGAGGCTGATCAGAAAAGAATCACTTTTTTTGTAACTTCACATAATTTCTGTCTGAAGGACTCTCATTTTAGATTAAAACAGTCCTCCCTACTTCAGGGATTTCCTGTTCACCAGTATCATCTGCAGAGCATGCRTGACACGACACAACAGACCTGGTTCTCAGGGTGCATAGCCTATGATTTATGTTAGCTACAGCCTTTGTTGACCCATTAAGAGCCATGAAGATATGACCAGAGGGATGTGGCTGATCCAAGCCAATGAGGCCATGTAGACGCTGCGAGAACTTAAGCTTTGTCTTAGCAGAGTTTGCAAATCTCAGGAAGGCAGTGAGAATGGCAAGGTGTCTTGCAAACTATCACTGAAGTACCAATTACAGATCCTGAATAACTTCCGCCTTGAGAGCAGAATATCATTTTTTTTTTGTTGCTTTAGGATATAGAAAGGTTTTTTGCACAGGGGAATTTCCTGCCATTGCAAAATGTACTATAACTGAGTCTTTCAGGGATGAAATGTATTTGGCTGCTTTGCCATTAGTATGTTAGCTTTTTCTAGGAACCGTATGATTGTTAAATTATTCTTGTTTATCCAGTACCAATCCCAACAGCATGCCCCCCCCTTTTTTTTTAAATGAACCATCTCTAATACTGGAGTTGCATTTCACTTCAGGCATGGAATAAAGGATTTGTAAATTGCTCCTATTGCTCTGAGGATAATTATATGCTCTTGCACATACAGCTCTGCACTGAAGATGATTTATCCATGTGAACCTTTCTGGAGGCATCTACAGCCAAAGTTGTGGTCAGCACAAGTACACAATTGGTATGTCCTGCCACAGGTCTTTTGGCTTTCCCTAGCCAGTGAACGCYGTAATGAACTCATCTGTAACTTGTACACTTCAATGTTTGAGTAAAAGACTGATTTCACCACCTGAAATACTCAGAAATGACATTGTACAAGCAGTGTTATAAAGTCGAACAAGGCCTTATAACCTGGCAGTTTTAGATGCAATTTGCCTGACAACTGAGCACTGTTTCTCAATTATGCCACTAACTATTTGTCCTTTCAAGGAAATGCTTTGCTGCTCTGGAGTTTCAAACTATTACTATGAGTGTAGCTGATGGATACAGAAATAGATTGTTCTTGTTTGGAAAAGTTTTCAGCCACAGCTACTTCATTGCTTTCAGCGTTTTGAGCTGAACCTTCTGAACTAGCCAACAGTGGAGGGCAGAGCACACGTGTGGTCTGCTGATGAGCATGGATTTCACCCCACTGCCATTTCCAAATATGCCAAGRGCAGCTGCCAGTGTGTAAATGAGCACCCTGAACCCACACCGGCTTCTCAGTGCCGCGTCAGAGTATTGTCAGAGTAGATGTGCAAATATGACTTTTCTGCATCCGAGCTGCCTGAGTCTGAGCTGAGGACCCACATTTTCAAAAACAGTACATGGGGAGATCAACACACTTTGGAGGGTATTTCTGGAAACTCCACAATGAGTGGATGCCCACTCACGCCAGCCAGTAGGAAAGTCTGAGAGGACAGATGAAGCCACCCCATYTGCCTTTTAGGGAGGGAAATGTTTTACTCTAAACAGCAATGTCCTGCTTYAGATGCTGAACTTCTCTCCCGGAGTACTTCTTTCAAAAACCACTCGTGATTCAATGCTTTCTTCAAAGAATAGACAGCACAAGAAGACCTGGCTGCTTCCAGCTGTGAGAGCTGGTGGGAGCATTCACCAGGGATGAGGACACGCAGTTTGGAGATGCCACTTTGGAATCGCTTCTCTGCCTCTGGAAACATGAACTCAGCTTCTCACCCCACAAGACAGCTGWGCGAGCATACAGCTGTTGCTCATCGTGGGCTGTGCTGTGCTGTTCTTAACCCTCCCGAATACCCAGGAGGTGTACGCTTGGTCCCAGCCCTCCCACTCTAGGAAAGGTGCCTGATTCCACAGACATCATTATCACCTGCTCACACACTCTCTGGCTCTAATGATATTTAAGTAATCTTTACAAAAAATGAAGAGCTTCAGGATGAGGCACCAGCATGCTACCATCTCATGTCCTACCCAGCAGTGTGCTGTGGTAGCCACAGTGCTCACTAGGGGAACAAGAGAGAAGTCTTCAAAGCCAGTTGCAGGCAGTGAACATGCAAATATTGCTCCATCGTACCACATGCAAGGTTTCTAGCCAAGGGACGTCAGGAAGGCACCAGCATTTCCCCTGTTTTGGCGCAGGCTAAGGCATTTTCAGAGCTTGTCTGTCCTTGAAGGGTAGGAAAGGTTTTGAGGGACTGCCTTACACTGGGAGACACAAAGAGTTCAATTTGTGTGGATTTCATTAAAATATAAAAGAAAAAAAAAGAAAGAAAGAGAAGGACAATTACTATGTTTACAGCAATGGCCATGGCCATGAGCTTTCCTGTAGGATATGCTGGATCTATCGGGACCACTAATCAGGTAATATAGCATACAGTGGGAATGAGTAGTGGAAGGAGAAGTCAGATACACTTTAAATTAGAATTAAAACTATATATCGCAGGTAAGATCAGTTAACCTTCGGAGCAAATAACCTCAAACTGAGCTGGAGTTGCCACCCCATGATGTCACCATTGCAAGACTGCACACCTTTCTAGAGGATGCTTTTGCTATGCCCATGTCATCAGCATGAAAGAATAAGTCTCAGGAAGCTTAATTGCAGGCCATGACTAATGGTCAGTGTGTCACTTTCTTCAGCCCACTAACAGTGCGGAACTTCAATCTGAACAACTAATCYATCTGGACTAGAAGTGATTGTTGCTATGGAATCAAGGCTACTTAAACCCTAATATCTTGCTGTCTTTTAGGAGAAAATAAGACTTTTGAATGGCCTATGTATCTTAGTAATTAGACACAGCGAAGTAACTCCCCTCTAGAAAAAGAAAAAGGAAGAAAAATTAATGAACACGGAAACTCAAAGGATTTTGGAAAGGCTGGACTCTGTGCCTTGGTGCTGCAGTCACAAGAAGCCAGGGGTTACAATTCATTATATTACCTCTGTTAAAATGGGCCATACCATGCCTGGTCTGAGGTAAGCTTCGATAGATTCACCRGAGGGTCCCAAAAGTGGAAATCTGATCTGGCAGTATTAAAAGAAGAGCATCTGAAAACAGGGACATTTCACAGTGCATCTACCAGCTACTAGCTCGGTTCCACCAGATACTGAGCATGGAAGAGCTTGGGATGAGGAGACCCTCAGGGTTGTGCCGCAGGCTGAGGCACTGGCTCAAGCACAGCTGGGAGGAG
The DNA here is from genome assembly GCF_003343005.1 of Rhea americana. NCBI lineage: Eukaryota > Metazoa > Chordata > Aves > Rheiformes > Rheidae > Rhea > Rhea americana. The sequence continues at coordinate 264,181 of NW_028186521.1, forward strand.
GTGCTCAGCCACGCTTCTCTGCTCCCATGCCTCTCAATCAATTCCCTAAATCTCTGCACATCAGCTGGGAGCCAGGCTGGTTGCTTGTCACACATGGCTTGCTACCTGCACACACACCTTCCCTATGAAAGAACTGGCACAAACTCTGCGATAAATGTCCATTTTGAGTGATGTGTAGCAACCTGTCCTGGGGTGACTGACACAAATGACATCATTGGAAAGGGCCTTGACTCAAAAGAAAAGGACACAAACCTGTTCTTTAACATCCAAAATAATAAACATTGCAGGTACACTGTACTACAGACCGCATGATCATTAGGGTGCAAACGGCAGAGGGATGTTCCTCACTCCAGGAACACACAAGCTGTGTTGGAAAGGTAAATACTAGGCTTGAAGGCAGTTAATCATGGAAGTTGACTAGCCTTGGGATTTTGCTTGTTTCATATTTTCACTGATGCCTAGGACACAAACTAAAATTGATATATGGTTAGGCAGTAGCACAGAGGAGGAACAGCCTATCCTTGGGATTTTGCACAGGAAGAACTGGATGACCCTTAAGATTCAAGTTACTGAAGTGAGAGCACCTTCAGGAGGTGCAGACCTTCAGGAGGTGCTCACTCAGAGACTAATCACAGCTATTTCTGCTATATATTAGAAGATTTCTTGTTAGTAAGGACTAAAGAAGAAAAAGWCTTCCAAAAGAGAGTTGATCATAGGAGACTATCATCATCTAATGTGATTTGACAAAAAGTACAGGAGTACCTTCCCTGAGATACATCAGGAGGGGCTTTTGCAGGCAAAGTCAGACAGTGCTGATGATYTTGCAAAGAAATGAGGAACCCTACTCTGAGGCTCTGTTTGCAATTCTAGTCACTCATGTTCCAAAAAAAAGATCCAAACTGGGGCAGATGCAAAGAGAAGCTGCTGGAGTACAAAGGGAATGGAGAGGAAAAGAGGCTGACAGAGTACATGATTGTGCTTTACACATGTTCTATGTTAGATGGGAGAAGAGCTGAGTTACAGAAGATGCTGCCATTAGAAGATCCGGTTCAAAGCTCTGCAGCAGTCAAAACGGTGCACTGAATTTTAGGATTTATTAGGAAACGGATATAGATTAGCATAGAGAACATGCCACTGTATAAATCCATCGTGCACCACATCTTGAAGACAATGCACTGCTATTGTTCCCGCATTTCAAAAAAATTTCATAGAACTGTGAAAAATTCAGACAAGGAACCAGGTCTAGAATAGCTTCCAGACTGTTGGCTTCCCCAACAGCTAACAAGGTCAATTCACTAGCCTGTAAAAGAGATGACTGAGGGAGAAGAGATGGGTGAATAAAATCACTACTGACCTGAAGAGGACAGACAGAGAGTAATTGTTCACTGCCACTTCCAGTGCAAGAACAAGGAGACAGCAAAGGAATCCAGCAGGCTACAATTTCAGAGCAAGCAAAGKAGGCAGTTCCTCAGGCAATGTGGAGTAAAGCTGAGGAACTCCCTGCTGAAGGAGGTTATGAAAACCAGGGGAGAGCAGAAACATGTATGGAAGAGAACCCACTGAGATTAACTAAATATACAGAAAAATGTGTCTGGCTCAAAAAGTCCCTAAGCGACAAGAGGCCAGGAGAGTACTTGGGGAAGTATCATATATGGTTTGTCGACTGGACATGTCTGGGGCATCTCCCTTCAGCCACTGTCAAAGGCAACACACTGGCCTACCTGGCCTTTGGTCTGACCCAAGACACCTATGCTCTCCCCTTGTATTTTTTTTCCCAACATTGCTTTTTCCTAGATTTTCTGCAGTACACGGAGTTGTTACATCAATTAAAGGGTGCAAGATTTCCCCAGAAGATATCAACATCTGGACAGGACCTCAAAGTCTAGGAGACCATCTTAAAGAAAGGTATTATATTTATATATGGTGGTAAGATTCACTTTTGGGGTCAAAGGGAATTTCCCTTGGCTGTCAATTAGCTATTTCAAGAGTGATCTTGAATTCAGAAATAGGAGAAATCTTCAGGGTCACACTGTCTAGCATATTATCTGGGTCAGAACTGATATAATGACATAGGTTCTGTTAAAATTCAGGATGCAGTTTCTTACACTGAGGGCTTTATGCCTCACCACTGGGGCTTCAACTACAAACACAGTAGGACCCATATCCACTCCTCCCGACTTTTCTCCCATGAGGTCAGCAACAGGGCCAAGTTCTTGTTGATATTTTGGGGCCAACTGCTAATACTCTTGCACTAGCTGTTTTTATTCCTTTCACTTCCTAGACCATTGTTCATTTAGCTAATTGTTCAATCTGCTAAGAAACTTCTAGTCTTAGATCACTGCTGTACCACTACATGAAAATAACACAATCACTTGCTACCAGAGCCAATTAGTGGCAGATTCACACCATTTTGGAAAAGAGAGGCCATAGGAGAGYGGGAATCATTTGTGGCTCAGACAGCCACGAGACCAACACTCCAGCTAATTAGTACAGCAGCCTGAGTAACTATTTAAAACAGGCATCGAGGAGCCCTCAGGTCAGATCATAACATCTGCTTGGAGCAGCAGGAATTCAACAGGGCTTGTTCGTCATGCAGAAATGGAATTATAATTGTGTGCAGTACAGTATGGCATGTGAGAAATGCACAGCAGGTCAATGCAGTGCAATATGAGCATCAGCTGCCAGCAGCCAAAGACCAAACATGAAACCCTCAGAGGAAGAGCATGAGGCCAAGGAGAATCATGATCTACAAGAAACTCTAGAAACCTGGAGTAAGATTCTGCTGTGAAGAACACACAGATAACTGCTGAGAGCACTTGCCAAAGTGACATCTGGAAGAGATCCTGTCGGCAACCTCATCTCTGGACAGTAACATGCTTTATTGCAATTATTAGTCTGGATCTTGAACTATGCTCCTTGAAGTATAAACACCTCTGCCTGACTGTGATTACRGCCCTACAAACAGTTCTGGAGAAAACGGAATAGTACTGGAAACTCTAGAGAAACAATTAATTAAAAAGTTTTGTCTCTCTTTATATAATTAACGATATTGACTCACTCCTTAAAATACTTCGCACGCATATCAGCCAGTAAAACATCGCTGGCGGTGGCTGGATTTGTGCCTTTCCTGTTMCCTTGTGTTTTATATTGCCTGCTAGTTCCATCAGATCTTAAAAAGTCCTACTGAAAAGACAAGGTATCATTTTATCAGTTAACAAARAGGATCTCTGAAAATTGTGCCTCTAATCCTGCCTATCCTGCAAGAGCGCACTCCTTAAAGATTGGACAACTTGTCTGATAAGTCTAGCAAATGCGGTAACAGACAACTATATTGAATTAACATGCACCTCACTCTCCAGCAGATGCTCTTCAGACAGGTGAGAGAAAGCCTAGTTTTGCCAAAGGCGCACGACAAGTTTATGGAAGATAGTAACCTGCAGGAGATGCAAAATGATTACCAAATTCCACACCTCACTGGAGTATGGAAATAAAGGTTTGAGTGGAGCTTGCAAACTGCTGCGAATCAAAACAAGATATTTCAAAAACTATGCTTTATTAAAAAAAGAAAAGAAGAAAAATCATATCAGCAATATCTCCTGGTCACTTCTACCCAGGGTCAAAGAAGAAGATTAATCAATCTCTCCCTATGGTCCCTGGACACCTCAGTCAGCAAGTAGATCCCATTTATCAACCACACACTTGAAAATTTGCTACAACAATGCTGGTTGTTTCAGTGCCTACACACTGCCTCAGCACTCTCTCCAAATGTGTCAAGCATTATTGAGACAATAAACAGGCTATAGAGATAGTCGTTTTCCAAACTCATCCCAAAGCATCATCAGAGAACATGATGGTAAGTGCATACATATACCAGCAGAGACCAGATTTACAACTTAGCATTGCAAACACATATTTTTGTAGATTCTTTATTTGCTTAACACACTGCTATTGTTGTTATTATATTAATCAGAAGCTTGCAGCTAACTTCTTGAATTATATTAGCATTTTCCTCCTTAGGAAAATGATGCTACCTCTTGGCCAACTCACCAAAGGATAGCGACTGACAAACTTTAAAGTTCTGCTTAGTGCATTTACCAGCTTCTACAACCTAAGACAACCCGCTTGCACACCTACCAGCAAGAGATGCACAGCTTACTATACCTCTGAGAAACCAGCAAGGATGATCTTGAAACCACTTTTGTCAAGCTAAATATTCCAACTCTTGATTTGTTTCGAGAGTCAGCACAAAGATACCAGAACTTTTGTTCTAAACAGCACCACCATCACTATGAACTCCATGAGGCTGATGCCATGACTCGCCTGGACTAATTCCCATAGATCATTATCCTCTTTTGTCCTTGCTATTGGAAATCCAGAGTTTATCAGTGGGTCCTTCTCTCACAGATCCTGTGGGCTCCGACAGTCTTTTTCTGTTCTTGTGACTATAACTGTAAGCTGCTTTCTAACTCTCTCTCGATACAGAATTTAAATAATTTGACCAAATCATATTCACTCACTCTGCCCACATAGTTCCTTAATCAYAGAAACAAAGAGATTAGTATTTCTGAAATACCAGCTCCAGGGTGTTTACCTGAAGCTTGTTGTACTCGCCACACAAACTCTCCTACACCCTTCACATCCTTCTCCACAACTACCCTGAAGAAGCCCTGCCCAATTGCTCTTGAAGGGACTCTCACTCTTTCTAGCCAACTTGAACACTTTTCATACTCCAAATGAAAACTTGCATGGCCCTACMTTACATTCTTGAGCATATGTCATTTTCGGATGTTAATTTAAATGATGACACTAGTTACAGGACATAACAGCTGGGATATCTGAAATCTCAGTGCATAAACTACAGGCTGGTTGAACTGGAATGTTCATTTCATTATCTCTTAGTGCAATAGGAGGGCACAGGGTAAGTGGGAACTGCCACCCATACCCCAAGAGACCCTAACACTAGGGAACCACAAGTGCAGCCTAAGAACTGCTGATAGTGAGGAGGCTACTCCTGGGGATCAGCAGTCCAAAAATAAGAAAAATGATTTTGTTTTTCTCCTAGATCTTCAGAACAACACTCATGTTTGTCCTGGGAGACTGCTGCCACTGAGTCCAGAAGTTATTGGAACTGCTTGGAACTGTTCAAGGATTAAAATAAGGCCAAAGAAATGGAGCTTGCACAGAAGCATATCCCAAGCTGCCAAAGTGTATTTCACAATAACACCAGAGGGTGGGAAAGCAGCTGTCACTTGGTACAGCATGCAGGGTCAGAAGCACAGTGACTGTGCTGTCTCCCAACACAAGCTTCACAAGAAGCCTTCAGTGTGAGGGACACAGGACACATCTCAGATGCAAAGACAGCAGGAACTCTGCATGAAACTCCCACCACATTTGCAGAAAGAGTGTGAAGTCTTACTTCTTGGCTCATCCATGACACTCATTTCCCCCTCCTGCTTTTGTACAGTTGAGAGAGGAGCCACTGACATTATTAYGACACCAGGAAAGCACAAAGTGCTAGAGAATCTGCAACAGTGAGCAGTGCTGTGACACCAGAAACGAGATGAGAGCAGAGGTACCAACAAGCTGATTAGTGCACAGCTGAGTACATCCTCAAAACATCACAGGCACTGACAGTAAAAGTGGTCTGCGAAGTCTTTGCTCAGGCTTTGGCTCTGTTTAGAAAAGAGCAGCTTCTGAAAATTGGACTGTAAAGCATTTCAGTAAGAACGATAGGGCCCAACCTGCCTGTTTTTCCTGTCATGAGATCAAGCACTAAGAGCTCCAGCCYGGGATGTGGCCTCCAGAGGACCTCCAGCAATGGCTGTGGTTCACTCAGATCCAGAACTTTAGGCCTAAAGGAGGATCAAAGACAGCTGCTGAGCTGTGTGGCACAAAAGGAAGAGATTTCTTTCTGAATGACTAGAAGTTTGGGAACAGCTTTGGYTTCCTCTCCATAATGTTATAGGATACTCAATTATGAAATCTTCTTTATTTAAAGTCAAAGCCATGAATGTTTTCTCCARCACACAGTGCTCCTCCAGTGAAGAGGACTGGACCTCTCGGAGACCTGTAGCCCAAGCCAGCAGAGGTGATGAAGATGTAGCAGTGAATGTGCCAAGCCCACTGAGACTAAAGTTGCTGGGAGCAGTCAGTATGTTTCTCTTGAAAGATGTAACAGGTCTGGAAACAACTGTTGCCTTGCTGGTGATATGGAAATCTCTCTCTCTCTCTCTCT
>NW_028186521.1:270442-353739 GCF_003343005.1 Rhea americana
TTTTTGCCTTTTGCTTGTTCTATCTTCCTTATTGTTGTTTGGAAAATACAGAGCAAAAACAAAATAAAGAACACAGAAAAGACGTTCCCCAGCAGGCCCGGCAGGTTGCCACCTTGCTCAAGAGACAAAAAACAAGGCAGTAACAGTTGTGACAAGCACCCCAGCCCCCTGTGTCGCAGGTCTTTGTACACACCGGTTAAATCAGCCCCKCCGATTTGTTCATGCATGTATAAAACCCAATGCATTGTTGTACTGCACACAATATTTTTGACTGCCTTGTCTAACTGCTAAGGAAGGAAAGCCACACTCTTTGGTCTACTCTTCAGATAAGTGGCTCATTTCATTAAGGTTCCAGTGGCTCAAAGATGATGGGGCCTGATCAAGCACTTTGCCYGCACCAGCAGCTCTCACAGCCAGGGACCAAATGCTGCTCACCTTAGAGCACCCTGAACATTGCATGGTCCTGCCAGGGGCCTGGGCAGTTCTCTGGAAGAACYTCACCCAGAAACACACTGTCTGGCACTGGCAAGGGCATCGCTACTGCTGCTGCAGGGCTCCTGTCCTGGGCTGAACCTAAAAAATTGCATGTGGGTGACATGGACCAGGAGACTCACTGTTGAGGAATAATATTCATAACTGGAATTTCCTTGGGACTTAAATTAATGTTCAATTTTATTCCCCTGGAAGAAAGGATTTGTCTGTGTCAGATGGTAAATCAGGGGGAATCTTTGTGTAGGAAGTGTAATTGATTCCCCTTTATTCTGAGTCTGTATTTCTTAAAAAAGGGAGTATGTGTGAGTCACACACTTGGGTAGACTTTCTTGTTATGACGCCTTTAGCAGACAGGCACATAGGAAGAGGTATTTTGTCTGCCTTGGTGCCAGAAATATTTTGCCACTACCAAATCTAACTCGGGATGCAAATAGCATAAGTGGACAGACACAATTCTTGTAGATGTGACGGCACTGATGAGGAGACAGAGGCAGTTTGCTCACTGCAGCAAGGGACACAACCTTCATAAAGGATCTGCCTTTAGCCATGGCTGTCATGTTTTGCCAGGGTGCTCAAAATGTTTTCAGAATCAGGAGTTGTGTCTCAAGCTGTGACCTTCTGGCAAAATGCTGTGAGGACAAGGCAGACAGAGACTGCTGTAGCAGGTGAAAATGGGACCCAGACCCATGGTGGAGGTAGCAAGAGGGACTATTAAATCCCCAGCTTTGTTTTCACTCCAGGAGCAGACAAAGGTTTTTTTTAAGACTCTTCTATTTCCTAAGACCTCAGGGTTTTCACTGGTCTTTCTACACTCAGAAAATAACAAAAGGAGATGTTTCTACCACTAATCCTAAACACTGAGGGTTTACAAAGATGCTTACGAGATGCATCTGAGATGGATCAGGTTGGTAGGTCCCTGAACCATGTGTTTGAAGGAAAGGCGGTGCCATACCCTATTTCTTAGTGCCCCTACTCAGCAAAATTAGCACTGAACAGCAGAAGTGCTCAAGGCATCAGTGCAGGCTGTACAGCACTTTTCACCCTCTGAATAATGCAACATCACAATCTGTGAGTGTGTACGTGCAAGTGTCACCCCAGGAGAAACAGGTGAACAACTAATCGGGAACATGCAGCAAACACAATAATGTCCCCTTTTGTTCAAAATTATACACTTTGGATCTAGGACATCGAACCTGCAGAACAAATAAAGGCCTCTAAGGTTTTTTTGTTGTTGTTTTTTTGTTTTTTTGTTTTTTTTTCACCCTGCAACAGTCCTTTTGGTCTATAAAGAACTGTAACTCTTTTACTAATAACTCCTAATATTTGTAGAAAACCTTTTTCCTTAGTATTTAATCTCTCTATGTATCAGCRAATGATGTATAAGGGAATAACAAAGCCAGCTCTGCTTTATTTCATGCTATTGATGCTTTAATTTTACTCAAAGTTAAAAGAACTTTGCATAAAGCATGCAGTACATGTGGCGATTCTTAGTACTGCAACAGTAAATAATAGGTATGGCATGTTCAAAGCACTTAAGTCTGATTCTACCACATTTAACTCATCTAAGTAATTTCATGGCCCTTAGAGGGCCTGGTCTTTWGAATAGAAACTATCCTTTACATGGGTTGGCAGGTTTCTCCCATAACCTTAAAGTACTCTACTAAAACCTGGAAGACTAACTGGGACAGGTATCCCAGAACAGTTGTACAGGTGCTAGTGAAGCCTCTTCCAAGCAGTGCAAGGCCCAGCACAGTGTGAGGAGCTGCCTGGGTAGTGCCAGCAGTAGTGACCACCACCAGCATCACTGCTGCACTGCTCAAAGCTGTGGCTTAGCAGTGGCGGCACCAACGGGCCAATCTGGGAACCTCYGAACACATGGCCAAGATCACAGAATCCTTAGTGCCTTTCTGGCAGCAAGCCCACTGACAATGCCCACTGACAAGGAAATATATTACTTTGAAATTGTACAGACATTAAAACAATAGCAAAAATAGTTCCAACAAGCTAAAATCAAGCCCTCAGCATTTCAATTACTATATTTTGTCAATGGCCAGAGGCAATGTCTGCAAGATAGCTGCTAGCACACAGACAACTTGTGGGTGAGCTCAGGAGAGAGAAGAATGGGATGTTTTAAGAAGCCAAGGCAAAAAGTCCCACTTAGAGAAGGTGCTTGAATGCATGACACAAACTGAGAATCAGAACAGCAGGATAAAGACCATCTCATGCATTTCCTCACCTCAGACAACTCTGGGCTTGCACCTTTAGAAACAGCTCAAAGCACTGATGTGGGAGACAGCTGTTCTCTGATCCTAAAGCCAAGTGGTACAACCTGGCTCACGTCATAGGTAAATAATGGGAGATCATAGGATGGTAAGGTTGGAAGGGACCTCTGGAGATCATCTAGTCCAACCCTCAGCATAGCCCATATGGGGATTGAACCCGTGACCTTGGCATTAGCAGCAMCACACTCTAAYCAACTGAGCTAAACCTGCATCTATGTGTCCTCCCTTCACAACAAGCTGACTGCAGGCAAATGGCCACTGTGGATGGTCTCCAGCCTCCAGCAGCCCCACGTGATGGCTGGCACTGCTGGGCATGGCCACAGATATGAGGGTCAAGCCTGTGCTCTGATCCAGCTTTGCTTACTAGAATAAATGTAGGTGCTTCCAGCTCAGCAACAGCCTGAAAGCACTCTAGGAGTCTTACCTGCACAGAGTTGCAGCAAGCGTAACCATGAACAGTGGTGTGCTAGGTGGTAAATGCTTACTCCCAATGTGTACGACAGCTGCACATAGTCTGTGTGCGGCACCCTCTCAGCTTCCAAAGAACAGCATCCAGCTAGGGGGTGCAAACTAGCTTACATACTGTAGATTCACTCTTCAGCTTATTTAACAGCAGCTTCATCTTGCAGACAAGCTGCTTGATTAGAGCTCTTCGGGTAACGCAGAAGGAGCTTATCATGGGATGCTGTACAACTGCTCTTAATATYCCTGAACCTGGAAATCCTAACCCTAAAACATATGCCATAAGGATGACTAAAGACAAGCTGTGCACATGATTTTTAGTGTTGCATGGAGGTCTGAAGGGCACAGGATACAAGGATGCAGGTCTGCAAAAACAAGGACAACATGACAGCTAAAAAAAATGAAACCCTACACAGACCTAAGACCCTGAGTAAGTAAAGGCCAATCACCCAGTCAGTAAACAGATCTGGCTAAGGAGAAGGCCCAGCCACGACTATACTGTTAGAATCACAAAAAATACTCTGTCTGAGTGGGGAAAAGAGCATTCAATAATCCAACAGAACTAAAAGGGTTTGATTGGGGACAGAAGGGTTCAGCAAGCTCTCTCTCTAGCTCTTGGGAATAGCTACTAAAAGAGAAGCCAAACAGACCARCCAGGTAAGAAGAGAAAACTACAGCTATTCACCCCACAGATAAAACAGAAGACCAGCCACAGGTAGGGGATTTATCAGTTCACTGCCCTGGGCATCCCAGATGCAATTGCTGTGCTGCAGGAGGCCTGTGTACGTGGGCATCTCTGCAAGGAACTGCTGGTCCTTAGAAATTAGGGGCTATTTTGTCATGGCAGGGTGGCTGAACTGCTGGCACAGACTGTCAGGGAGTTCATTGCTGGTCCTGTTGGCAGCCCAAGCACTGCTGCGGCTAGGGGGAGAGCTGGTGAGTCCCACTGAATGGAGCAGTCTCACCTCCAGCTTCAGTCTTCACGCTGCTAAAGAGGAGGAAACTCTCATGGTAGGAAAGCATAAGCTAGAGAAGGGGGAAACATTGGCAGACAAGGCAAGGTACAAAGTGGGTAATTTGATTATTGAGCATGGAGATAATCAGATTTGTGATATGCAARTAGACTTCGCAGTGACGAATGTCCCATTTGGTAAGACAGGAGACCTCAGGGGTTGTCTACACAGGCCCTTCAAATTTCTGGGGAGCATCTTGTGTATGCCAGGATCAGTGAAATGGGGAGGAGTAAGGGAGACCAACACCAGCATGTTAACATGTTTGGATATGCCCCCAGCACCATGYAGAAGTCAGATAGAGTAATGGGGAGGGAAAATCCCACCGCAAAAATCTTGTAATAGAGAAAGATGTATATTCATTAGGAGCTGGGGAAATCCTCTTATAAAATGGAATACATACACAGGCAAGGCAAACTACTTCTAAACCACCGTGCAATCCAAGCTGCTGGGATGTAACATTAACAGTTTTATAGGAGAGCTTTTAACTAAGGAAAGAAGGAAAGTCAGCACATGCAGAAAAACACCTGCTTTGGGATGACTCATGCTGTAGGGGTGAAGCCATAGAGCTATAGGACAGAAGCTGGCAAAAGGCAGATATAAAACCGTGAAGAGCAGTTACATAGAGTGAAAAAATAGAAACTCCAAATGAATGCAGAACTAATTCTTCTGTACAGGAGCTCAAGGTCTAAAAACTAAGAGACCCAGAATGCCTAGTTTTAATAAAAATATTGATACAATGGAGGCACTGGAAACTCAGTGGAAGAAAGACACAGTGGGAGAGCACAACACAAAGCATTTGGGAAAAGCAGAGCAGGTGCTGCAAGARGAGGACGGGCTGCATTGTAAAGGCACCTCAGAGCTAAATCACATTTATAAGTTAACTGTGCCAACAAGGAATACACACTTGCCATGGGCTGATGCTCCAGGCTTGCATAGCAGATGTACATTATTAGGACTACAATACCAACCACCCTGGCAGGATGGTGACACTGCTGAGGGAGACCCAAGGGGACAGGGAACACTAGGAGAACAGGTTATGCCAGTTAATTCTAGAAAGACTGAGCAAAAATCATGTTGGGGCATGATGGCAAGATTAAATTTTTAGACAAGGCTATTGGAGCAGCCAGGCAGGGAATCCTCCAGGGCAAAAACAGATTTCTGACCTATGACMAACCAGTGGATGTCCCACAGTTCAGAGTGTATTATGAATTAAGTGTCATTATTTAATAGTGATCCTAGTATAGATATATTCATATTCTTGTAGAAGCAATGGAAACCAATAAATCAATTATCAATGTTCTCAGTTAAAAATAATGAAGACTTCATAAAAATGAATTTTGGTAAAGAGAACTGGAAAGGGCCAGTTAAAAAGAATAAAGCCTTTGCCAGTGTCTTGGACTTTCAAGACACTGTTCTGGCTGCTCTGATGATTCATGCTGCCTATCAGGAAGGACTACAGAAACACCAAAAGGAAGCCAGCAAGCCTGAGGAACAGCAGGGTAGGTAACGTTAAAAGAAGGAATAAATACCAGTCAGAAAGCTGAAGCTGTATTTAGAAGAGAAAACAAGAGCAGATCACACACTCTTTAAAGTTAAATGGAAAACAAAATACAACAAAAACAGGCCAAAATGGAGTTGGAGGAGCAAACATGAAGAAAACCTAAGAACTAGTAAGTCATTTTTCAGAACCATTCAGAATAGAAAGCCTGTTCAGGACTTAAAACACCAAAATATAACTTAAAAGACCAGTATATACATATATACATATAAAAGAATTGCTCAGAGAGAATAATGCYATAGTAAGAAAAAAGAAGTAAATTGTCATCTATGTTTGGACAGGATTGAAGAAGTCTCCACACTGGATCCTTTCTTGACTGATAGCAAACCAGAGACTCTGTCTCAGTGTGGATAAGAGTTGACAGAAAAACAAATCAGCAAAGGGGCAGTGGGAGAATATAARTTTGAAATAGCTGAACTTGTGATGTTGGTATGTAATCTTCTGCTCAAACCTGTTTTAGTGCTGGAAGGTGGTAAATGAGCCTCCATTTTCTTTTAAAAGGTTCCAGTGGAGAATTACACACCTTTAAGCYTGCTATCTCTACTTGCCAAATTGAGAGATTATTTGAAGATTAAGATTACTGTACATATGGACAAACATGAGTTTCTGGGACGAGGCAGCCTGGCTCCATGACTACCCTGTGCAGTTCTGGCCTCTGCTCCAAAAGGCGGCTGCAGAGCTGGATGAGCATTAGCTCTTACCCAGAGGATTTGGGGCAAAATGGACCTTTAATCTGGCCCTGTGTAACCAGCTTCACCTTGTTAAATTAACTAATGGCAATGTTAGAATGCGTACTGTTTCATCTGCTTTCAAGTGCTGCTCAGCACTCTAAAATCCAGTTTCAGTGAATTGCCTGTTCCTGGCAAACACAGTTTTACTCAGTGCAACATCTATCTTTTTTTAAAAAATGCTGAGTTATTACAAAAAATTCAGTTGTTTTTACTTGCAAAATAAAAACTGGAATATGTCAAGGGTCTGCAGTATCTCCCCCTAAATAAATTGGCTTGGAAAAAAAAATATAGGAACACTGGACTGGAAGGTACCACCAGTGAAATCAACCTCATCTTGTGCAGGTGACTACATCATGTGAGGTCAACGAWGAACTTACTTACTACTCACTATTTTAAAACTAGTTAGATTGTTTGCCCTTAGTGCTCTTACCAGAAAATCATGCCCCTTACAGCTCCTGGAGTCAATGACTTCTTATTCCATATTTATGTATGGAATAATAATACCAACTTGTATCTGCCTCTCATTTGTGTTGATTTTGGCCTTTCCTGACACTTAATGCCATCCCTATCTCCACTTCTGTAGGATAAATAAGCCAAATTTCCAGTGCCATCGCATCAGATAAATTGATATCAGGGACATGGAGCGTTTAACACCAGAGGAAGGAAATGCCTTTCCATTCGTCACAGAATTCAGCAGTGGGAATAAGCACTGTAGGATGCTATGAAAGCCAATAGCAGAGAGGAATCATGGCCCATGGCCATCTAACACACACCTCCTCTACCCTGAGTCTCTACCATGCTCCACATCAACTAGCATCTCCAACCAATTCTGCAAGTGCACAGAGACAGAAGGCAAAACAGAAACCCCAGACGTGCCTAGCACCTCGCCACTCCTGGGTGACAGGCTGCTCCAGGACCAACTCTTGACTGCCCATGTTGGCTAACCAAGGCCTTTGGGAAGACAGGGGACCTGCCTGGCCTGACCCCTGTGCCCACTAGTGCCAGGTGCCAGCTCCACATGCCCTGGTCCACAGGCAGAGGGCTCTGCACCCAGGAATGCAAACTGAGGTATCACCACTCAAAGACCTTAAAGACTACAGGAGGAGACTGGAAGCCGTGGCTCCCAGAGCAACGTGGCCCTGTCAGCATGCGGATATTATGTGCTAGTTATGCTCCTGACAAGGCCAGCAGCATTTTGGGGAGCTGTCCAGGGCCAGCTCTTCACCTGCAGCCAKACCTTGCCACCATAGTGAGCTCTTCCAGTTCAGCAATCTCCATGATTATGCACCTGATAGCAATTTGCACTTGCACTGAAAGCTTCAGGCAGAGCTTTCCACATCCTCAGGAACAGTAATTTAAGCTTCCCTGTCCCCTCTCAGGTAAAGGTTGAAGGACAACAATTTCACTGATCGGGGAAATTCCACATCTGAGGAGAACTACCAGAGCTGGTTGGCTATACACAGTAATGCTACAGATCAGTTTAATATAGGAAGTGAAGCAGAATGCCATATTCAATTCGAGGTACGTAGGGAATTTAGATAAGCAGATTATAAACATACAAACAGAAATTTARCTGAAGGAAAGATGTTGCTTATCAGTATCTGTAATTCTTCAAGTAGATTGTCACCATAGTATCTATTCTTTGTCTTTGCCTAAGCTTTCGGATTTTGGCACTGCTAAAACACTCTTGCAGCAGTGACTGCCAAGGCCATTTCCTCAGCTGAACACTATGGACCACAAGCATATGAAAGACTTCAACCCCAACCATCCTCCAGTACCTCCACAGGAGCCCCCAGTAAAGGGAAACTGAGGTTTAGGCAAGACCTGTGTCTAAAATACACAAACCTGGAATGGGAACAGATAGCAGCCAAATTATCTGCCAGCACATTTGATATTGTCTGTATTAAAGCCTGCATCCTAGCAGACAAATTAACCAGGAGCAAAATAATTGGATTTAAGGATGTCACAAAACAACACTTTGCTGAATTGCATTCGCTGAAAAGCATGTCAGATCTTAGCATCTACAGGGACGCTGAATGAAAAAATACACTGAGCTCCATTCGCTTCAGTCCTGTATACGCAGTGAGCCCAGTCACCGTTTTGTAGAATATAAAGTTCTTAATTTCTGAGAAAAGTGAAAACAGAACCGCACCTTTAAGAAATGCTAAGGGAACAACACAATTTAATATACTACAATAATAAAAACTGTGCTGGCGTATATTAGGCAACTGGAAAGAGGATCTGATTGAATTTTAGAAACAGGTCTTGAATATGTGAATTATATTAAGAGGAAACTGAGTAGAGCTGATGGGAAGAGTGGGATATGGCTAGTACTCAGCGTGCAGAGGGTCTCCAGAGCACGTAAATGCCAAAAGAAGGAAAACATTAGTTACCTTAGAAGAAACTCTAAGAGGAAAACAAATGGGACTTCTAACTTCTGTATTTTATCTTCCTCTTTTTGAGGCAATCCAAAACAATTCCCAGATGACCATAAGCTGGTATAGTTACACACTGAAGACTGAAAATGCACTGAAAGCACACTGAAGGTGTGTTTCCCCAGAAGAGGAGCTTAGCTGAGCTGTGCCTGGGGTGCACACACACCAGAGCAGCACAAGAGCAGGCACTGATCAAAGGGATGGCAGAGAGGACAATGCAGCAGAGAACATGAGGAGYTGTTTCCACAGTGCTGCAGCGGGTGCTCTGCACAAAATTGGACTCAGTCTGGAGACAGCAGTGGAGCAGGGGCGGAGGGTGAGGGTCACACAGCAGTATTTACAAAGATGGTCTTCAGACTGCATGGTTAACATTTAATGCTACTCTCAGGCCCTTGATAAAACCTGAGCAACTTCATGCAAGCCAAGGACTCTGTAGGACAAACTAACTTGAATTGATGGTATTATCTAAAGCAGCAAGCTATAAGACCAACATGGCTTTTCCAGGAAAGGTAATTGCCTTCTCTGAGAGTCTCYGCAGTGCATGCATGGAGGGACACACCCTCATTGCTGTTGAGATTCAAAATACCTCCAGAGCACACAGGCTGTTCAGTGCCAATCCATCCTCTCTTCCTAGCAGGCTTCAGCTACTGGAGAAGCAGGATTTGGTGGGAACCAGAGGACAAGCAGGCTGGGGGAGGGGGGGTATGGCACTGCATGGACTCTCACCAAGACCAGCTTCAATCTCCAGCTTGCCCAAAGAACTCTGAAACTTGCAGGTCCTCAGACCTCAGACCTGAGTCAAGTCTCCTGTGACAGATGTTTCATTCCTATTCACAGAGAGATATGAGCTAGTGTGACAGAAGTCATCAAGTGCTGCAGGGATGAGGTCCATGTCAGAACCTGGGCAGCCTAATCAGAGCTATTCTCCTTCCTCTTTAAGGCATCCTCTGAACTGTCACAGTTGAGACTAGGGAAAGAAAACTTTAGGGATGTGGGCTGAGAAGGTCCACTTAACCAAAGATGCCCCAACAAAGCAAACAGCAGACTTGCCAGGACATCTGAAATATCAGTGCCCGCATTGCCTCAGGCAAGGTTCACACACACAGAAACACTACAGCAGCACTGAAGCAAAGCCGTGCCAGCTCTAACATCAAAGGAGGTAAGGCCTGARGATGGGAACTGTATCTAATCTAAACAGAACTTTAAAACGACAGATCTAAGGCAGTCAGACAATTGTGCTGTTTGCATCTCTTAGCAGATACCAAAAGCCAAAAGATTTCCATCACACTTTCAATATGGGAATTGAAACACTCTCTACAAATGTCAAGTCAAAGAAACAAACACAACAGTCTCACTCTAAGATAATTAACCAATAAAAACATATGAAATAGTCTACTGGACTAGGCTTATGGTCCATTACCCCAGTTCCCTGTCTCTGACAGCAGCATTAGGAGAATGCATCTATTGTCTTTTTGAATCTGCCAGTACTGTCCACCATTGCAGCCTGCAGTGGCAACAAGCTCCAGAAGTTTGCTGCCTGTTCTGCATTCACTCTATCCATTACCTTGGTGATTTTGGAAGCCTTGGCTGTGTCTCTCCCTGAGCCTTCTTCTCCCCAAACTGGACAGCCCCATATCAAAGTTCTTCCAGAATTTTAATTGTTTATTTTTGAACCCTGCCACTCCTACCTTGTTCTAGCTATTGAGAGAATGGACCCTCTTGAATATGATTCAGGCCAAGCAAAGGAGGAAACACACCTGGATATAGCCCTGGAGTCWAGTTGGAGGCCTGTGGCTAGTTGCGTCCCCCAGGGCTCAGGACTGGGTCCCATCCTGTTCAACTTTTTCATCAATGACCTGGACGGGGGGACGGAGTGCATCCTCWGCAAGTTTGCTGATGATACCAAGCTGAGAAGAGTGGCTGACACATCCGAGGGCTGTGCTGCCATWCAGAGAGACCTGGACAGGCTGGAGAGYTGGGCGGAGAGGAACCTCCTGAGGTTCAACAAGGGCAAGKGCAGAGTCCTGCACCTAGGGAAAAATAACCCTAGGCACCAGTACAAGCTGGGGGCTGACCTTCTGGAGAGTAGCTCTGCAGAGAAAGACCTGGCAGTGCTGGTGGATGACAAGTTGACCATGAGCCAGCAATGTGCCCTTGTGGCCAAGAAGGCCAATGGTGTCCTGGGGTGCATTGGGAAGGGTGTTGCCAGCAGGTCGAGGGAGGTGATCCTGCCCCTCTCCTCAGCCCTGGGGAGGACTCATCTCGAGTACTGTGTCCAGATCTGGGCTCCCCAGTTCAAGAGAGACATGGAGCTACTGGAGAGAGTCCAGCACAGGGCTACAAAGATGATCAGAGGGCTGGAGCACCTGCCCTATGAGGAACGGCTGCGAGAGCTGGGCCTCTTCAGCCTGGGGAAGRGMAGACTGAGGGGGGATCTYATCAATGTGTGTAAGTACCTGAAGGGAGGGTRTYAAGGGGAYGRGGACAAACTCTTTYCAGTTGYCCYGTGTGACAGGACAAGAGGCARTGGGCAGAAAYTGAAGCACAGGAAGTTCCGCCTGAAGGTGAGGGKGAATTTCTTYCCTGTGAGAGTGACRGAGCACTGGMACAGGTTGCSCAGAGAGGYTGTGGAGTGTCCTTCTCTGGAGATCTTCAAGGCCCGCCTGGACGCAACCCTGTCTACCATGCTCTAGGTGACCCCGCTGAGCAGGGAGGTTGGCCTAGATGATCTCCAGAGGTCCCTTCCAACCTTACTGATTCTATGATCCAGTCTCAGTAGCTACAGTTCCGCTATGTGCAGAAGCCGTACAGCCGTGCTTGCCATTCCCTTGCATGTGTGTTCAGATTTTGCAGGCCCTCTGTGCCATGTTATTATCATAAAACTTTTCTGGACGAATTAAGTGTAATGACATCAAAGTCCTTTTTGCAGACAAACCAGAATACTAGGTTCCTCACAGCGTGGCCACTCTATATTCTTCGATCTGCAGGAATACCTATGCATTTAGTTGTATCTAATGTACAGATGTGTCTGCACCCCAAGGTAAAGAGGTCTGATTATATCAAGAAAAAATTCATCATGCTTGCCAGCATAGGCCATCATCTCACAAGGAGCACCCACTGCAGGCAGGGCAAGCAGGAGGGGCCACACTACAGCTTGGCTTAATCTGACTGCCCCAGTATGCTCTGGYAAGCAAAAAGTCACGCTGCCATTAAGCTCCAGGGCTATATCCAGGTGTGTTTCCCCCTTTGCTTAGCCTCGATCATATTCAAGAGGGTCAATGTTGGTTTTTGCTCTTAAGAATGACATTAATGACGCTGGCTCTTGGTCTGAGGGCCTAAGTTACTTAATGGGCCCAAGTATGTAATTCGCTGCTGGGAAGGGAGTTTAGGTGTCATTCTCTCAATAGCTAGAACAAGCTAGGAGTGGCAGGGTTCAGAAATAAGCAACAAAAATTCTGGAAAGACTTCGATATGAGAATAAAGTAAAAAAGACTGGGATAATGTCACTGCAAAAGTCAGTTTGAGGCAAACCTTGGAAAGGAAATTAAAATAAGTAAGAAAAGGCTCTTAGCCATACTGAAAAAAAGAACACAGATAAAAGAAGGGAGTTGCTATGTGGTGTGAATAGTGTAAAGATAGCCTAAAAATTAAATTTATACTTTGCCTTGGTTTATAATAACAATACAAGACAAAGGTTGAATGGCTTATGGAGATGAGACWATGGAAATCAACACATACAAAGTGCAAGCAAACCTTAGAGCACTTATTGTATTCAGACAGGGCACTGGATAATCTTCATCTCAGATTTCTGAAAGAGCTGATATGTGACAGCACTGGACTAGTAAGAAATATTTCAAATGAATTTATCAAGTCAAGGAAGGGGACTGTATTACTCAGAGCCTGGTAAGTACACTGCATCTATTTTAAGGAGAGGAAAATTGATATGGGCAACAAAAAAACTTCAGTAACTCCCAAAGCACTAAAGCAACCAGTGCAGAATCCAAAATTGTCCACAGACGCAGATGACACAAGGAACATTTCCCCAACAGATACAAGGGTAATTTAACAACTATGGGATCTCCAAATACAAGTCTGAGAATGTGACGGCTTGCAAAGAGGAGGGCAGATATCACAGTGTCTGCGATACTCAATGAGCAAAGGCTTTGTACAGAAATCTGACATCGTGCCAGGGATTCCAGACTAAAGATGAACTATATTGCTTCAGTGATCCTGCAGCACAGAATTAAAGAAGCAAAAGTGCAAAAAACTACATAGAAGAAGAAAGGAGAAGAGAATCACCCATAAGGCACRTATGTCTGATCACAGTTTTGGGCAAACCTCAGCTCAAAAAGGAATGCTCCCCACCAAGATCTGAACTTACCTATGCATCATTAGCAACAGGAAATAACTGAAGCCTTTCCAAATGAAGGGCCCTGGAAGACTAGCTGCACTCCTACCCCCAAACTGCATGTCAAGCAGCAGCAGCTCTCCCTGCCCAGTACCGAGGATGCTGTGAGGAGCCCTGGCCCAGAGGAGAAGCATGCAACACCTTACTGACCTGTCTCTTCTCCCCGCACCTTGGCCGTGCTCACGCCCTGCCACAGTGCAGGGCTCGGCAGTGTCACTGGAGGAGGCTGGTCCTCGATCAAGGAACGCACAAGTATCCCTGGGAGTGGCCTGGTCCCACATGAACCAAACTTGCTGAGCTCTGCTTGGTTGCTCACCCACCACACCTAAACAAATGTGCACTTGCTTGCATTTACAGAAACAGCCATGGTATAGGACAAGTGAGGGAATCACTGCAGAAGAGGCCTCCCCAAACCTGCTCTGAGGCAGATACTTACGTGGTCTATGAATTTAGGGTCTGTTTCAGGATTCTGAGTGAGAAGAGTTCTTAGTCCAATGAAATGCAGGAACATGCATCACCTCCTCATGTCATATTTGGGAAACAAAGGCCTGTATTTGGTTTCCAATATGCACACGGTGCCATGCAGCTAGCTTCCTGGTGATTTTGTGGAGGCAAGCAACTGAAGSAGAAGGGAAATGAGGCCAAAGCAAAGCTCTCCGACCTAGACTATGACAGAATTAATGGGACCCTGATTCAGTAGCTTGTAATTTATAAACAAATATACAAGTACAAAAACCTTACTTTTCTAATCCCTACTACCATGGAAAATGAGAATTCATTTCCTCTGAAGTACTAACTTCCATCTCTTTGTTTCACTGCTAACTCCCATATAAAATATTAGCTTTCTATCATACAGGTTTTAAAAAGCATTATGTCTACTCAAAAAATATATAGCCATTGCATTTTTCCTACATCTTGCCTCATTTCAGAAATTTTAGTCCATTTTAACTGAAATGGAGGTAGAAGCAATGAAAGGACTTGAATATTTCAGACTTGGAGACATTTCAACAGAAAGATTTTAAAAACAGCTAAAAAAAAATGTTCACTACAAGCAGTCTAGCTCAGTAAATGCCACTGGTGAGACTTCTACCCACTGAAAAGTAATAGCTCTATAAAAAGGAAACAAAATCACTTTACAACAGCTGAGATTGCTACCCAATGTCAGCAATGCTGAATTCATGGCAATATTAGCAATTTCTTGCCAAGCTATAAAGTCTGGTCTTATTTAGGGAGCAGACATCACAGCTAGGGAGTCCTAAAAAGATGTATAATAAATATGTTAATTGCTTCAGCCTAGGGTCACTCCATATGGCTTATGCCAGAAAGCTCAGGGGGTCCTGAATGCCTTTAGTGGTATTACAGGGAGACTTCTGTATGCTCTTTCTGAGCTGCATAAGCACTAAACCAAGACATAAAAGTCTCAAATCATGAGATATTTGGGGTTGAAGCCCAGCCTGACAACTGAGGCACCTCCTCACCACAGCCAGCAAACGCTGCATTGGCACCCAGGCCCAGCTGAGGAGGACAGTGGGACGCTGGACCAGCACCCAGGAAGAGTAACCTGMCTGCCCTGCCAGTGCTGGTGCTCCCCATCTGCCAGCTGGGGCCACGGAGAACTGTGGTAGCGAATGCACCCGCAGCCTGGGGAGGTGTGCAGCCACCCCAGCCCTGTGTTGGGACATCTGTGCAGGAGAAGCAGGTAAAAATTGGGATTGTGGACCAGCCTTCAGGGTTGGACCTCCCTTCATCATAGAGGAGCAGTCCTGGGATCAAAAATCCCATCTGAGTGGGGCACCATACGCACCTCCTCCTTCTCTTCTGGCCTTGTGCCCACATGCACGGTGTCCAACGTGAAGATGACTCATGCCAGGGCACCCAGTGTCTGGATTACTGTACATCTCCTCTGTGCTCAGGAAAGCTTGGCCCCTGCACCAGCTTTCTGCTGTGAGAACTTAGTGATCTGGAGGGTGGTGCTGCAGGTGAGCATGGTTCCTGCCACACTGGGTGGAGCGAAGTCCCACTGGCACCTCTGTTTTCATCATGCAGGCAGTTTATGAACCTGGCTGAGTGTGGGGTTAGAACGTGCTGAAAAGCTGTGAAAAAGGTTGGTGCCTGGGATGGGGCAGGGGGTTCGATGCTCTCTGGTCCTTGATTAGCCAAGAGTCAAGCACAACGGACTCAGCTTTGACAACTGGAGTATGTTATGCCCACAGCTGGCCATGCTCCCACCCAATCAGAGCAGTGCTCACTGGCACACACCAAGGCTGGACGTCTCATGAGGCTCATGATGGATAACGGGTGTCATGCCTGCCTTATGTGATTGAGATAACTTACGGTGAAACAACAGTAAGTCCCTAGAAATGGTAATTCAAAATCCACTCTGCATGGTTTTCATCACCAGTGAGTGGCAGGACTAATTGGTAGGTGAAAATATAAAAACCCAGAGTAACCTGCTAGTAATAGTGTGCCCCCCCACAGGCATTAGTCCCAGTTATAGTTTCACTAACACCTAACACACGAGCTTAAATACCACTGCCATAACACCTGCAAACAGTGCTCGTACCTCAGGTAGCAGCGGCCTCGCTCTGCGTTTCACAGGGTACCTGACCCGTGCTGCCTGTGGCAGGCGGCTCTACAGCTTACGCACCTGCTGTGCACACCCTTCCTCCTTGTACAGCTTGTTGTCTTGCTGCTTGATCCCTGCTTCTTTTCACTGTGAGTCAGCCTGCAGTCAATGCCACAGCTTTTCATACTTTGGACTGGCCAAGCTGAAATCATTGACCGAGTGGCCTCCCCTTGCTGCACTGCAGTGTCCCCACGYCTCACCAGGGCTCTGGGTGCAGCAGCATCTCCAGGGGGAGAGCACTCGCCAAGGAGCACATCGTTCAACATTGATCAGACACCTCATCGCTTGGCTGCTCATCTATCATCTATAAATAAATGCGTACCTGTTCGCATTTACAGAAACAGCTATGCTATAAGAAATGACTGCATTACACTGGGAGAGGGCACTTTCAGGTAATGGGTTCCTCCACCTTGCTCCAGAGTAGACTATCAGTTTTATGGCTTTTCCAAAACAACCATTACATTAAATCACATTGTCCTTGYTTAATTCTGTTTCTGCAGTAACAATGCCATTCTTCCCAATATCACTGCATGCGCAGAGCGTATCTCCAAGCTTCTGCCTTGGCGCAGTGTTCACCCCTGTCCATGGGCCCGCATCTTGCACAGCTCTGTTCAAAGCAGGCTGCTGAATGATGCTCATGATATTCAGGCAACACTGTGTTGCTGGCTGATACAAAGGCACTGGATTTCTTCACAGTTGCTCACTGTCCTCGCTCTTATATCACCAAACGGCCTGTTTAATTTTTGGCTGAAGCTGCACAGAAGCAAAGCCTCCCTTGAGCTGGCTGCAACAATATCGAGGCTCCTTCCCTGCAYTAATGTGAGAAAGTCAGGCAGTAGCTGCAGAGGAGTCATGAGGAACAGTGCTGAAATGGAAGAGATGGTGCTAGYGATCGTGGGGAATATGACAGGTTAAGGTACACACAAAGCTAAAGATGGAGAGAAAGTTACCACAATGGGGCCAAGGGACATCACCTACCCTATGAGACAGCTGGGGGGGAGGCTGGAAGTATAGTGAGGCCTGAAGTGAAAGTCAGCAATTCTGTTGACTCCTGCAATTCAGAACTGCAGTCAGTGTTAACACTTTTCCCAACGTGAAGCACCCAAAGACCACAAGAGGAAGATGCTGAAGATGAGCAAAGAATTACTTTACTAGGATACTGGGGAGAAGCAGCTGGATTCACAGAGAACATTTTGGTAGCCACAGGTTGAGACAAGYGACATATCACTATCCAGAAAACATATCGCTGGGACAATCAGCCCAGTGTACACATGGACACCGCATGCCTGCCTTCTTACTGCAGCAGCAGCTTCTGTCTTGGCCATCCTTTGCTTGCAATGGCAGTGATCACCTGCTCAAACCACTTTGAACTGCTGCTGGCTCCACAGGCCCCCCGGGCAAAGGCAGGCAGGACAGCACAGCATGCAAGCCTGCAGAGCCTTGCAACGCTCATTCGCATTCAGGCCACCGCCTTTGCTTCGGGTCTGCTGGTCTGAGCCATGCAGCCACACATTCGCACACACACTGCCAGAAAAGTGCATCAACAGAGGCGTGCCCAGGTCTCCTGAGGACAGCTTGTCTGAATGTGCCAGGGGGCGAGGGAAGCCCTGCCCGAGTGCAGGGCCAGCAGGGCTGCTTCTGTGCCATGGCTGCCTTCGCAGCCACCTGCTCTCTGCAGGGAAATGAAAAGTTGGTCTTAACAATAACTCAGGTGACTCTGTTAACACAACACATGCAGAGGGCAGGAATGGGATCAGACACCTGTGGGGAACCTGCGCCTGAAGACAGACACCCCTTAAAAGAAAGAGGAAAGACAGACAGCCTGGAACAAAAGATTTCTGTGGATTAAGAAGCTCAGCTGSGAGAGTAGCACCACAGTGAAACCCCAGCAGCAGCACGCATGGGAAGGATGCTGGCACTCCCCGCAGCTAGCTGAGACACCCAGCTGCTCCGCAGGCTCGCATGCGCTGCTCCACGGGGTCAGCCAGCACAGCCAGGTGCCACTGCCCGGAGTGGCGACTGGACACCCTAGAGACGCTTCCAGAGCGCGCAGCTCCTGGAGGCATCCTCCTCCTCACCCGACAGAACAAATCACGAGAAATAAAGCCGAGGGAGTTTCATAGCCTAACTTGGCATGAAGGAGAAAGCATTCCTTCTAGTAGTCTTAAATATCATCTTCCAATTTCACTGACTATTCTACTCCCTCTTTCGACAAACCCTGCCATCTTCCTTCTCCAAGCAGCCCAGGCCCATCACTGCTCTGCTCACACACCTGCCCTCAGCAGCTCGGCTGCCTGTTTTGAAGCTCCAGTATGTGTCGTTTATTAAGTTAGGGCTACCAGTATTGCACACTCCAGCCAGATAAAGATGTCCCACTGAGTGATAGAATAGTGTTGTCATATTATTGGCATTATTTTCTATCTCATTTTCTACATTCTGATGCTTTGTTCAGTATTTTAACAAGTGATTCCTCATAAAAGAGCAGAGACTTTTCATGGCGGTGCTGACAAGGAAGCCTATGGGACTGCAGTTAATTTAAAATCCAGTAAAACATAGTAGCTGTCTGAATTTCTCCCTTACCATATGCACTGCCCGTATTTATCAACAATGTATTTCATCAGTCTTTGAAGTCTTCCAGTTTACTCTAGTATAAAACAACTAAATTGAGGATCGGTAATGCAGAGAAGTTGTGCCAGAGAGGCACAAAGACCAGCCTTGAACAACTGGCAATTGGTCCCGAATCCCAGACTGTCCTGAATTACAAACTTAGAGAAAGTTGGAAGCTGCTGCCTGGCAGCACAAGGAAGCAGTGCAGCCTCCCACCAAGMCCAGGGCTAAGTGGGAGGGAGTCAGGAGACATGCCAATGCCAAGATTAACCTCTAACTTGGGTAAAAATACAGACTGGCAMGGCTCATTGAAAGATTGTCAATCCGACTTAAATAACAATGTGGGGATTTTTTGCTATATTGTTGTCATTTCATTACTCATTTTTATTGCAGATAATTTCTTCTCTCTTAGATGAAGCTCACAACACTTCTCTGCATTATATCCATAATTGCTTATTTTCCGTATTAACCTCATATAAGGTGAAACCTACTAAAAGCCCTCAAAACCCTTGAATGTTAGCTCTGGTCAATGGCCCGCTTTGCTTTGCTGTTGCGCTGATATGTTTTCTCACTCCCATCTCCTGTCTGGCCTTTGCTCCTCACCTGCCATTCATCCTGCTGTTCCCAGCCTTGTGCTATCGTAAAGACCAAAAAGTTGTATGGGGAAAAAAACACTCTAATGCACTATTTATATATCACTGTAATATTTATAATGTCATATTTCAATGTTTTGGACTGGGGAAACTGAAATCCCCTTCTAATAAAATCCCATTAGAGTTTAAGACTCTTCTCCCTCATACTTAGCCACTACCTCCTAAAAATAAACAAGTTGTATAACCACTTTGAGGTTTGCCATCATATTACTCACTCTGCTCAGTAGGATACATTTTCTTTTTCCAAACCTGTCTTTGTCCTGCCAGTTTAGTGTAAGAGGTCTATAAAGGAATTTTTCTTCAGGTCACTTCTTACTGTGCTTATTGTGCTGGGACATTCACCATGGCTGAAGACTTCAGATACTGCAAGAACACAAATTCTTTTGGTAAGATAAAATGATGCCAGATAGGACAGCTTTACTTTATTCATAGCAGCTCGCATTGTCTTCCCTAAATCCAGATTCCCATTTCTAGTGGTTCCTTTACTCTCAGGTAGCTTCCTAGACCTGCTCTGTGAAGCTACACTACCTTATTGATGACCCCCTTTTCTTCCAAAGGTCCTGTCTTGTGCAGATCTGGTAGGATTGTTTCAGCAGAGCCTATGTTGTCCTTAAGGATCTTACTGCCTTTTTGATGAATTTCTGTCATCTGATTGCAATTCCTCTTGTAAAGTTGGCACTGCAAGTGTTTTCAGTGTCTCTCCTTCCTCAAGATGCTGAGTATAGTAAAACTGTTGTCATTCACTATTCCACATTTTCTGAAATGCAGTTATTTCTGGAACTCTGAATATAGTATATGCAACATGAACATAACGTGCAAATAAACCCAGTACAGCCTTTCTTCACATGTATGCTGGAGGTAGGTATTCCCTGGGATGATCATTTAAGGCAACATGAGGCAGACTGCAGAACTTGTGGACCAGGACATTCAACCATTGGACATACGCTATAAATCTCATTAAAGTGAAGTAGTTGTCCTTGCAGCCAGTCTCTTCCCAGTCTCTGTCCCCCAGAGCTGAGCTCTACCAGCAGTCCTGTATCTGCATCCTCAAGCTTTGGGATTTGTCACTGCTCTAGCTTTCCTGTACCGTTTTATCCATTCAAACCTCATCTCCTCAGACTCCACAAAATCTTTTCTGAATACTGCTCCAGCCATCTTGGATCTAATCTCCTCTTCTATATCTCACTTCAGACTTCAAGCTAGCCTGTTGTTTCTTCCTGTTCTGCCAAGATTCAGTAATGCCCACCATGTCAAGGCCTTCCTCCACCGCCAGATACTCCAGTTCACTCAAAACAAAGTAGTTCTCCATGAAGGTCCTATAAACTCTGTGGCACTTCAGAAATTCTGTAG
Source organism: Rhea americana (assembly GCF_003343005.1). Lineage (NCBI taxonomy): Eukaryota > Metazoa > Chordata > Aves > Rheiformes > Rheidae > Rhea > Rhea americana. Next base: position 291,060 of record NW_028186521.1, read on the forward strand.
TATAGTTTGAAGATATGAAATTCAATATTTTAACAAATAGGAATATGTAAAAGCCTAACAAAATGTTTTGTTATTTTTCTGATGGTGAGTTCCGTTTATTTTACAGTCTACATACATTGGTTGCTCTCATTGTGCTGTTGCAGATTTTTGTATTTGCTTTGTAAAAATCTCCAGGAAGAAAGCTGGAGCTATTGTCATATAGACTGGCCTTTCAATCCTGGAGGCAGGACAGGCATTCGCACCCTAGGAGAGGTAAGCTCTCTGCTGGGTGTCTCAGCTCATTTGATCCAGTCCAATTCTAATTTTGCCCAACTAAAATAAATATTCCTGAAGCTTCACTGGAATTGATAGCATATATTCTTTTGGGAACTTTGAAGCAAACAGAACAAGCTATTTTAGAGACAAACATGCCTAGCATGGAGGTAATCTCTCTTGAATATTCCTCCGATTCTTTCTTCAGTTTATCAAAACTTAAAAGGTAGCTGGCCTAGTTACTTCAAACATGTTTTGTTTTGCAAGGAAGACAGCAGCATGTCTTAGAGCAATTTTGTGGCATGAGTGGTTATTTACATGTTTAAGGTGAGATTCTGCCCTGAAAAAAAAATGACTGCAGGAACAAGAGTTCCTCCGCTGGCAGCACACTTCCTACAAAGTGCRGGCAGTGGGATGTGCCTCTGCGCAGGAGCCCAGATGTTCAACACCTGCACAGTCTCTGCTGGATCACAGTGAGAGCAGAAAAGCTGCATAAGGTATCCAATCCGACAATTGGTAACTCATGATCCTCCTTACCTCACATTTCCCCAAGACACACTGTCGTTCTGATTCTTTATTGGTCTTTRATCCCAGAACAAGGACTTATCCTGGAGCAAAAAATCCGCTACTTATTTTTTCACTGTCTCACCCCAAAATCAAACACCAYATCAAAAATGTCAGGCTTGACATTGGTATTGCTGTACTATTCTCAATGCCATCAGCTATACTGCAAAMAGTGCAAAAGCCACTTTAAATACATTGGTGACCCTAAAAGCATCCAGAGCAGTGGATGGCCTTTGCACCGTTTACCATTAGGTCATCCCTGCATCCTCAGAGAATTATTATTGAGATGCTCCAATAAGGGACCTAGGCTACAGCTGAGAAGTAGAGGAGAATCAAAATTAACAGCTGGTGCCAATTTGAAAAACTAGGCACAGAGGGGAGAGTGAAACAAATTGTAGTAATTTCTTCTCAAATCCCTCATGCAAGTAGAACAAATCAAATGGATCTAACTCTTTCAAAAGCTAGGAAGCTAAAACAAAGCATCTGAGGCTTTAAATAAATAAATAAACCAGAGAGCTAGCATTCAGGGCAAAGATCTCATTCACATTGCAGACGAAAAAGGGGTTTGGGAATAGTGAATCAGTTCATATTGTTAAAAGTAATAATAAGAAAAAAAGAGATTGGGACAAAGCATTTATTTTGTTAAATCCCCCAAGGAAAGGTCAAGAATATTAAAAAATAAAATCTCCAGGTTCTGGTTGATGCAATAACTGCACTTTTAGCAATTTTAGAAGGACATTTGCTCAAGGCAGCAAGTGCCAAGTATCTTCAGGAGAGGTGCTGGGAAAGGATGCTCTCTTTGTTTATTTGCAGCTGAAGAACATTGAGCTCAATACAGTTTTTATGAAGAGCTCTGAACAGTATTCGACACTAGGCTCTCCATCAGTGCACCAGCCAATTACACATTAGTAATTCACACTTCCTTTCGCAGAGATCCTCACAGACAGGACCAAGGGAGACGATATTTCAGAAAGCAGGGAGGATAATCAACGGCTTCCTCTGCACACGTCCTCCTCTTCAAGCCAACGCTATGGGCAGCTATCAGACAAGATACTGGGCTAGACAGAGCTCTGTTTTGACCCAGCAGAGTGGCTCTTAGGTTATGTCTCGCCCCTGCCCCGATGCCAGCTTATAGGACTCAAGGATAATAACAGATTGTCTGTATCCAGAGATCTAATGCGAAAGGATCGGGAGAACTTTCAAGAGTCATTACAACTTCTTTCTATAGAGAAGGTGCAGAAAATAGGCACAGATGCTCTTTCAGCACTTTGATTCCAAGTGGCTGAAAATGTGAAGGCAGAGCTAACTTTGGCAGGAACGATGATGAAAAGATAAATGTTCACATTTCTTAGGAAGAAAAAGGGAAAGACTAGCAAAATACAAGCAATGGACTTTGAGGTTGACATCTATACATTCTTGAATGCTGGAGGCAAGATTTCACCAAAAGTCAGCACAAGGGTGGGCTAGGTGACCTCCAGTGGTCCCTTTTGACTCAAATTACATGATTCCATGACAGAGTAAGCTAAGGAAAATAGCAGTTTTTCAGAAAGAAAGCACTAATGACAGAAGCATGACCTATCCTGACATGGAGGACATATAATTAGTGAAGTAAAAAACAAGCTAAGCCATAAGATCATCACTGACTTCAAACACAATACATAAATTGGAAAAAGGAAAAACAAAGGAGTGACTGCTGTGGGCAGATATAAAGGAATAGCACAAGCATACAGGAACAAAAGTCCAAAAGGCACAGGCAGAAGAGGAGATGCTACTATGCGAAGAAGCAAGTAAAATAAGAAATAATTCTGTAAATACATTGAAAGTAGCAAAATGATTGCAGGAATTGCTGGTACTTGGTGCTCTTTTGGCTTCTCACAGTCATGTTCCCACAGCCAGCTTGGGAAATATGACTACGACCAAAGTCCAGCAGAGTGGGAGAATGACTGGTTGGATAAACCATCTGATGCCTCACTGTCAAAATGGATGGAAGTATTGAGAGGCTATGGGAAAGTCTGTCCTGGTTCACTGTTTTCAYAAGTAGAACACATGATGGACTGAAGACGATCCTTACCAAATCTACAGGCAATACAAAGGGACTGTAAAATACTCCAAAGAACAGGGATAGAACTTAAATGAATCTCAATAGCAGAAGGTGCTAAATCCACACAGGAATCATCAATTGCACAAGAATTCAGACAGATATACTGGTTATGTAGTTGGTTTTGAGGGAAAAAAGTGGAGGCTATCACAAGCTGAATGTGAGTCACACATCACACCATTTTATAAAATGTAACATCGTGAACTATCAGAACTACAGCCTGAAAAATACACAGCACAATTCTTCTGCTGTTTTCAGCGGCTCTGCTCTCTGGTGCTCTGGCTGCAACACTGCCAGAAAGAAGGGTTTGGCTTGAGAAAAGTAATGGAGTGAGGGCTAGAAAACCATACCTTTGGGGAAAGACGAAGGAATGGAGATTAATAGCCTAAAGAGGAGATGACACTGCAGAAAACATGATAAACAGTCTTCAGTATGCACAAGACTGCTGCAAGGGGGAAGGGAATAAGCTGTTCACTGTAACTGTACCAAATAAAACACAACAAACAAACTGCAGAAAGAAATCCTTAGAGACTAGAAAACTTTTTAGGAATACAGACAGAGGGACACACAACAAGGAACATGCTGCAGCACCTCCGACACAGGGTCTCCCCAGCATAATCACTGTCTGCACATTTTACCTTTTTCACGGGTCCTCTCTGGACCCTTTGATCCGTCCACAGTGTGACTCGAGACCRGCGTTCAGAGCCAAATGCGTTAGCAACAGCTTTCCTCAGGGCTCGCTTCCAAGAACAGTTCATTGGCACAAAGGCAGACCACCACTGAAAGGCATGCGGGACCATGCTGCACGAGGTTCAGCTGGACACTCGCCCAAGCCAAGCTGGGGTGGATTCACTCCCTGCTCCTTGGCATTGCTGACCCACAGAACGCCTCTCCAGATGGCGGCTCCCAGAGCACCCCCAGCATCACCCTGCTCCTCAGCTCCAGGGTCCTTGCAGCCCAGCTCTATCCTGCTCAACACAGCCTTTCTGTAAGGGGTCCCTGTCAATGTCCGAGTGGGATGGCCCACCCTGAGCTGCCCATGTCCTCCTGCAGTCCCTGCATAGCACCCACCTCCAGCCCACTCCGTATCTTCCTCGCACGCACGCCACACGTTGCACTCTGTCCTCAAACTCTCCTCCGACTCCTTGTCCTGAGGACATCAGGGTGTTTGTGACAGCCTGGGAGGACACTGACTCCTTGCTGGCACRTGGGACCATCTTCCTTGAATACACCGGGCTTCCTACAACAGCACTGAAGTACTGATAGGCTAAAACGCTGAAAGGAAATGCTGCAGTTCTGGCCAAAGATATGTTGGTCTCTTGCTTTGGTGATTATTACAAAATAAAAACTAAAAATTGGGCTTGGCCTCTCTGCTCTTGGAACGTGAAAACATTTCTAGTAACACCTGCCTGTCTGACCCATAGATACCTACATATATTCGAGCCAAAAGGRTGACAGGACAGTCATTCCTAGCCTCACTCATGCAGTATTCAGTGGGAAATAAACCACRTCTTTCCCTTTGTTTATGTATGTCAAAATCCCAACAGCTCTCCTAGTTATTTGCATTTATTCTTACCATATGGCTAACATTTACATTATAACATGGGGCTGGCCGCTCTGCAGCGGACATCTTTGTAGACATACAGAGCCACCAAAATTATGAGCATGGCTGACGTCTTGAGAGCAACAAGAATAAATAACTGGTCCTGCTTTCAGTGCAGCTGAACACCAGTGCTGAGGTTACCTTGCTGGTTAGCCCTCGGGCCCCCAAGGTACTCATACATGTCACTTCTGTGAAAATGAAACACTAATGACAGGCTAACTTTCATTTAAATTTTGTTTGACATTCTGAATATATGCAAAAAGATTAGAGCTTTGCTGGCATTTTTCTCCCTCAGAATAGAGAATTTTGGGGTGTGCATTACAGATGCTAAACTTTTTTGGTATTTACTCTGGTAAAAATCTGATCCAGAAACATTTTTTTGCAAGATTTTTCAAGGAAGATGTRAGAGAAATTCAGCATGTTTATGGACATTTTGACAATCATCACAAAGGGAAGGCTTGTTTGTTTAAAAAGAAAACATCACTAGAACCTGAGTATTCAAATGAGATAGGGATCACTACACTGCCATTCCTCAGCTCTAGGGTAAATAAAAGCTCTTATCAAACTTAATATGAATGCACTGGGAACCAACTGGGAAAGTGATAAGGCCAAACAAGGGAGAAAAATACTGGATCAAACAAAATATCCCTATTAATTAGCTGCTCTAAGCATATGTTAGTGTACAGATTCCCGCTGACAACAGTGTGCTTTATATACCTGTATAATTTAAAAGTACATCAGTTCTTATCTTTCCTAYCCAGGTTCAGCACAAAACTTGGCCCATCCCAATGCCGCAGAGAAGGCTGGCCCCAGGTGGGCGCTGTCTGCAGGCTTGTGCCATCATGGCACTGGGAAGCACTGGGAAAGAGAAACTGTCAAAGGCAGCTCCAGTGGGAACCACTCGTGGGAACGTGACCCACAGTGCTTCGGAGGCAAATGCAGGGCTCCTGCCCTGCTGAGCAGAGCCGAGTGGCCCTGTCCTGCCCTGTGTCGTGGGGACACTCCTGCAGGAGGTGGCACAATGGGGATGCTGTCGCAGGAGGTCGCATTGTGGGGACGCTGTCATGGGAGGCAGCACCATGGGGAACCCCGGCTGAGACATTGTGGGAGCCCTTTGGAGCTAGGATAGGGTAGCCAGCATGCCGGAGGTGCTTCTAACCTTGCTCACAGTCCAGTCCACGTGCCGCGGCTCCCGCACTTCTCTCCTGGTTGCTTCCCGACACTGCTGCCACATTGCACCATCCTATGACACGGCAGCAACATGCAACACACACCACACCATGGAGGTTAGTCCTTCATGGGGACGCCACTTCTACACAAGCACTGCTCACCCTGCCAGCAGTTGAACCTCCTGTCCACCATGCAGGTGGCCTGAGGGGACRTGGGACTGTAGTTACAGGGCTCAGACCCCACCACCTGATTCAGCAGCCACTGCTTCTTCTTTCCCTTTGATTTATCAGGTATCACGGTGGTTGTTCTCCTGTTATTTAGACCACCTTCCCGTAATCCTGACGGCTCTGAACTTGCCAGGGTGTAGAAGACATTGAGCACGTAGTTAGCACATATGTGAATTTCATTTCCCACAATCTCAATGCAAAGAATTTCATAACCTTCCCATCCCTAGAAAAATATACAATTATCTCAAAACTGCTGAATAAAATGAACTACTTAAGACTATAAAAGCATATGGCTAGTAATAATGAAGTCACTTCCAGCAATTCTTTGCAACCTCACATAAGTTGGAGACAGACAGAAGAAAATGGGGGCAGACACTCACCCTAAAAGCATCTGGCAATAGGACCAAAGAAGCAACTGCCTTCCTTGTGCTCTTACCCAGTATTTGCAGTGCTTGTAAGACAGGACACCAGATCTGAAATGGATGGCATGGCAAACAGCCTTCATGCCCAGGTTCAGCACAAAACAGGTCAACCCATGCTCAAATACTAAGGCACACATTGAGGAAGTTTGTACACCAAGTCAAAGAGGATCCCAGAGCCTACAGCAACATTAGACCTCTCTGACACTTGTCAGGGAGCCAACGGGCAAAAGCAGGGCAGCAATTACACACAACAGAGCCCCCACCAGCCCCTTCAGCTGTCTGACAGACTTGTTTTTGCAAAGATCTCACCTGCACTGCTCCTAAGACTGACCTCAAATTGCCCAGCACCTCCAAGCCCAGCCCTGCTTTGGCTCTCAGGGAACTATYCAGCTTGGGAAGGTGTGAGGCTTCTCCAGGCCTGCCCTCCACCCTGCCTGGCCATTAAGTGCTCCAAGTAATTCTGAGAATAATTCCAAAAGTTCACAGATTATAACCCATCCCCCTAATATTATTTTACTCATGCCCATCTCCTAATGCTTTTACAATCATACTGTGTTTCTGGTTTTAACAAATTCCTAAGCAGCAAATTCCAGAACTAATTGTAGATTGGAGAAAAAACATTGTTTCTTACTGGTTTTGACTTTGCCTGCCMTTAATTTCATTGCATGTTCTTTTCTTCTCATGCCATAAAACAGGCAGAGGTTCCCTATTTCCCTCTTCTCAGCCATTCAGTATTTTCAATATTTTTAACATATTTCCTCTATTCATCTTGTTTCTAAGGTAACAATTCTGTTCTTCTAAATCTCTCTTGAAAGCAAGGATTTTTTTCATTCCTGATCGTTTCCACTGCATCTTTCTGAAACCCTTTAACTCACACCATTCTCACTGACCTGTAKTGCCCAGTGTGGTATGCAGCTCTCTGAGAAGTGTCATCACTGATTTGGACCAAGGTATTAGACTATTTTCTATATTATCATCCATCACACTYTTTAGGCAAAATGCAATATCATTGCATTTTCTATTGAAGGTGCACATAAAAGGGGTCTCTACTGAGCTGTTCAGAAAACATCCTGCAACTTATCCTGAGTCAAACTGTTAATTAAGAACCCTACCAGGTGCCTGAGTAGTTCAAGTTTTTCCCCTTAGTAGCTATTTTGCATTTGTTTTCATTATTTTTTATTTACTATCATGTTTCTTTTTCCTAGAACTCTTTAGATTGCTCCAAAGGACCTCAAAGCTGTTTCTGATATGGAGTTAATGTAAATAGCTGTCATCTGCAGACGGGTTCTTCAAAGCCATTTCACAGTCATTAGTAAACACAGCAATAACCCCAAACCTAGTACCCATTCTTCAAGCTCCTGTTCTAAACTTGTGGTATTTTAGAGCTTCTCTTTAGCCCTTTCTGAGTAGACATTTATTTTTCATTAGTGTTGGCTGTGGTTACTCTCACCTCTCTACTAAAAGAGCAGCTAAAAAAGCAAACCTGAATCTGGTTGTTACCAAAGGGACCCTCAGCAATAAAAGCTCTCAAGAAACATTTATCTAGGGGCAGTCTTTGTTCAGAGATTAGTAGCAGCCATCCTCCTCAATCAGAAAGGGTATTTATGCCTTTGCTCCCCCATAAACCTTCCCCTTTGCAAAGCTAGCTGCTCACTGTGATGAGTGGGTGTCAGATCTGCAGTTTGCATTTCACAAGACCAACAAATGACTGGGAAGCAGCGGGAGAACACATGGTTATGTTATTCCCATGTGCACCACTCACTGCAACCCTGTGAAACACGAGCRCTGTATTACTATCATCATCAGCAGCAGCTATCTGCCTGGCCACTGCACATATGCGATGGAGTCTCCACACACCTTGATGGGTGCAATTACAGTTCCCATCAAATATTTCCAGACCCAAAGGATTTCTGGGGTCTACATGAAAATGCAGCTACACATACACATAGATGTAGAGAGAAGGTGGTGACTGCCACCTGTATGTCAGTTTAGACATATTAGGCGTTAGCTTATCTGCAATATGCCACCTGAAAGTATTAATTTTCAAGATGCATTCATTGTCATAGCAACAACAAACGCAACATGGAATTGATGCACTTACCAGTTTTCAGAGGCATAAAATGAGACCGAGAAAGGGAAAAGGTAAAGGAAAATAACCCCTGCTCTGCTTGCTCTGAGAGCCAGAGGGTAACGGTGCCCCCAGTTCCCTGGACAGCCCTGATTAGGGAGATGCAGCGCCTTTGGCCATCAGGCACCTGTGCCATGTCAGACCCCACCAGCCTTCCCGGTTACCACCTGAGGCCCTGTGGTCCCCAGGAGCTGCCTGTGGCAGTCTGGAGGCCCAGGGGCTCCTGGGGATGCCAACACATCATGTGCTGCTGCCCACTAAGCCCACCCCAATGCTCAGTGCAGGAGCAGCAACAAGTCCTGCAGAAGAGGAGAGGGGTCTGGTAGAGCATTCCTGCACCCCCTGACCTCCACAGGAGCCCCACAGACGCTCCCAACTCTCAGGAGCCGTTAGTTGTGCCACCGCTCTGGGAASCTGCAGGGCAGTGTGGCACCGTTGCTCCTGCTTCCCCACCACGGATCTTACCTGGCCTTGCTGCGGCTGCTTCTACGGAGTGTAGGCAGGTCGGCCTCCTTCTCTTCCTGCACGCGCTGCAGAGATGGGGAGCGGCTGTGGGCGCTACGGGCACTGCTGGTGCTCACCAGGCTGCCGTCCCCCGTTACCACCCCCACGGCTGCTTCCTGCATCTGCACCAGCAGCTGTGGGGGCAGGCTGCGGAGTGAGGGCACCGGTGAGTAGGATGCCCGGCTGTCTGCCTTCAGGTTGTTGTCGCTGGCCGAACGCTGCAGCATGCGCGGGGAGGAGAGGCCACCTGCACAGAGGATCCGTCGCCGCTTCGTGTAACTGGGAGTTTCTCTGAAAGGCACTGCAAAGGAACCAGAGAGAGTTGCATTAGCCAATGGATGTACTACACAATGTCAGTGTTGGCCAGTCCTGTCTGGGAAGGAAAATGGGCAACAAAGCAGGCCTGGGGAAATGCACAGGGCTAGGAAGGGAGAGCAAATGCCTCCTGGAGAGAACAGGAGGACTGCCAGAATGGACAAAGMAGCAGCTCCATCCACCACCAGCTCCTATCCCAGCAGCTGGGACCATGGAGCCACACTGTTCTCCTCCCACGAGGAAACTACCTTACACCTTTGGAGCGGCATGTGGGTAAAAGAAGAGCATGGTTTGGCCAGCCACGCAGACTGGGACTGCCAGCACCCCAACAACGCAAGGTGCTGTGCCAGACGCAGTCTCAGCAGGGAGCACGCAAGGTGATGAACAGGAGATAGGTGAAGTCCAAGTCACTGAGCATCAGAGCTGGGAGAATTTGGAAGCAGTGGCATGAGAAGCACCAAGACTCCTGCAGGAGGAGGTCATCAATCACTGCAAAGGAAGGGCAACAGGAGGACTGAGGTGACAGTGTATGGAGCTACCAGCAGGACCCCTTCCAGCTGGGCATCTCTAATTGCCACCCTGCTTCAGAAGTGGTGACACATACACTGACACTGTCACTGGCCTCTACTTCCTCTTTTGTTTTGAAAGCACAGTAGGCCTAAACTTGTAGCTTTAGGCATATGCCAAGCATAAGCCTCAAAAATTTAATGCACAGAATAAAACAAGAGCTACTTCCTGCCCTACTTGACCCTTTACTTAACTCTTAGAAGTGCCCAGAAGAAATAGACCTCACAAAGTCACCTGAAGATGGAAATTCCTGTTTCTGCCAACCATACTGCAAATGGAGAAAGAATGGAAAAGGTAATCCTCATTTCATCACAGAGTAGTGGTCTGCTGCAGTAAGGACATAGGAACGCCGCAGAGCCCAGCGTGCAAGTAGCAAAAGCACTGTAGACCCTAGGTGAGGAAAGAAGTCTTCTATATCATATTTAATGAATTCATTTCCAATTTGAAACTTAACATTCTTAAAGAGTGTCTGCTATTTGTGGCAACCTCCAGCAGGCAACTCAGAGTGGATGACATCCAGCCCATTTCTAGTACAAACTTAGCGGCAAAAGCAACAGGACAGTTAAAATATGCCATGTAACGCAGTGCAGAGCTCTCCTGTGTTCTYGCTGGAGGGCACATTCAAGAAGCACATGGTCCTGCCCTAAGGGGCCCTCAGCCCCCTTGCCACCCATGTGCCTCCTGATTGCAGTTCCTCACACAGGAGCTTGCACCTGACACGCAAGGATGCAGCATCACACCAACAGGTTTTGGAGGAAGGGACCAGGAAGGCACCTGGACAGGACAGTGCCTGGCATTCAGAGAGATCTCTTGAAACTTCCCAGCCATACCACATGATCAAACTCAGAATATTTTTCACAGGCATATTTTAGGTTCAAAGTACAAAAATTTCAGGCTCCTGTAAATCTTACTGTTGCCATAGCAACTCGATGCATTTGTTCTCTGATGACTTTTAACCATGTGGTGCTGGAATTTCTCTTGGCGGTGTCTGCAGTCCCTGTGGCGACTAGCCCAGCTTCCCAGCCTCCGTTGACCAGTGCCAGGACCAGAGCAGGACTCTTCTCCATCCATCTGCCCAGCACCTCAGTGCTCTCCTCCAAGCCACCTCAATATGAAAAATTGGCCAAAATTGTAACCCAGAGACACAGGCAACATGAGAGATGGCAGACAGACAGGAGCAAAGTCACAGCCAGGGATGCAGCACGGTTTCTGGGGTGAGACGTGCTACAGACTCAGCTGCGTGGGAGTTTGCAGGACTGCAACATACAGGACTTTAATTTATCACTAGTTCTATTAGTGCAGCACACCTGAGGGGAAGCCAAAGTCAGCGCTAAATACTGCCATTTCTAAGGCAACTGAACATGTCTGGCTGGCAAGGATTGCCTACCTAAGTTCATGTGCCATCCACGCATATGCTAGACCTCCATGAGATATTTAATTTTGTACTATATCACTTCTCATGGAAAGCCATTTAAAAAAAATCAGAGAAGCAAATATTAAACAGATACATCTCTTAGCAACTGACAGGTTTAAAAATTATTAGAAATTGGAAGTAAGCACYGGAAACACAAGGAAGGCTCTCAGAAGTCTCAAAGATCTGTTTCCAAACTAAGACAACTCACTAACTTTAAGCATGGTTCTTGAAAAAAAATATAGAATTACTTCTAGTAAAAGAAGTGCTAAATGCTGAATAGTACTGAAAGCARATCAGTCAGCAGCCTGAATTCCTTTCCATTCTGAAGCCCAAGGCACATATTGCTCAAATGAGCACATCCACGGTGTGCTTCTAGTGACCAAAACCAAAGATTAAGCAGAGCGCTCTCAGGCCTGTAACCTGAGGAATGGTGTGAGCTAGTGGTGGCAATCAACTGAACATGAGCTCAGCGCAGTTCTGTAGTGCGCAGACACAACCTGACCCTGTTACGTATAAGCTGGCAAATAATGAAGAGCCAGAGGGACATAGCCTCAATGGTGCTCTACCGATAAGCAACCTTACAGCTGAAAAATGCACCAAGTTTGGATCTGCACCTTATTAGAATTTTGATAATCTAGAAGTATTCATCAAGAAAATATTCAAGATCCAAAAAACCTGCCGGGCTTGTTCTTTCCTCCAGTACTGGAAGAAGCCAGATGCAGCAGTCAGCCCTTTCCAGAGAGCGGGTGCCACCTGTGCTTGGCACCAACAGCTTGGGCACAGTCTGCACTGTGCTCCCTCCTGCGCGTGTGTGACCCTGTTTGTCACAGGCAAGCAGGAAGCATGGACGGCTGCTCAAAGTGTAAGAAATATCTCTATGCACAGCCAGACCCCAGCCAGCACTGGTCTGGCTCGTCATTCTTCTCATCTTGACTGGACTTACCACCATTGGTCTCAATACTGAGAAGCAAGGAAGGACAAAAACAAGAGTACAACGCTGAAAAGGTCAGACAGCAGGATTTTGGCTTGAGCTGGCTTTCATTTTGTTTTATAAATTCATCACTAGTTTCTTGATGTTAATTACTTAGGAAAAAAAGATCATATTTTGAACTGATCACACAAACTTACCGTAAAATAATCATGTTGACAAGTCACTTTTACCAAGCTGATTTCAGCTGAACTTGGCCTGGCAGGACTTGGCCAGAGACATTTGATGGGCATAGACCTTCGAGGAATAATTCCACAAATGTTTTGGGGATAATTTGGAACAACTCAGAAAACAATATTAGAATTGAAGACAAAAAAAAAAGTAAAGAAGAAAAAAAAGTGGTGATTATCTTGCAAGTGAAGGAAGACATGTACATAATAGGAGATGCTTTCAGTCTGTGCTAGATGTCCTCTGCCCCTAGTTGTCTTAACTTGATTGAAATGCAGGAAACCTGTCTCAGTTCCTGCTCTTCCCAGTGTGATGAGCATGGACATCAAACGGGAGGAAATGTCAAATGTGTACAGGCTCAGGTTCAGAGATAGAGGAAGGATATGGCCTGGTGCACAGTGAGACATTTACTGCAAATGCCAATTATTAGGCCACACGACACTAAACCGGTTGCTCAAGAGTTCCTTGGTAAAAGGGAAATTACTTCATAATTCTAGACACAGGTCAGGGTAAGCACTTTAATTCAGCTTGTCAGATGAATCACTTGGTCACCTGCTTTCAAACACTGCGCAAGAGTAATCGTTAACTTACATACTCAAAGTTCTCCACACCGAAATTACAGTGTCAGTTTTAAAAAACAAAGAAAAACACTCCCTCTATCTCAGATTCTCACTAGAGAAGAATAGTGAAGGAGCTTGGGAGAGGAGCCCAGGACCCCTCTGCTACTCACTAACCCAGACACAATACCATCAGGTTTAAGGGTCCCRAAGCACAATATAACATAGCATTTACAAAAGTAAACAAGAAGGTATCCTGGTCACATAGTAGGTTGTAAAGCAGAAGTTTCCTAAGTATTAAACTCCAGGAGCATACCAACATTAATATTACAGTTGCAAAGACTGACTCTTGAAAGACAGGAAACACCTGCACTGTCTGTACAATTTTAATTTGGCTTCCAGTACACAACAGTTGCATAGAAGCAGAGACTAAACCAGCCTACTTCATTTGCCAAAACAGGATTTAGGGGCAAGAGTGTGCATCCCTATGAATAAGAAGTGCAGCAAAAGGGGCAGGAGGCCTGCATGGGTGAGCAAGGAGCTCTTGGCCAAATTCAGACAGAAGAAGAAAGTACACAGACTGTGGAAGAGGGGACAGGCTACTTGGGAGAATTATAGGAATGGAGTCAGAGTATGTAGAGATGCTGYGAGGAAGGCTAAGGCCCAGCTGGRATTGAGTCTGGCAAGGGATGTCAAGGACAACWGGAAGSGCTTCTTCAACTACATCAGCAGCAAGAGGAGGACTAGGGAAAATGTGGGCCCRCTACTGAATGGGGTGGGGGYCCTGGTGACAAGGGATACAGAGAAGGCAGAATTACTGAATGYCTTCTTTGCTTCAGTCTTCACTGCTAAGGGCAGCCCTCGGGAATCCTGGAGCCTGGWYRTGAGGGAGAAAGTCTTGAGAAGGGAAGACTTTCCTTTGGTTGAGGAGGATAGGATTAGAGACCTTCTGGGCAGGCTAGACCTCCACAAATCCATGGGCCCGGATGGGATGCACAYACAGGTACTGAGGGAGCTGGTGGATGTTGTTGCCAGGCCACTCTCCATCATCYTGGAAAGGTCCTGGAGAACAGGAGAGGTGCCTGAGGACTGGAAGAAAGCCATCGTCACTCCAGTCTTCAAGAAGGGCAAGAAGGAGGACCTAGGCAACTACAGGCCAGTCAGCCTCACCTCCATCCCTGGAAAGGTGATGCAACAGCTCATTCYGGATGTYATCTCCAGGCRTATGGAGGAAAAGAAGGTGATCAGGAGTAGCCAGCATGCATTCAYGATTCACCAAGGGGAAATCCTGCTTAACCAACCTGATAGCCTTYTCTGATGGAATGACTGGCTGGGTAGATGAGGGGAGAGCAGTGGACGTTGTGTACCTTGACTTCAGCAAGGCTTTTGACACTGTCTCCCATAACATCCTCCTACATAAGGAGAGCCCCATCCTGTTCACCTTTTCATCAATGACCTGGACGAGGGGATGGAGTGCCTCCTCAGCAAGTTTGCTGATGATACCAAGCTGAGAAGAGTGGCTGGTACACCCGAGGGCTGTGCTGCCATACAGAGAGACCTGGACAGGCTGGAGAGCTGGGCGGAGAGGAACTCCATGAGGTTCAACAAGGGCAAGTGCAGAGTCCTGCACCTAGGGAAAAATAACCCTAGGCACCAGTATAAGCTGGGGGCTGACCTTCTGGAGAGTAGCTCTGCAGAGAAAGACCTGGCAGTGCTGGTGGATGACGAGTTGACCATGAGCCAGCAATGTGCCCTTGTGGCCAGGAAGGCCAATGGTCTCCTGGGGTGCATTGGGAAGAGTGTTGCTGGCAGGTTGAGGGAAGTGATCCTGCCCCTCTGCTCAGCCCTGGGGAGGACTCATCTGCAGTACTGTGTCCAGATCTGGGCTCCCCAGTACAAGAGAGACATGGAGGTACTGGAGAGAGTCCAGCATAAGGCTACAAAGATGATCAGAGGGCTGGAGCACCTGCCCTATGAGGAACGGCTGCGAGAGCTGGGCCTCTTCAGCCTGGGGAAGAGAAGACTGACGGGGGATCGCATCAATGTGTACAAGTACTTGAAGGGAGGGTGTCAAGGGGATGGGGACAAACTCTTTCCAGTTGTCCCGTGTGACAGGACAAGAGGCAATGGGCAGAAATTGAAGCACAGGAAGTTCCGCCTGACCATGAGGGGGAATTTCTTCCCTGCGAGAGTGATGGAGCATTGGCACAGGTTGCCCAGAGAGGTTGTGGAGTGTCCTTCTCTGGAGATCTTCAAGGCCCGCCTGGATGCAACCCTGTCTACCATGCTCTAGGTGACCCCGCTGAGCAGGGAGGTTGGCCTAGATGATCTCCAGAGGTCCCTTCCAACCCTACTGATTCTATGGGTCCAGAGAATGAATCAAAAAGCCTACTTTCCTGCACTCATACAGGGCACAGGCTTTCAGCTGATGTATTTAGACTGTGAAGTTCCCTGGGCACTTWGGTATCYAAAGATGTCAATGTATGCTGACCTAAGCAGCCAGTGCCTAGGACCTGGGTGCCTACTTTGGCATGAAGAGAGTTGTTCAGAGAGAGTCAAGAAATTGCTGAGAAGTCCCAGTTCAAAAGCACAGTTCATGGAAATCTTGCCCTCTCTGACTTCAGCTCTGAGCTATCCAGGGCGCTTTCGGAACCTGGACCACCCTGGGGCCCCAGGACRTGACTAGGAGGCCCATTTCAGGGGCTATACTACACAGCCAGGAGGGCAACTGGACCAAACCATACACTTGTACACAGAAGTTAGAGATCTAAAAATGACAGTAAGTGCCCTGGAAAGCCTGGCTTTAAATGAGAACACTGACCCAGCAGATATCCCAGTGGCTTCACAGGAGGAGGACAGTTACAGCTTGTATGAGTGATATAGGACTTCTCTCCCCAGATGGCCCAGAGCTTATCCAAAGCCTCCATTTAAGTACAGCCTCATGTGCAGCTGGAAGCTCTGTACCTCGGATACGGCACAAACCTGGGTCTGCTCTCAAGATAGAATTTAGATAGAGCCAGAGATACAACCAGATTCTCAGCTGGGACCTGCAACGAGATGGAGACAGCAAGGGACAAAGAAGTTTCTGCCAGAGAAGATTCATGGCCAGATGGCAAAGGACCCTAAAATKAATAAGGAACAGTGGAGGCAGTCTGATGTTAAAGTGTCCTATAAGCCCACTTATATGCATGAGAAAGTCCAGCAGGAAATCACCATTTGAGACAGGCAACAGTCACAAGGACAGCAAAGGCACCTGGCTGGCACAAACCTGGAGGCTGTGGCCGACAGAAAACCAAGGCCACCTTGCACACAGGGCAATGATGCAGGCAGGCAATGGAAACGAAAATGTACCCACTGCACTGACAGCAGGGACTGGTGCAGCACTGGGAACTCTCTAGGCATCAGTTTTATTGTCTTTTTAATGTTGACTCTGAGCCCTTTTCTAGGAGAAGTAAACAAGAGACCAACAACCCTCCCATGGGATTTCCTCTTTATTTCTCTCCCCAAGGGACCATTGTGTGTTCAAAAGCAAAAAGCTTGGGGAAATCCTGTGCTGTCTGTGGGAGACCAAGAGAAGATGAGAGCTTTGCAGAAGGGCTGAACATGCAGAAATGCCTGAGATTGCTTGCTCTGAGGAGCCCATTAGAAGCCATGGCTCCCTCCCAGGGAGACCTACATGAACCAACCACATCCTCACAATATGCCAACCACATCTGTGCAGCTGTGGCCAGGTCTCTGGGACGTACAGCCACCCTAGGCCCACCCAATGCCTTCCACACACAAGAAGATCCTCTCYTCCCATGCTGCCTCACAGGGTACCCACAAGAGAGCTGTGATCCTGCCTCCATTGCCAGCTTGATTTGAGGGCCATCACTGCAAGCACAGAAATATGGTCTCCTTTGATAAAAAAAGAGGTCACCATCAGCTTTACGGAGCTAGGTCCTCTTCTGCCTTACAGTTCAAATACGTATTGAGCAAGGTGGCTCTGTCCTGTTCCTTGTGGGTCCCCTGAGTGGATGTTCCCTGGCCACAGACTACAGGACCCTTCCTCCTCCCTACCCTCCAGWACCGCAGCAAGACCTGAGAGGGTGAAATCACATGCTTCTCCAGAAAGAGGCTAGTTAAAAGAAATGTCAGGAGCTGAAACCAGGGTCTCAGCTGAAAGCCTTGGCTCAAGGAGAGTCCAGCCTTCCCGATAGGTCCACACTGGAGTCACCAAGGGACAGTGGCAGCTCCTCCTGCCCAAAGGGTCAGGCTCAGCACAGATGAGTACCTGGGTTTGCCAGGTGAAATCCTCACCAGGAGACTCAGAGGTGCTCRCACAAGGCCACAGAGCATGATCAGCATGACGTGATGTCCAAAACCACCATATACGTCCCAAAGAGCCAGAGGCACCCAAGAACCACTGCAGCTCAAGCAGCTCTGCAGGCTGCAAGAGTGGATTCTTACTGTGCCTCAGTCTGCTAAAAATTGGTAATAATAATAAGCCATTGAGTCCAAACTCCAGCTAAAAGTAGGATCGATTCAGGCTACTGCCAGACAACAGCTTCTGATGGAGGTTTCCTTTCTCTATCCCCCCAAATCCTCTGTCCCCAAATGGGAAGGGAGGAAAGCAAAAGCAATAAAAAACTTCGTTCAGGTCATACAATCATCTTTGAAGATTCTTTTCTACACCTTCTCAAGAGTTTAATCAAAGTGTGTTTACTGGGTTTCTCACAGCAAAATGAATCACTTCTTTGAGCAGTGCTGTCATGGTAACTGAAGTACAAGCATGCTCTAGCCAGCCTAGTTAATCTGACGTTCCCTTGTTCGCTTTTTTTGCCCTCCAGAAGGAGAAACRTCTTGCCCTCAACTTGAGAATGCCTCTCATCGCTCAGGTGGGGTGGGGTGGGAGCAGGATTCAGCCACAGCTCCCTGAGGAATTCCTGGCACAGAAGCACGGCGCCATCACCTGCACAGCACTGGACCATGCTCCAAACAACCCCACGCTGCTGTCTAATGAACTGAAATGTAATCAACACTCTAAGGTTATTTAGAGGTTTACTGGCTCAATGTTAAATATTCATGTAAAAGAGCAAAAGCATACAAAGAGCAAATGCCTCCACAGTTCCAAGCTGAGAGGCCACATTTACATTTTAATAGTGGAAAATTACAAAGCAGAATGAAGGGAAAGCACACAGCATCCCCTCGCATGCAGTGCACAACGCACGGCAAAGTCAAGCCCAGGCTTCTGCTCCATGCCAGAAAGAGAGAGTACTACGTAGAACCTTCCAGGTGTTTTTTTATAGGAATGAAAATTAAGGGAAAGGAAAAGAGTGATTAGGCAGACCAGACAATCTTGTCAGCTTCAAAGAGGTAGATGTTAATTTACCCCTGAACTGAGGATTAATCCACTGTAAGGAACTATAGCCTTGTTTTTTTTTATTTATTTACTAAAAATATTTATCCTCCAATCATTTTTCCAGTCATCCCCATTTGCTCTCAATTATCAGTCTTCATACCTGATGTTTCACCTCTTGATATAGTCCCTCAGAGCTACCTCCTTCCTCTCACACCACTCTCTCTCACCCATCACTCCTCAGTCCTTCGTCTTAACGTAGATCTCTTCCCTCATCTTGCTCAGAGAGCAGCAATCCTTCATAGCTGGAAATGGATTTCTCTATGTTTGTAAAACTTAAATTGAAACTGCTAAAAATACGGGTTAATTAAACCYGCTAGTTTTCCCCTACAAGCTATTCTCAAACACGCTGTCAAGTCACCTGCGAGTAGTGCATGACATGCATTTTTCAGCCCTTCTCTTCAGACAAAATCCATCAGCCTGAAACTCCTCAACTCTGGAAATATTTTCAGTCTAGTGTATTCTTCTTTCCTCTATTTCACCTTGTTATATTCAGCTCATCAAGAATCCCATTTGGACTATTAGGCCATTGCTAAAATCCCACAGAGGAAACCTTAACATCCGCAAAACTGTTGCAGAAAGGAAATGAAATTAACAGAGATGATAACAGAAAATAAGGAAAAAATAGTAAGTATTTTTGATCTGTATCTGAGGATAACTCCTATACATGATTCTCTATTAGAAAAAATACATACAAAACAAAATGGAGAGTTTAAAACTTTTCTCTCGTCAATTCCAAGGACAGTATAGCCAACATTTATTCATTTRTGTGCATTCAAATTAGCGGATCATAAACTTCTACACTAAAGTTCAAAAGAATTTGCAAAACACCTCTTTGGCCTATATTTACAGGACTCCTTTAAAAGATACAAAGGATTGGAAGACAGCTTTGAAAGGGTCAATGGGATGATTCAGATAACTCTACAGATCTTACCCTCATATAATTTCTAGGAAAAACCTGGAAAAGATGAAACTAGACAGTTACCAATAAAAAAAGGAATGAAAATTTTAATTTATATCAGCCATCAGGCTTTAAGAGTCTAACAGAAATAACTGCTGATATAATGAGCTTAGATGAAGCTTTTGACATTTAACACCCCAATGATATTCTGATTATACGTTACCACTGTGCAAAATTACCAAGGCCCATTTCAACAGATCCAGACAATAAGATACACAATAATGAATTGCTAATGGAGAACTCAGGAAGCTCAGGAAGTGTGGGTTAGACAAGTAGACAGTGGGGTGGACTGAGAACTGGCTGAAAGGCAGAGCTTGGAGGGTCGTCATCAGTGGCGTGGAGTCTAGCTGGAGGCCTGTGGCTAGTGGCATCCCCCAGGGCTCAGGACTGGGTCCCATCCTGTTCAACTTTTTCATCAATGACCTGGACGGGGGATGGAGTGCCTCCTCAGCAATTTGCTGATGATACCAAGCTGGGAAGAGTGGCTGATACACCCAAGGGCTGTGCTGCCATACAGAGAGACCTGGACAGGCTGGAGAGTTGGGCGGAGAGGAACTCCATGAGGTTCAACAAGGGCAAGTGCAGAGTCCTGCACCTAGGGAAAAATAACCCTAGGCACCAGTACAAGCTGGGGGCTGACCTTCTGGAGAGTAGCTCTGCAGAGAAGGACCTGGGAGTGCTGGTGGATGACAAGTTGACCATGAGCCAGCAATGTGCCCTTGTGGCCAGGAAGGCCAATGGTCTCCTGGGGTGCATTGGGAAGAGTGTTGCCAGCAGGTCGAGGGAGGTGATCCTGCCCCTCTGCTCAGCCCTGGGGAGGACAAGTACTGTGTCGAGATCTGGGCTCCCCAGTTCAAGAGAGACATGGAGCTACTAGAGAGAGTCCAGTGTAGGGCTACRAAGATGATCAGAGGGCTGGAGCACCTGCCCTATGAGGAACGGCTGCGAGAGCTGGGCCTCTTMAGCCTGGGGAAGAGAAGACTGASGGGGGATCKYATCAATGTGTGTAAGTACCTGAAGGGAGGGTGTCAAGGGGAYGGGGACAAACTCTTTYCAGTTGTCCTGTGTGACAGGACAAGAGGCAATGGGCAGAAATTGAAGCACAGGAAGTTCCGCCTGACCGTGAGGGGGAATTTCTTTCCTGTGAGAGTGATGGAGTACTGGCACAGGTTGCCCAGAGAGGTTGTGGAGTCTTCTTCTCTGGAGATCTTCAAGGCCCGCCTGGATGCAACCCTGTCTAACATGCTCTAGGTGACCCTGGTTGAGCAGGGAGGTTGGCCTAGATGATCTGCAGAGGTCCCTTCCAACCTTACTGATTCTGTGATTCTTATGCAAAAGTTTGCATAGATTTTTGCAAGAGTTAACTGTTTTCACCACAAGATAATAATACTCGGTTATTCTGGTCTTAAAATTCATTGTTCCATCAGTTGCTTTTTGAGGAATTTTTCAAACTCACAACAACAACAAMAAAAAAGGCTCCTCTATGACCTCATCCTTGATCAAGCATACAGTTACCAGAGTGCTAATAGCATCCTCTCAACTACAGTGGGCTCTGCAGGCGGGATGGCTAAAAGCTCTCTCAAACAGTTGGACATAGGAGCATCCTCGCAGCAGGCTCACAAAGCAGCAAGCCCAGTCCCTGTGAACACTGAATTTAAGTTAAAATTTTTGTGAACTTCTTTTAGTCTATCCACAGGCTCAGGCTGCTGAATCAATGATAACTTAAGGTGACTTAGTTCTCACTCTACTAGAAGATGCAGTTGAACCCATTTCTTAAATTTGCAATGGGCTCCATTAGACAACTTTGAAGACTGAAAGAGGTACAGCAAGACTCAAAAAAGGATTCTATATCAAGTATGTATCACACAAATGTGGGTCCTCATGATGGAACCTGATAAGAAAAATGGACTTTCCTCAATTCAAGATCAAGGCTAACCAGACTTGGGTGAAAATTAAGGTTCAATAACTGCCAATATTTCACCATGGAGAAGCAAGTCTCCTGGTGATGTGCAGAAGTCTGAGCACCACTTCAAGACGCAGGCATCCTCTCTTTTAAAGAAAAAAAAAAAAATCAGATACTGATACCAAACACAATTCAGTTCAGCTTTCTCAGATAGGAGTGATTTTCTGTAGAAGATTTACGTTCTATGACCATCCTATGACTTTTGCAGTAGGACATCTCTAGCCTAGATCACTGAACATGCTGTGCCAAGAAAAGCACAAAATTCATGCCTACTCCACAGTAATTGAACAAAACCAACTTCTGGCAGGCCCTAAGAGCTGTTCCAGTTGTTCCACCACATTTCACTGCAGTTTTGTAGAGAATCACACCTTTTCTGTAGGAACAGCTGGACTGGTCAAACTAAGGCTTCACATAGCTTAATATACTGTCTGACAACTGTGAGTAAAAATTGTTCGTAGAAGGCACATACGAAATAAGGGAACACAGAAAGTTATCCTTCTCTGACTATCCACTTATTTCTTGGCCATCGCCAGATTACATGTTTCCTATTATCCTTATAAATAGAACAAGTCCAGCAAGAACATCTACATCCGTTATACATTCCAGGAAGTATGACACAATTAGAAGAAAAGAAACAAAGCCTTCCATCATACAAGAACTTATTTATGGCTTTCATATAAAACTTTTCAGCACCTACTCCATTTAACAATTTCTAAAAATTTCTCTGAAATGGGKTCAAGGAAAAAGGCTAGAAATGAAAAAGAAATGTATATCATAAACAGATATGAAAGGCATAAGTAAAGGTTATCTCAGTCATTCTATTCCATTCTACTATGTAGCTCCAAGAAAAAGTTACCTCAGAGCTTGCTAGTGGTTGGAAACCCTATTCAAACACAAGAAATCATCACAAAAAACCTAAAACAAAGSAGACATTCTTATGCCACTGTAGAAATTCTCCATCACAAAAAATATATAGTAGAGCCCAAGGTGGTTCAGACAAGAGCAAGAGGGATGGTCAAAGAGCTGAAATGACATCATATTTCCTTCATAAAAGGATAAATTCAGTAGCTAATACTCTTCATCTTGGAAGGGAAACAATGTAAATGAGAGATGATAGAAGGCACAGAGATGGGTGGACATGAATCGGTTGTTTATGTCTCTCTTTCAAGTGAAGGTGGCAGCTGACGGGATGAAAACAAAAGCAAAATGAAAACTGAGGAGGTGGATTTCAACACAAGAGTAGTTGAGTTGCTATTCTTTGCTACCTGTGGATGTCAGAAAGTTACATGGAAAAGAAAAACATTGAGAACAAGTGTGGAAAAGAGAATGAGACTTTGAAACATACATGTCCTGATCCTCACATGATGCAATCCTAAAACTACAATATTTCTCATCATGCCACAGGAGAGCAAGCGTGCACTGCTGAGCAGAAATGGGCCTAAGCTCCAGGCTTAACTTCTATGCTCYTCAGGGATGTTTCAACAAAGGTGGATATTACGAACAAGCTATTGGATTTTAGCAGCAAGTGATATGAATTCACAGTGCCCAAGGGAAGTGAAATGCATATCTTTTAAATGGATTTTTCAAATCTCCTTGAGGGGGAGAAGAGGAAGAATCAGTAGAATTGGAAGATTTTACTTTTTTCACATCCAGGGTAATCACAGACTGAGCTCCCACAGACAGCTTCTGAGAGACAGCTTCATAGTGCAGTGGTGATAGTTGGGACAGCTTTCCAATATGGATGATACCCAAAGGACAAGGAGAATGAAAGGTCTTGGGTTTGTTCCAGGACATCTTCATTAATGAGAAATAACTTATTCTTTTGATTTGAACTATAAAATGTCACAAAACTGGGATTTCTCAGCAACAACTGATAATAGAACACCCAAAGCCTCATATAATCTTTCTAATATGTCATGGTCTGAATTAATATCCTGATGTCAGTGCACACAGAGAATTGAGTGGCTAAGGAGCGGAGTCACATGCATCAGGACACGCACTACTGATCATTTCTCCACCAGGATAGGAAGATTGGATTGGTAATGATAAATGGACACTTAATGATGAATGAGATAACKGGGTGATGTCCTGAACCTTGCTAGGTCCAATCTCCATCACCACATATACAAATACGTTGAAAAAAATCTACCCAAAGCAGCAGGAGAAAGAAGGATCTGTCAGCAATGCTCAACCATTTAGAGGTAACAGTACCCAAGAATGGTAACATCTTGGACATATATGGGCCAAGATACTAACGCAGCCCAGGAGCAATAACTGAGACTGCAGAATCAGACCAAAGTGGATTTGTTACTCCCTCAGCATTGCCTGTAATTCCGTAMGGAAAACAAGTGTTGCTATGGGGTACTACAATCTGGCAAACAGATGCTAGTGATCTCATACAAAGTTGTGGATCATCATTCTCTAACAAAAAAGGTATTCCACCTAACATAGGGTAACTATTTTGGGCCTTGTTATGACTGATAATGAATTAATTCCTTTGACCTGAAGTTGGTGGTTGCTCAGTGACCACGAATCATGACCTGACTATATTTAGCATAAGAAAAGAGAAGATGGCTTCAACTGTTCTTATGTACATGTAACACCTAAGGTTAATTTCTCAACACTGAACTGAAGTTATATTATTTCCTCCTCTATTTTCGTATGGGGAGAGAGAAATATGAATTAAACTCAAGAGCTTTAACAAATAAGCAAACCAAAAAAGTTATAAATCGCAATTATGAAATAAAGCAACTATAGTTAGATGTCTGTTTGGACAAATGTGACAAAATGAAGACAACCATTGGAATTGCAGAGCACGTTTACTTTGTAATTATGGAGAATAATTGAAATCAATATGGAGTTACAATCTGAAAATTGATAAAGGGAGCTAAAATCATGAAAGAAAAACAAATGGCTTGCAGGATGGAAGAAGCTTGAAA
Source organism: Rhea americana (assembly GCF_003343005.1). Lineage (NCBI taxonomy): Eukaryota > Metazoa > Chordata > Aves > Rheiformes > Rheidae > Rhea > Rhea americana. The sequence goes on from NW_028186521.1 coordinate 315,298, forward strand.
AAAAGTGTTTGGTTGCTTTGGAGATACAGAAATATATTCTAAAGAAGCAGGAAGAGGCACTTGTAACATCATGATGACAAACTATAAACAGCTACGAATTCGTTGAAACGAACACTTTAAAACTTGTGGACTAAGAAAACTCCCCCAAAAGATGGATCAGGAAACACTGTAAAGAAACTGATACGGGATTCAAAAAGTGATGTACAGTTAATACCACTGTATACATTCTTATGGAAAACAGGTAATGTGGCACACACCTGAGTTTATTAACACGAGTTACACATTTGAGTAATAATGCAGATGTGAATTTAAGACCTGAATCCCAAGGGGACAATCAAATAGACAAGGCATTAGACTAGCACGGGCACTCCAGAGAGACACTGAGGTTTAGATGCACTCCTGCTTGCATTGTTTTCCACTGACCAGCTCTCGGCATTCCTCTTAAGCACACAGCCATTCTGCATTGCCATCTCCAAGGGCTGTGGTGGGAACTAGTTCCCAAACATGGCTCACGATCACTTTGGAAGTGAGCTGCCCCATTCATAGCTATACTGCAGCAATTAATTCAAGTTTGCTAGAGTAGGCAGCCTAAGCATTTCCCAAAGTTATTACCAGTAACAGTGTTTAACTGAGAACTTTCCCAAATCTGCCTGAAGCAGTCAGAAGCAAGGYTCTCCAGCCTTTTTCAAGAAGACCCTCTGCTAAGGAAGAGGGTTCGGGCTGCCCTCATCGCTCTGAGACACAATTCCCACATGGGCATCAGCAGAGGCTGCATTCAGAGGCATCGCGATGCGCTCCTTCAAGCACATAAAGGGACTGTTGTGACGCTGACAAGCCTGCATGACCCGACCTCTCAGACCCAATGAAGAAGGGTAGTGTTTGCTATACGTGTCATTCTTTGCCTATACACTTGTAATACATGAGAACTGGAAAAAAACAGAAAAAATGAAACAGCCCAACTTCCATTGTATCAGCAAAGCATTTTCTGTTGTTTGTAAAATCATGTTCTCCCTCCCTAGGTTTGAAGCCTTACAGTCTGACTTTTGAGCTCAGTGCTGGTGGCTGTGATAAAATAAGCAGTGCTCTCACTGCCTGAACTGTCCAAAGGGACTGAAACCCAAACACAGCACACCACAGCTAAGCCTGCCTGAGAAGGACCTGCAGCCTAATGAGGATCTGTAAAGAAAAACAGCTGGCACTGATGACCCTGCATCAACACCATGCACATTTTGGGGCATTTTACTTTAAACTATATCTACTCTAGACCCATGAGCTGAATGCTTGTTATCGTAGGGAGCACATATGATGTGTTTCTGCACCACATCTTCTGGGTTATTTTCACCAGAAAGAAATTCAGTTCATACCCTCCAGCCTTGCTCTGCAGCACAGAACAAAACATAGCAAGTGGAGACAAGCAGCTCTAGTTCAGAAGTGCACTCTTCATTCAAACTGAAACACTGATGTATGGCCTAAGAGCCAAAAAGTGTAGCTACATCCTATGGAGTGTCACACAGAAAGGAGTGAAAGCTGTTGCTAAACATCTTCCCTTCCACAGCCTCAACACTGCAAGTCTTCTATGAGTACTTCTCATGGCCCGGGCCACTAATGCTTGTCTCACAGCCAGACAAGTGCAGCTTAACACTGGGAACTTGGAGAAGATTTCTCTAAGATCTACCATCTGAGAACTGTCATCTGCAATGCTGCATYACGCTGCCGTTCCCTACCAGATTCTCATTTTCAGTATTTCCCCCTCTGTTTTGACAGTACTATCAAAGAAAAGGAACAACAACYAGGTTCTGCCCCCCTCCTTCATACTTAGTAATGCCAGTCTGCTTTCTTCCAATCAGCCATTTGCACTTCTGGATTCTTAATAAACTTTGAAAAGTAATTTCTCTTTGCTTGGAAAGTTCATTTGCTAGTTCCATTGACCCCAGGTGGATACCATCTGGACCTGCTGGTTTGTGTATGATTAGTTTTGCAACTGTTATCTGACCTATTTTATATAAACAGCTATATCTAAAACATGAACAATTTCTTCTTACCTGAYATGCTTTCATGCCCTTTCTCTTTAATTTTTTTCAACAACAAAAAAAAATGTAAGTCATTCAATCACAGATACAGATTCAATCATAGAATAATTTAGGTTGAAAGGGACCTTTGGAGGTCATCTAGTCCCATCTCCCCCCCCCCCCAAAAGCTAAGACAATCTCCTTCGCTTTGAATTGATAGGTTGGATTTCTTGCAAGCCCTGTCCATTAACACARTTATAAGGATTTTTTAGGCTTCTTCTATGGCCTGATTTTTATATTTTCTCACAAATTTTCAGCAGCTGTTTAGAAAAAGCAGCAATAGCTGGCTAAGAATAGAATTGATATAAAGATATCTTAAGGCCCAGCTTTCTAGATTCGTGGCCATTTCCAAGAACCAAGCCTATTACTTGCTGGCTGTTTCAAACTCCAGAAGTCTTTTTTCACTTCCTGTCCTGATGATTCCTATGCCTTCTGTGGAAGTGCATATAGAGAACTAATTCTTCTACAGGGTAAATCACTTTGGTACTTCTATCACTCCAGAGAGCTCTGGACCAGCAAAATTCTCAGAAGAATTCAAGAAGGCTCAGGAGGTAGTATGATTTTATATCTGACCTAAAATTTTGTTTTGCATGGCACAGAACACATAGCACAATAACGTCTAAACTACAGAACAGAAGAGATGTTTCAAGGAAAGACTAATCAGAGAACACAAAAACATTCCTCTGTAAGAAACCAAGTGCAACTAGAATAGATGCTACTCCACTTCTTTTACCTACACAAACACCACTTGGGGGGGGGGGGCAGCTCCATAACCTCTACTACTGCTAAAACAGAGGATGTCTCCTTCTTACACCATGCCCAATTATTAGACTTAACAGGAGAGGATCACTTGTAAGAAATGGCATCAAGGATGCAAAGGGAGAGAAATAGATAAGGAATTTTAAAGAAAAGCTTTTTAGACTTACTCCAAGCTAGCTAATTCTTCAGCTTGGCTGCCTCAGCCATCACAAGCAAACACTGCACTGAAAGAAACAAACTCAGTACTGATGGCCTCAGGAGGAAAGCAGATCTGTATTGCCACTCCCAACAGCAAAAACTAGCTGCAAGCTGCAGCTTCTCTTGATCATGGTAGGCAGCACTGGGGCATTATCATCTGCATTCAAATAGCCCTGGACTCTAGSGTAAGATCAAAAAGGGAGAAAATGGGGGGAGAATAAAACATAAAACTCACCAACATCAGACTCTTTGTGGGTTTTGATGATTTCAGCTAATTCAAAATTTCCTGCAATGATGGCCACCTGAAAAGAGAGGAGGGAAGACAGTTGAGTGGTTCTGAACAGCAGTRATCCTGTGCCTGCTTGCACAGATTATGCCATATGGACTAATAACAGCTGCTTTCCATGAGGGATGCAGAACTAACAATTGTTCTGCCTCAGCTAACCCAGTCAGTAACCCTAAGGTGGAAATATATTGTCAGCATTGCAGGAGGAATGTGTTTTCATGGATTGTGCAATGGAAGGATAGTGAATAGCTTAGGGGTAACTATTCCCATCCTCTTAAGAGTTTGGTGATGATATTCTAACACCAGCTAGGAATTAATTTTGGGTCTTCCATGTACTGACAAGATGTCCTCAAGCCTGAAGTTTTGCAGTGAATCAGAGTCAGCTGAAGAAACAAGGCAATTTACCAGTAACTGAACTCTCTGCACGTCTTACCTGAATGGATCCACAGGACTAACTCACACACACTCCAAGCTGCACAGGCTGAGGAACCACTTCCAATCAGAAAGCTGCTGCAGCATCTTGCCTCAGAAAAGTCACAGCATTTTAAACCAACATTAGATATTGTTTTACCCATCCTGTAGTTTCTCTCCACATGAAGAATCTTTAAAAACCCAAAGGAACAAGGAAAGAGGGGAAGCCAAATATTAAATCTGCTGAAGACACACACAGATGGAACTGTTATGTCTGATTCCAGGAACTGCTTCTGCAGATGCTAACATCCTCGGAAATTGCAGAACGCTATCAGAAGGTGAGTTAACATACAAGAGGAGAGAGACTGAAGTACTACTCTCCCGAAGCAAGTATTCAGTGGATGGATTAATGACAATGCTTGAACTCCTTTTTTTTTTTTTTTTTTATATAATGTATTTGGAAAAAACAGCAGCATTGCATCATAGCTAATAAGGCAGAACAATCCAATTTTTTTCAGAACAGAGTCCAAAAATATTCTTTTAAAATGTCGAAGAAACAGTAAGATGGACAGGAGTACATGAAATCCATCGTAGTCCACAGGAAATTAAACTGGGAGAACTACACAGGACTGAGCTGGTGGAGTCTGCACCTGCCCCTCCAAAACACAACCATCTCTGCCTTTCCTCTACTATTCACAGTGAACACAGTCCTTCTCAATCTTTGTTTCCCTCATTAGGACAGTGTCTTCATTCAGCAGCACCTACAAGTAGCTGGAGAATTAAAAGCAGCTGGATCAGGTTGATTCCCAGTAAAAACAGTGTTGTTGGTTAGAGACTGAAAATGTTTCTAAGAATAGGCTGAGATACTGCTACTGATTTTGCACAGACACTGTATGTGGCGTGACATGGCTGTGGTGCAGGACGGCTATCTGGGAGCAGTGGGCAGCTTGGACTGGGAATTATCCACCCTGCCTGTGAGAGCACTACTATGTTACCGACTCACATCTTTATCTGGCCTTTCCCAGATGCTTTTATAGAAATACTACACTAGTAACAAGCTCCCTGCCTCAGTCTTTACGCATCCTGCTTTTCCTTTGCGTGTCCAACACCCCAGCTCAGGTCATCAGAAGTCCTCAGCTAAAGTATAAGCATCTTAGTTATCCCAACAGAAGTGCAGGTGATCTGTAACCACCTGCCTCAGWCCTGCTCCTGTCTCCAACTCTGCAGATGTACTCTCTGGCAATGGATGTACATCCTTTCTGTACTTGTCCAAAACACCTGTCAGAAGTCTCCCGAAAGCCAAACGCAAGTCACTAGGAGAAGRGTGATGAGATGCAGAAGGCACTTCTGTTCTCAAGATAAATCCAATGTTAATGGTTATATCCAAATAAACTCCTTTGTTAACAAGATATGATTGCCAAACTTGTCCATCCTAYAATTTTATTTATTTATTTATTTAAACTTCAGGGTTTGGGCACAAACTGAAGAACAGGAAGTTCCACTTGAACACAAAAAAAACACTTTTTTTTTTTTTTTTTTTTTTTTTTTACTGTGAGGGTGCCAGAGCACTGGAGCGGGTGCCAGAGCACTGGAGCGGGTGCCCAGAGAGGATGTGGAGTCTACATCCTTGGAGATATTCAAAAGCCATCTGGACAGGGTCCTAGTCACTTGCTCTAGGTGACCCTGCTTGAGCAGCTAGTCCAGTTGAGTTCGCCTAGCTGATCCCCAGAGGTCCCTTCCAACCTCAACCATTTTGTGATTCAATGATACTTGAGACAAATATTTTTGATCAGGCAGTAGTAGAAAAACTCTTCCAGATACTGACAAAGTCAACCACAACACTGGCAACTCTAGCTGTCTGTAAAAACATTTTCCTGCCCTCCTACAAGAGTAGGTTTTAGAAATATGAGCTTCATTTGCATTTTATCATTAACTTGTGATGAAGGGATATATTTAACTTAGTGACTCAGTATACCACGCACACCTCTCTACTATGATCCTTTATCAGCAGAAATAGTCTTACTATCCTCAGCTCAACAATGTTTTTCCAAATTTTTCCTTTTCTGTGGCCTAGAAATCATGTTCTAACTCCTCTGTCAAAATTGGAAGAGATCAGTTACRGCTGGAAGAAAGGAAATCTTCCTTTTTGCATTCCGAAAATTAGAGCACAGGAGCAGAGAAATTTGAGTAATTATTTTCCCTCAAGCCTGCTTCAAATTGCAATCTCCCTTTCTCTCCCTCCCTCTCTCTATATTTATTTATACTTTCATATATATTCTTGTAAGGTCTACTCTCCCAAAAGTCACATTCTTTAGACAGGCTAAGAGGAAAATGTCTGTACAGAAGGACAAATGACTTGAATTTTGGGAAAATTTGATGGCAAAAATACCCAAACTGACAAAAATCTGGAAAGGAGTTTTTAGAAAAAGTATCTGAACTTCAGTGTTCCTCAAACATACAATTAACATATGGCCCACAGTCTGTGTGAAAAGCCAAATTCAGTGTACAAATTATGAGCTTCATTAGATGTATGTATACAGAATAACTTCTAAAATGTTCAATTTTGTGATGGATTTATTTGCTGCAACATAAGCAGCTAATGCCATCACAAATACCCCGGGGCATCTCGCCTGGCCCCAACTGCCGCTGCAGGAGGTGATCTCCCACGGGTCCCTGTTGCATCTGCCAATCCCACTGGGACATCTCGGGCACCAAGGCAGCTGACACCAGATCTCCGTGCTCAAGCAACTGAAGCTCTCCTTTTCATAGCCGTAAAAGTGTTACAACTTCCAGGAAAGGCGAGAAGAAACATGCTGAATAACTCTGCTAAGAATATAATCTCATGTAAATCCCTAGGAAGGGAGAAGAGCCCTGCTGGTTATATTTTTCAGTCCAGCTAGAAAAAAGCAAAGGAGATGAAAGGCTTTCACTTATTGCCTTGTATTCCACACCTCAGCTGGGGCTTCACAGCACGCTGATTTCCCCTGCTATGAAACCACTTGAGAGGTTTCCACGCCTGTCTGCTCACTCCTGCCCCATTGCCAGCTTGCTCGATGCAATTGCATCGATGAAATGGTTTGAGAGACTGCACGACAGACTGTATTAATGAACTGTTCCAAGTAAAAAAAGCAATTCATTTTGGGGGACAGGTAAACGGGAAAGGGGAGTTTCACAGATAGAAATCGCTGAAAACAGGTTTTTGTTTGTTTGCTTACATTTCAAAGCCAAAATTTATAGCGCATGTAAAACAAAGTGGGAGGAATTGGTGACCGCACCAGAAAAATGTTCTGACCTCCTCCCAGAAAAAAAAATTCCTCTATTTCAAACAAAAAGCCAGATATCCAACAACATAGAAACGCTCTCTTAATATCACAGCCAAGCTACTTATCCTATTGACACTATAGAGATAACAAATACTATGCAAAGGATATTTCTCACCACATTTTGTTCTCGTGCTACAATATAGAAGAATCTGCCCTCCTGCACACCACAGAATGAGCAATGAAAATCCATACTCAGATGGGAAGAAACACACCCATATTATGGCTACAGCACATGATTATTTTCTTAAATGCTTTTACACCTTGACTCATTCCATAGCATGATATCAAAGTGACCGTGCTTTTTTAATCTAACAGCAGTTTGTTTATTTTTACATTTTTAAGTAAATGAAGTGATTTCTCAAAGGAAAAAAAGGAGGAGGGGCATCTGAACAGGCTGTACTGTATGTACTGTCAGTGTGCTTATAAGGACTTATAAGTTAAAAGCAGAAAATAGAAAGTTCATTCAAATATTCCTGGAAGGAATTAAAGCTGTGACATCTAAGTCAGACTGTGGATAACAGCACATGAAAACATCTCTACAAGTACAATCTAGTTGCAACAGACTGCTACTGCCTCTACATACTCTACAGCTCTCTAGCTCAAGTCTGCACACTCCCCCACTCACTCTTACATGCACCCTGCTGCTACAGCACAACACAGACACAGCACCCTCCTAGTTTGGGAGATACATCCACTCCTGATCCAACAGCAAACGGATGCCTTGCACGCCAGCAGCACGAGGAGCTGTAAGTCAGGACTTTGTTTCATCACCAAAGCTAAGTTACCCACAGGAGAGGTCAGAGGGCTGAAATTGCTACTTTTTCTGTATGCTAGGCACTTGCCTTCTCCAGCCAAAGGAGGACAAGGAAGAACCTCTGTTCTCATGGTCTCTGCTCTGCAATAACCTCTACAGAGCGGCTTTTCTTCAAAGAAAACTCAAAAGTGGTCAAGTGGGATATGCACACATCAAAGTAGTTTCACGCATTCCCACTATGCCGCATAAAACCAACGGAACATTCCCCACCTCCTACGACCCTCTTCACAACAGATTTGGTATCATGGAATTGAGGTAACAGATGAGGATTTACCAYGAACACAGTAACAGTGTGCCAAAGTGAAACAATATGGAGGGTCCATCTGCAAACTACTGATGCACTTCATGTCAGTGGGGGCAGTCACATCTCAGTTGTGTACTAACCCACCTCTCACATCACACTGAGGGTGTCCAGTGCTACAAAACAGAAACCAGTGAAACTCATCTCTGCAGTGCCTATGGTTTCAGTACAGCTGGCACCTCCATACCCAGCGCCAGGCCACTGTGGCCATGCCCAAAGAGAGCTGTCTCCTTGCTTCACTTAGCACAGGTTTCTGACAGAGGTGGGCAGTCAACTTTCTACCAACAAATATAAATCAGACACACAGACACTGGTTACACATCATTAAACTATAGCACTTAACCAGGTTTTGTTCCAGGCCTGTCTTTATAAAAAATAATTATTCTTGTTCTGTATGTTACTATATATTCATACCATAGGCCCCATTATCTCCTTACATTGAATCATGAGCCAGGATGGAGACCAATCTCAGATCGACATATTGAGCTTTGGAAAGATACTGCATCTCTCAGTTCCAAAAGTGACCCTCCCTTTCCAGGATCCAAGTGCTTGGCAAAGGAAGAAAGCACACATGTATTATATGAAAAATGGACCCAGTGAGAGAGAAGAATTGAGCAGGAAYCTTCCTGCTATTGAAAAGAAAAAAGCCCTGGAAATCATACTCCACTGAGGCAGGTGCAATCGCAGCCTGCATGCTTCACATGGTGCGGAACCTGCGGATGCAGAACTGCACGAAGGCACATAGCAGGCATAGACGGGCAGGGAGCATGTCTGGGAGATACCCTCARCTTCCATCCACTCTCGAGCAAGCACTAATCTATGGAAACGATAACAAATCTGCCTGCAGCTGTCTCTGTTCAACAGACACACGTGAGTCTCCATTGGTACATACATTCAAACYGCCCAACAAGTCATGACAGGATGCAACTCCAGCTCTGAGTCTTGCAATTTTTTGATGGAGAAAGAACCAAAACATAAAGGGATATCAGTTCAATTTTGATGAATTTCCTAAGGATCAGGGGAGAGCTTTCCTGTAGCAACTTGATGGTCATCTAGCTAGCAGTGCTGTTGAAAGACAGCTCATCACTGGACTTACTGAGCTGCCCATTRAAGGGTATGAGGTCACCCGGTCCCATTTGAAGGTAACTGCTACCATGGTCAGCATCTCAGCAGTCCTATGGAGGGCTCAGAGAAGACCACCTCCAGAGATAACAGTCCTAGCCAACCTGCAATGCAGGTATTTTGCATGGGAAATGTGAAGAATAACTATTCTAAATAACTATCCCGAACATAAAAAAGTGATGCAACTTTCCTTGCACAATGACAGTACAATAGTGGGTAGAATTCCCTGGAATTTCTCCACATAAATATGGACCATCCTATGTCCAAGGTGGACTTCCATCATTAGCTGCTCTTTGGTTCCTATCTATGGTACAGCACTGTTCCCCTGTACTGAGGAAGGGACTGATCCTATAGCACTTGAAGCTAACAGACAGGTTGCCACCTTGGAAATATCATCTTCTCAAAGAGAAGGGGAGTTGAGAACTTGGAGATAGAAGAGTACCAAAACAYATCAACTAGCCACTGGTCACAGAGTTCTAGCAGTATGTGCCTGATGTGAGGRAATCCTCCAGTTGACAGAGAAGTTGGCTAGGAAGTGAGAAGGAAAAGGAAGAGAGGAAGGCAAAGAGATGAAGTTCTGTGGTAGGAGTTTAGATTTCTTGATGATACCTTCAAAATGAAATTGCCCAGATGAAGCACAGAGGAATACTGAGTAGATGCCAGAGTGCATAGCTCTGAAAATGCTGGTATTCTCACACAATTTCATACCTTAGCTATCCCCAAAGCCCTAAGAAGCAACCTGTAAATATGCCAGTCTGTGTTATCAGTCATTTCTGTATTAMTTTTCCCAAGAATTTGCCAGCTATGGAGGTTTTCCACTGTTGATGGTGTTCTAMCTCTCTGTTATCCCAGGTAACAGAAATTATTTTAATCATCACATCATTTATTTATTCAGGTAGTGTTACTGTAGGTCTGGATTTTTTTCAAAGTTGTCTACCTTTACTTGGCCAGGCAGACTTCAAGCATTTTCTATATTTATTCTAGATTTCCAGAAATCTGGCAATCCTACTAGGTCATTCCTACTGCTTACATATGGTAGCTCCATCTGGGCTGCCGTATGAGCAGAAATTCTAGATATGCTCACAGCAATGTGTACTGTGATTATATTGCACAGATGCAGCTAGTCTGATGCTTTCAGGAAGTGTCTTTTGGGTCAGCCATTGTATGACTACACTGTAGACTCAACATTTCCTGGAAGCAATAGACAGACCTCCTGTGCACGAGCTACACAGCTGATCTGGAACAAATGCATCTCAAGTGTCTTTTGAACCTGCAAACCAACCATATAATATGTATGCAATAGAACCAATACCTCCTGGAAATACCCAGCTTACTGCCAATCATCTATTCCAGAAATGAGTATTTTCTATGGACCATACACATAGTCCTTGATTTAGGCAGCTAGACTAACATTCTGTCACTAAGTCTAAAAGAAGTATCTGCTAATGATCTGCATCAGACAACAGGGGCAGATAAACATGTACAAGAAACAAAACAATCTTCCAAAGCTACAACCATTTAGCTCTAGGCCGAGATACGTATTTTATCAGTATTTTCAGATGAGGCTTATGGAGCTGTTGGGAAAAAAAAAGTATGATTTTCTTAATGAGAGGCGCACCAACTGTCCCAAAGAGAGGCAGATAATGCTGTGATYTCCTGCAGCAAGGTGGAGCGGAATGCCCTAATTCCAAATGCTCTTGTGAAGCTAACAAAGCATAAGAAGTGATGGTGGAGCCACTGTGCTCAGGAAGTCTTCAAGTTGAAGGAGGAGGAGAAATTTGACCTGCAGGCTCCAAGGAGTGAATTTCATCTCTTTCAGGACCGTCATTTCCAGCAGGGCTTACAACCATCAGCACAGGCTGCAAGAGGAACAGCAGTGAGTTGACCAGGAAGTACTGGTATGAACATCAACAGTAATCTTGGCATTGGGTTGTTATCTCCCCTGTACTCTGCTATCAGGGACTCTCGCAGGTCGTATCAGTAGGCTGCCGGGCAGCCCTGTGGGCCTATGAGTGGGACGTCCTGGAAGTCACAAGTCCCAGAGATTTGACATACCGTAGGATGCTCTGGAAGTGAGTTTTGACTTCCTGCAGAGACCAAAGGTGAGTTGGTTGTACCTCCTGAAAGTATAGATAAAGGAAGGCAGCAACAGTTTATTTGCCCAGAGCCATGATGGCAACTGCACAGAAACCTTGCAGTGCCATGAAGCACACTTTAATAGATCAAATCATGGTTATGTGTCACAGAGAGCCGAGTGCATGATCCATGGATAATCAGTGCCTGGGGAAAGAGTACCCCAGACACAGGAGAGAGAGGACACAGTAGTGAGAATGTATCTTGGGTCTACTTGTTCAGATGGAGCCATGATGGACAATGCAATCCAGAGCAGGCAGCATAGGCKAAAGAAGCCAGTCACATAGTCTGGGGGAAGAGTTGGTGCAAGTCTGGCCTCTGGTCTATCCAGCACTGAAGGATGCTCTGGAGCCCTGAGGAACATATAGATCCATGCCCAGAATGGTCCTCACAGCCAGAACCAGTGGTGAGTCTGTCAGACCTCCTGAGCCCTGCCAGACTCTTGTCGTGAAGGACAGGGAAATGCTGGGCTTCCTATGCAAAGCAGACACTTTTGTGTAACATCTGTAACCAAAGYACAGCTGCTGCCGGTCAGGGAAGATTTCAAGTTGGCAACATCATCTGSATAATTGAAGCTGAGATGGCATCTGACTCAGAATTAGATCAGTCTCACACCAAAGAGTGGAGGAGGAGTGGGAGGGAGCCAGGAGGCCAGAAACCTGATCAATTTTTACAAGACAAACTTCAAATGAAAAGGGAGAGAAAGCAAACCAAATAAAGTGAGGATAAGAAGAAAGCCTTGAGAGAGTAGATAAATAAAAAAATAGTTTGTCAGACAAATGAGAACTGCTCCTTGGTAAGCGGACTGCTGTCTGTCGAGAGCAGGGCACAGGTATGCACCTCTCTAGACACACGCACAGGCAGTGTGTGAGGGAGGGGGACATGCAAAGGCAGGAGGYCTGGGGTACACATACAGCACATGCACTCTGTGAGCAAGCCCACACTYGACCTCTCAGAAAAAACAACTTACAGTCTGTTACACCATGACAGAAAATCATTCAGGGCCAGACACAGTTTTCCCATGCTCTACAAACTTATAGCTCTAGCAATGGGAAGCCCAGAGTTCAACTATATAATGACTGATAAAAGCAGCTAAATAAGCCAGTGATCTACCAGGAGAAAACACTTTAAATCTAGCACAAAAAAGAAAAAAAAAAGACATAGGTCAATCACTGGTCCATCATTAAATGCAGATGATACAACTGTAAACAGCAATGCCAAAAAGGCAACAAAGCAGGTATTTAACAGAAACAGGGGAATGTATTCTTCCTAAATGATAGCAGGTATGGATTGGAAATTTACCTGCCATAATGATGGAAGATGAGAGAGAACATTTGCTAAATGTAATTAACATTCAGATAGAAAGTCCTGATAACTTACAAAAAATCTTCAAAAAACTAGTGGAGGAACTCTTCATGCCATCAAAAGAGCAAGTCTTAAAAAGATTAGAGAAATTCCAGGGAACTGAAGGATCATCAGTGTTCTTCAACATTTAATATTATGGAAAGCAACGACCTCCAAAAACGCAGACCAAGTTACGTGGCATCAGTCCTAGGGAACTGAGACAGAATGAACTCATMCCTCCATCATCAGCTGCCCTGCTGCTACTCACCCTCACAGACGGCCCATCTGCAGACCCATCCCACTGTGTCCCGGGGCTGCAAGTTACTAGCTCTCACAGTTTAGCGAACATGCTTCAGCGACTTCAACTTCAGCCTCCCCATGCATGTTTTTCTGGAACTCGTGTGGTTTGTGAGCCAAAGCGACAMGGGCAGCCCGCTTCTCTGTGTGCAACAAAATCTGAAGTGGCTGCTCACACTAAAGGGATATTCTGTGGGTATCAGGTTCACCTGAGCATACTAAACAATTCACAATTTTAAAATAAATAAAAGTTTTGTTCTAATCACAGAAAGGCTAAATTCTAGATTGCAGAGTAGAAATACAGCTAGGGGAAAAAGGCAGACAGACAGAAAAAAAGGAAAAGAAATCATTCTCTCTTTTCGTGCTTTTCATTCTGTTCCTCTCTACTCGTTTCCCTCTCTAATGTCTTTTCTAGCTCTTTTACTGCTGTGAAGTTGAGAGTTATCTTCATATTTTCATCCATGGTTATTCACACCTTTTCTCTTCTTTTTTGCTTTGCAATTGCATTTTTTTGCCCATGCCTGGATTTATATTCCTACCATATTCATTCAATACTGCATTTTTCTAGTTAACTAACTTGCTGTTTGAAACATTTTCAAAACTGCCCCAATAATTTATAAATAATATTGCATAAGTATTAACTATACTCACAATACCTAGTTTGTTTTTTAACATCTTCACAGAAATCATACAGTGCATAATAATACTCATGTAGATTTAGCATTTAGAATGCTTTTCTGAATTATTTTCTTGTGCAGTCCTTATGCTAGTTTTGACACCCCAGAATCTAATTATATTTTATTCTCGTTTTGCTGATAATTTCCCTAGTTTTAAGAAAGTAAATCTTGTTTAAAAAGGAAAAGAATAATACATAAAGTTTGATTGACATGTTTATGAGTCTGGCTGGCAGAAACAACTATATAATCAGTAAGATGAAACTCAGTAAGGACTAGTACTAAGTGTTACACTTAGAATGGAAAAATMAAATGCACAAATACAAAATGGAGAGTAAGTGGCTAGGCATCATACAGCAGAAAACAATACATGGTAACAGCAGAAAACAAACTAAACACAAATCAACAAAATAGTGATGTTGCATTAAGACAAATTTTAATTCTAGGATGTTTAACAAGATGATAAGGCCCCATCTGGAAAAATATATTCAGACTTGGGGCATAGTTCTTTAAGGATGGAAACATATGCAAAGCAATAAGGTGAAAAAGAGACTTTGGAAACATGGTGACTTAGCAAAGAATGAAAGAACTGGGTTTGTTTAGCCTAAATGACAAAAAACTAAGAAAAGATATGGTGACAGTCTTCCAAATCTTAAAAGAACATTACAAAAAGAATGGTGATCAGTTATCCTACTACCACACTGTTGGACAAAAACATACGCTTACTTTGCCCCAAAATAGGTTAAAATCTAAGAACAGAACTCTGATTTTCTAAGCAGAGAGGAGCACTAAGACAAGCTACTTTCACTGGTTGTAGCACCTACTTAGCAGATAGTTTTTAAGCACCTTTTGCAAACACCTGMAGGGCTGATTGCTTATATTGGAGGGGGGGGGCAGGGAGGCAGCTAGAAAAAGTTGCATCCTGACCTCTATTCAAGCCATTCATGCCCAGAAATGTATGATACAATACATTTACTTTTTTCCATGACAGTATATTCAGACTGGGACCAGGATATATTGATTACACACGTTACATGTTATGTATCATTTAACTAGCTCAAAATGTATTGTTAGCAAGGAGAGTTATCATCAAGCAGGATATTATTAAGTGGCATTGCTCAGGTTCTTGGTCTAAATCTACTCTACGGTKGTAATAACCATTTAGTCAAAGATATTGACTTCCAGGAGGTAAAACTGATGACAGTAAGAAGTCTGGTGGGATAACAAATAAGTTCTTGTTACAGCAGAATCTGAGCCTTGTGATGTTTGTCTTAGTGCAGCCAGGCTATGAAAAACAGCCACAGTACATAGCTACAAGAGGTAAAACTCTTAAAGGTAAGAGGTACTGGCTGCACTGAGGTAATAAGAGGTAGAAAGAAGGAACATAAAGGCAAAGGGGAGGGGAAAAAAAAGGGGGGGGGACACAAACATAAACTCTCAGGGGTAATACCATACCTATGAAGACTAATTGAAAGTATCTAACTGAAAGTATCAATTAGAAATAATGTCAAGCCAGTGAAAAGCTCTGTATGTCACAATAGCAAGATCTGTATTAGTATACTGAGGTTATTCCTAGCAACTGTTTCAAGAAGAATATGGGAAAAGTGAGGAAAATTCAATTTATAGACATAAAAACGATCTGTTAGATATAAAAGCTTTAAAATGTGAGTGTTAAAGGAGCTCATACTATTCTATTCATCAATGGAGAAAACTGATGGATGATCAGATCACTATGCATTGGTGCTAATACATAGGGAAGATATCCAATTGCAAGGCTTTCCAATTACTGCAACACACAAAATCTAATAACAGGAAGATTAAATTAGGTAGAATAACACTGAAATAAAACAGAACTTCCTAGCAGTGAGGGTAATTAAGCAGCTTACTATGAGAGGTAACAGACTCAATTCCCCTTTAATCTGCGTCCTGCAGACTGTATGCGTGAGAGTGGAGCATGAACTTCGCAGTCACAGCAGTAACTTTGGGCCTTTGCAACTGTGAAGCCATATGTCCCACTCTTCTCCGCATCTCTCCCGGGCCWGAGGAAAACAGGTTTGCCTGCCCTGCACTTTGATATTTTCATTCCTGCGTTAAGATAGAGATAATACTCCAGAGAGTTAATGGTATTTTCAGATAGACGGGGGGGAGGTTGCTTTACCCTATAATTTCCAATAGGCCTAAAGAGGCACCATGGCTGAAAAATGAAGAGAAGTCGTTCACATACAAGCAAGCTTGTTACTCCTTTGGCACATCAAAGAAAGCTAGAGTGCTGCACAGGCAGCTCCTCCTCTGTGACCGTGTTGGAATGATGCTGTGGAAACCCTGCAAATAGTTAACAAGACTCAAGAACAAGGCAGAGAGGATATCTTAACACAGTAATGCAAAGGACAGCTGGTTCCAGCCAAATAACCTTGAGGAAATCACAACACTTGAAGAATGCAAGGAGTCATCAATACAAAAACAGCAGAATAACCCAGAGTAACCTGTAAGTTTATTAAGGCTTATTAACATATTAAATTACACTTCCCTAATTGAATAATGAGATGGTAATGACATGATAACGATGTTACCACCTTCTTCTCTGCTTCTTATGCTAATTAACAGGAATATTAAAGCACAAATGCAGAGCGAATACATGATGTAATAAAACTGTGACCAATAGAAAAATCTGTATAAAGTACTCCCCCTAAAAGCTTATATAAATAAAGAACAAGAAAAGGAGAGGGTGGGGGTAGCTTTGTGGATCTACCACCTAGCACCCATCTCTGCACAGAAATGAAATAAACAAACATCTCAACCCTGTGTGACTATTGGTTTCTTGCACACTGGCTAACAACCTAATTTTGTGAGAATAGCTGAAGCAGCAAAACAAGATGGTGGGAACAGATGCTGAGCACCCCAAAAGGTGTCGAGCCCCACTCAAGACCAAGAGGTGCCAGTCTCATACATGGAAACTGGCACTCAAGAAGAAGCAATTAGACTTTGCAATCACTAGTAGTTTACTTGCAATGCAAACTACTCTTAAAACTTGATTTATGGGCAAGTTTTTAATTAATTTCAAGTATAAGGAAAGTTAGAATATGCTGGGTTATGTTAGCTGATCATTAAGGATAGCCAAGAGCTTAAGCACAGATAATGAATTTCTCATAGGTCCCAAATTTAATAAATTTCATGTTAACATTTAAAGAACATACTTTTAAAAACTGAAAAAAAATCTATTTTTCCACTCAGATAGCAAATGAAGCAAGTTTGAGGAAGATGTGTTGCATTCTTGGTACATAACAGGTTGAGTAACCATTCTAAGTGCCAACTGGAACTCCACACCTCCATAAATTATTTTAATTTCTACAATAGTAGAGTTAGAGAGCAAAATCCATAGGCTTTGCACACATTTACCAAAARCTACCTTCCCTTGAAATCCAAATGCTTGACACGAGAGAACAGATGGAGGAATACAAGGTTACTGTTGTAGTGACGACAAGAAAAATATGGAGCTTATTAATAAAAACAATGTTATCGACTTTCTCACATCAGCTAAAATTTTGGCATAAGTTAGTCCTAACTCTTTAAAGCATGTCAAACAGCAGATATTTCTGTTTTACACATGTTGAGGAACAATGGCAACTAGCTAGCAAGAGTTTACAGTTAAGCTAACTAAACTGTAAAATAACTACTAGCTTTATCTTCTCCTTTGACATATTCTTAACACTGAACACTTATAATCTACATAAGTAGAATTAAATGTATTATGTTTTATGACATCATAAGATATGACGTCATTAACAAGTAAGAACTCTAAGCTCTGCAAGCTAAAATTAAAGTTGAATTAGAAAAATCACAGTTAACTGAAGACACTCTTTAACAAAATCTCTGCTTGCTCTGTTTGAGCAAATTCTGTTGCCTGGGCAACATGACTGCAAATTTCAGAGTTGAGACCATGATGTCTATTTTATAGCAACTAGATACACATTTTTGAGTACATCTCACAATATGCCTATGTTGCAATAAAAAGCTGATACAAATGATATGTTAAGATAACACAGAAATGTAAATCTTTAAGGAGAACCATTCAAGGTTACAGGCACAATTATGTGCTTTACAGATACAAAAAAAGATTGAGAAAGGTCAAGGTACGAAATAAGAAACAATAAGTAAAAAATAGCTGAAAAACAGGAAGACATTATAATACATGAACTGTAAGAGCAGATTGACAAAAGAGTACACCTGCAACTCAACAAGGGAGAAAAGCTTTGGTACRAAGAATGCTGAAAGGTTTTTACTTCTGTTTTCACTCCAAAATTGGCTGTGGTCATGTGGCAAATACCATCAAATCAGCAAACCATTTGGTTCTGATAAAACTGCCACAGTATTTGGGGGAGTATTTGCCTTCATGCCTGTTTCTGCAATCAGTGTATGAATCACCTTTGCTTTTCTGCAAATCACCAGAGATTTGCAGACCGGAAGCTGAATTACACTGCCAAAAATCTGTTAGAAGAAATTGCAGACATTAGTGGTTAAATTTGGTAATATTAAAAAGCTCTCAGAAAACTGGAAGAGACTGACATTACAACTAGCTTTAAAAGTGTGTGGGACAGGAGAGGGAAGCATAGCACTATAGACCTGGCAACTTAATTTTACTGTCCAGAAAAATGCTAGGTGAAGCACATAATCTGTAAGCAGAGATGACAAACAACAGGAATTTATAAAGAGCAAATCARTTTTAAGTGATCCTAGTTACTTCTATGACAAGGTAACAGATCAGACTTTGTGAAAAGTAAAGGAACAGAAGATATCATCTAGTTGTATTCTGTAAAATTTTTGACAGTCTCACGTGACATTCTCAGAAGCTATGGAAATTAAATCTAGGTGAAACTACTACCAGTTGGATGAAATACTGATCAGAAAGCTCATCCGTGACTCACTGTCAGACTAAAAAGKTATGCTAAATGGGTTTCACAGGACTCTACTCCTGTCCTTTTCACAGGACAGGTTCAGTAGCATTCAATTTTTTTCTTTAGAAAACTGGATGAGGGCATACAGAATATGCTTATTAGATTTATAGGTGAGATTACGCATTTGGTCGGGGGGGGGGGGACAGAAGATGAAGCCAGATTCTTCTCTAAGATGTGCAGAGAAAGAGTAAAAAGAAATGGTCGCAAGTTACAACAGGGGAAATTTTGCTTGGGCATAACAAAAAGACTTTACCAGGAGAATGAGTAAGCACTGGAACAAGGCCCAGAGAGGTGGTAGCACTCCAGCCTCAGGAACATCCAAACCTTGCCTGAGTAGGGCCCTGGACATCCTTATACAGCTCAGGAATAGGCCCTTCTCTGAGCAGCAGGATTGGACTAGACATTCAGCAGTCTGTTCAATCTTAATTATTCTATCAGTCTGTGATAGTAAGCACAAATACAGGCTGGAAGATTACAGGCAACAGTTCTACTAAAAAAAAAAAATCTGAGGCTTACAGGATCACAAGTTGAACATGAGTCAAAGTCATGTCATGACTGAAGATGAAAAAAAAAATCAGGATTTACAATTAGCAGGCGCACCAATAGGATGCAATGTAATCCCTCTGCTCTGCAAAGAACAGATAGGATTTCAGCTGAAATCCTATTTAATTCAGTTCCTAAAAATAAGTGATATTGGGAGAATCCACAATAAATCAATAGTAATGATCAGATTAAATTTTCAAGGTCTCTGGCAGAAAAAAACTGAATGTTCTGGGTTATTTAGTCCAGAGAACAGAAAATAAAGTGGAGAAGGGGTGATGAGGTTGTAAAAACAGAAGAAAGCAGCTGCAATGAGGACAAAAATAATATGTTCTCAATAACCATGGAAAAGTAATGGGCTTAAAATTCAAAAAGAAAGATTCAGGTTAGATGTCAGAAAAAGCTTTCTAACAGTAAAGACAGTTAAACACAAAAACAGACTACCTAGGGAGGCTGCAGCCATCCTCAAGCATGGAAGGGCTCACAAATAGTTTAGGCAACACCGGACATAAAACATTTAAATAGAGCTAATCTGGGGGGGGGGAGGGGGAGGAATAGTAGGGGGAAGTGGTAGGAGAACAGACAAAATGACCTCTCAGGTTCCTCTTCAGTCCTATTTTCCTATTGCCTTCTTTGATGAGACAGTTGGCTTTGGGAACAAGAAGAGAACACAGAATGTGGCAATGGATTTAGGAAGATTCTCCCATAGCATCCTTACATCAAAAAGGACAGACATGGTTTGGATAGGTGGACAATAAGAAATGTGGAAAGTTAGCTGGATGGTCAAGCTCAAAGGATGGTGATCACAGCTACCAACTCCGACTAGTGGCTAGTTACTAGATAATCCCTCAAGGATGGACACCGGGGCCCATACAATTTAAGACTACTATTAACAATGTGGATGTCAGGCTGGAGCTCACTATCAACAAGTTTGCAGGTGATACCAAACTCAGGAGCAGTTAGTGTGCAGGACTGTAGGGCTGCTATTCAGAGGGATCTCTGCAAGCTGGGCAAATGGGCCCACAGAAACCTCAAGGCTGTGGGATCTCCACCCTTGGAGGTGTTCAGCATTTGCCTAATCACAGCCCTGAGCAACCTGCACTCACAGTCCCTGCTTTTAGCAGTGATAGGACAAGACGTCTACAGGGGTCCCTTCCCACCTATGTGATCCTGTGGTAGGATAATTTTATTAATTGTACATGTGAAACTATCATAGTTACATTTAACACTGAAGACTTAGAGAAGAAATCATGCCATGATATTGACATCTGTGTCTCACCCTATAGTATATCTATATTCATCTGAGGGATGAATCACACCTTAAACCCTGCAGACTGTTGAGTACACCTCATCAATGCCATAGGCAGCCTTGACAGTTGCTCAGATCCAAGTGTTGCATTTCATCAAGGGAATCCCATGTCAAGTAGTCAAAGACCACACTGGTGGTACCACACCCACTCACAGGTACATGAGTTGAGACCATCACACTCATTTCTTGCTGGACACATCTGGAAGTCTGGGTCACCTCCTGACAAGTCCACACCACCATGCTCAGAAGGGGACACCTTGACCTTCCCACTAAAGGTCAGCACATGAGACACAGCACTACTGATGCCTGTACAGCTCATTCAGTGATGCCTTGGGCTGTCATTGCAGGCCAACAGCATCCACTGCTCAGCATTGGCCTGTCACAAAGCAGCAAATGCCAACACTGAGCATCGTCCTGGCTGTGCAGGGAGACTCRGGTCCAAAACATGGTAGAAATAAAACTTTTATGCAGTATTCATGTGATGATTTCCTTATGTCAAGGCAAACATTTATCAGAAATGCTCATAGCCAAGTTAAAAGTAGTTTAAAACCTCTGAGGTGTGCTTGAATTTCATCACCAAGGTTAGCCTCACCTGCTGAGAAGCAATGATTTTTAGTGTAAGCCACTGAGAGCACTGAAGCCAGAGAAACTCTCTTCATCAACAAAACCTGTACTACTTGTAACAAGAAACTGTTACTTGCTAATAGCATGAATTACCCACAAAAAAWCTGTTTCAAGAATTCTGCCTGAAACATCACAAAAATACAGTAATCAAAAGGACAACTTTTTGACAAAGACAAGAAGCTCTGATTGTTAAATTTCAGCAAAAATAGAAGAAATTTGTAGCAACTACTTACATGTTATTTTTATATTCAGCATATGATAATCCTGTGCACATATAAATGGAAAAGTTCAACCATGAGTATCACAAGAACATAGAAATTTGTACAAAATTTGCATTTACTGATCATTAAGAAACTTGTCTGCACTTTAAAACTTACTTTAGAACTGTTTGAGATGAGCCAACACAACCAGTTCCATAGCTCCATTGGCATACAAACTAGACAGGAGAGAAATCAGGATCTATATTTAAAGATTTGTTATTCTAATTTTATAGAAGAATCACCTGCTCACATTCATAGCGAGTTAAAGGATGGCTTATGTAAGAAGATTATGATAAGATTTTCAGATATCATTGAATTATTATCACTTGGTTGTTAGATCATCCAGCGTTAAGCCCATTTTTTGATAGGTCCCATCAAAGGTGTGGTAGAGAATCTTCCCTTACTGCTGGGAAAGGAGGATTAGAAGGAACATATGCAGAAAGAAAGATTACTTACCAATGACCAGAGATCTCTAAGACACATTTACCGATGTGAACTGCAAACATCCTCGTATTGACAGCAGGATTCACTTCCATTTGAACTACCTAGGGAGCTGTGACCAACCAATAAACCCCTACRGTGGAAGAATGGTCAGAGGAGATTGGCAAGGGCAAGGTGCCCATGAAGCTCAGGAATAACATGTGTGACTCATTAGCCTTGGCACAGAAAGCTGACTTAATCTCAATACAAAGCAGACCAGAGGGTGACCTTTGCTTTAGATAAGCAGCTATATCCATTGAGTGGACCAGCTGCTGTGAATGTTTCTGAGATAGCCAGACCAGCACGGGCGGGAAAAGCGTATATGTGGCTCAGCCCAACATAAAATATAAAATCTGAACAACAAAGGAATTTTGAAGAAAGCAATGGTCTTGAGCTGGCTTCAATGCACATATTCCTTCCTGGTGACTGGTAGTRTCCAGCATCTTAATGGTGACCATACTATAGAGACTGGTAATGGGAACCACACTGGTAATGTGATTAAACTGTATATTGCAATTGCTATGTTTTGTTAAGCATAACTTACACTTGTATTGTGATTTCAGTATATTGCTGTATCATTCTGCTAAATCAAAAATCCCACGTAACATCACACATACCTTCAAAGTAAACTTTTAATATTAAACTTTCCATACATAGAATATCTAAAAGAACCTGGTCAGAGAGTATTAGACTCTAGTAGGAGCTCTAAMTCAGCTCCATTGTCCCTCTTCTGAGCCTGAACACAAAAGGTACAGCACGTCCACTGTCATTTCAAATCTTCTCCAACCTTGAAGCAGCAAATCAGCACCTCAGAGGTCTCTGGAGAAAGGTGGGCGCACTGTAAGCCAGCATGTGGATGAAGCAGCTTGAGGAACCACAACTTTTCACAGAGCCTACATGTACATTTGCACTCTAGGTGACACTGAGACAGTTGCAACACAGCTGCAGAGGGATCCTGACATTCTTCATGCAAGTACCAGCTGCAGACTGCTCCACCAAGTCCACATCAGCTCTGAGATGCAGTGATAACATTGTAACCGAGGGAGGCAGAGGCCAAAGTATAGGTGTCCACACCAGAAATATCAWGGGAAAATATATTCAACAAGTGACCCTGAAGTCACTTAGGCACTGACAGCGCACTTCTGGGTAGGGCTGGATGCTCCCTACAGTTAATTATAGCAAGGTCTGACATAGTTATTATGGAGAGAAGGCTGAACCACAGATCTTCCAGGAATATACAGTGGCAGCCCAGGGGACCKTCAAAACTGGACAAAAAAGATCCATCTTGATACCAAGAACACAAAGTACAGACTCCATGTTAGAGATACGAGGCTTGAGAAAGAAAAAAACAGAAGTTAGTAATTTTTTTTTGCACAGTAAAATTTGGATTCCTCTTTAGAAGGAAACTGCTGGCCTCTCCAACAGATAATAGAATGGAAGATAGATCAGCTGTAAGGRCCTGAACTACTACTATTTTTTTTCTCCTTTTTTTAAGCAGAGGCAATGGTAACTGGAAAGACTGCTTTTATTAAATGAAAGCCAAATAAATAAATACAACACCCAGAAGTTTCAGCTATAAGCTTGCTGGGACATGACACCTGGTTTAATCCCATCAGAGTACTGGATTCCTGAAAGAGGAAACACCTAAGTCAGTCCTCAAGACATCTGAAAACCAGTAGCAAAAAGAAAAGCAACAGCTCATGTACTGGCAGTGATTAGCCAGATGATAAGAAACCGGAGGATGTAACACAGTTAAGAGGGGAGGCAGGGAATGATACCCACAGCTCACACCAATCAGAGCAGCTGGGATGATGAATCCACCAGGCAACAGCTGCACAGCATGGCTAACAAAAGCAAACTGTTCAGTATGGCTACTAAGTAGCAGCAGTTTAGGATTCTTCTCCTGCTGTTCTCTATATGGAAAAGAGCAAGATTCACAGGGTGGCAACAACTATCCAGAGCTAATGAGGAGGAAGGATGTGAGTAGGTGGATTTTCCAAATTAACAACTGATGTTGGCAACATGGTTTCAGTTYCTATGACTATAGGACCTTGTTTGAAGATGGACAACTGATGGGGAGAGATGGGATCCACCTCATTAAGGAGGGCATGCATGTCTTTGCCAACAGTTTGGCCAGCCTGGTAAAGTGGGCTTTAAACTAGGAAGGATGCGAGAAGGGGAGAGTTATAGAGACAGGAGAGCCAACAAAATGTGGCTCAAGTAGGGATGCCTCCAGCGGGTGCATGTGGGGCATGACTATAGAAGGTCCTCCTGCACCCCTCCTGGGAAACATGCATGCTTGATTACCTCTCTGAAATGCCTGAGTATGAATGCRTGCAGCATGGGAATAAACAGGAGGAACTGGAGATCTGTGTGCAGTCACAGGGCCACAATCTCATTGCAGTTACAGAGACATGGTGAGATAGCTCACATGCCTGCAATGCTGTCCTGGATGGCTATGTGCTTTTTAGGAAAGGCAGGCCAGGAAGATGAGGCAGTGGAGTTGCTTTTCATGTGAGAGCGCAACCRGAATGTATCAAGCTCTGCGGAGGGGTGGATGAAGAGCAAGTGGAGAGCTTACAGGTAAGGATTAAAGGGCAGGCTAACGTGAGTGACACTACTATGGGTGTTTGCTACAGGCCACYTGATCAGGAAGAGGGAGTCAATGAGGCCTTCTACAGATGGCTGGAAGTAGCCTCACGATCACAGGCCCTGGTTCTCATGGGGGACTTCAACCACCCTGGTGTCTGCTGGAAAGACAACACAGCTGGGCACAAACAGTCCAGGAGGCTCCTCCAATGCATTGATGATAACTTTTTGAACACAGGTGGTGGAGGAGCCGACGAGGAGAGGTGTGCTGCTGGAGCTTGTACTACCAAACAAAGAAGGACTTGTTGGAGATGTGAAGGTTGGGGGCAGCCTTGGCTGCAGTGACCATGAGATGGTGGAGTTCAGGATGCTGYGTGGAAGAAGCGAGGCAATAAGTAGGATCACATCTCTGGACTTCAGGGGAGCCTCTTCAGGTGCCTACTTGGTGGAATCCCATGGGTTAGGGCCCTAGAAGAAGTCTTAACTCTATTTGTATAGAAGTTACGACATTACAGTCTGGACAGGTAGACAGCTAGATGGGTAAAAAACTGCTTGGATGGTCAGGTTCAGAGAATGGTTGTTAATGGATTGTTCTCTCTCTGGATGTCAGTGACAGGTGGAACATCATAGGAGTCTATCCTGATGATCACATCTTTATCAGAGATACGGAGGCAGTGACGAAGAGTACAACTCTTATCAAGTTTGCAGGTGACAGCTAACTTAGAGGGACTGGCCAATATACTCAAGGACAGGGCTGCTATCCAGAAGGACCTGAACAGGTTGGAGGAATGTACCAGTAGGAACTCCAGGAAATTCAGTAAGGACAAATGCAAAGTCTTGCCCCGGGAAAGAAGAAACACTGGCAATGATAAAGGCTGGGGAGCAGTTCTGAGGAAAAGGCTCTAGTAGTCTTGGTGGACAGCAATCTGGACAAGAGTGACAAGGGCAGTGACTCTGAAAGAGTGAAGAGTATCTCCTTCCCTCACACATCCTCAGTAAAGTTGACCCCAATCATCAACCRTTTCTCATCAGCTGGATGTCAAATCCCAATGCGAGTCAGGAAAGCCACTTCACATGGCCAGTCTACAACATAGATATGATCCATAAAATCTAAGCAACAGAACTTCTGATTGGCTCCTCAAACCAGGAGGTGAAATCTAGCATCCTATCAGAAAGACAAAAGGAATTTTAAGGCTCTCTTCTGTGGATATCAGCCAGATTCTGCAACATATAAGCAGAAACTTTGAGTTCTGATGATCAATGGAGGACACACGAAGTAAACATTTTTGGAAATAGCTGCAGTGTCAAAAAGATGACAAAGGCCATACAGACAAGACAGTTTCTCTTTGCTAGCCCAGGCAGTGTCAAATCAAGGTTAGAAGAAACTGTCTGCACAGAAGAACATGCTCATCTCCAAATCAGCAACTACTCTGATAAAGTTCAGCTTGCAAAAGGTAAATGGTTTCATTTCCAAGTCAAATCATACCAGTCACATGTTCGAAAAGAGACAGACATTCACAGAATTTGAAAGATCATGTCTATTACTCTGTGAATTTATCAATAAAGAAAGGGAAAAGAAACCTAGAATACTGCAATTGAACAGCAGCTAACTGTTTGCTTTTACCAATACTTTGGTAAAAAAAAAAATCCCAAGAAGCTGTAGACAGGCTGACCTGAAGGGCTTTGGGCTATCACAAGTCCCATGCAAGAACAAAACTGAAGCAGTGACACTGGATCAGTTTGTCAGAATACAATGCACCTCTTGAAGATCAAGACTTTCAGACAAGCCTTATTCCTCCTAAAACACAGGACATTACCTAGTGTTGCCTTCTTGAACTACCCAGAGAAGGGAGTCAGGTTCAACCAAGAGTCAAGATTATCAAGGAAGTCCATGGTGACAAGGCAGGTCCAAGTTCAAGCCAGGAAGTCAATCCATACATCAGGGTCTGAATTAGGTCTGGTGAGAGTATCCAGCATCAAACACAGCCCAGAGATCATGAGGAAGGCCCACAGTGACAAAGCAGGTCTGAGGTCAGGTCAGAAGTCAGTCTGCAGGTCCAATCATCTGTATCCATGGCCAAACACAGGCATGGCTGCAGCTGAGCTGGAGACTAGTATTCCTACAGGACAGCTCATGTAAGGACTGAGGCCTGAGCTTAAACTGGCTCTTGGGCCCATGGGCAGGGGTGAGTGGAGGCCCCAAGTAGGGCTGGTCAGGCCAGTAAGACCTATTAGTGTCCTCAGAGCACTGACAATACAGCCCTGAAGTGGATCCAATTCTTTTTCTAGTGCCAACATAGCATTCAACTCCAGGCAAGACAGACTCATGAAAAACATCCCTGAAAAGGGAGAGGGAAAAGAGGATTGTGAGGTAGAAGTAAGAGGAAGTGGAGCCTGCAGCTGTTAGTGATTGTTCAGTACCAAGTGTCCAATGTTGTATGCTGTCAAGACAATAAAATCCTAGCAGAAGTGAAAAAAGACCCCAAAATGGAGTCTAGATGACAAACGGGCACGTGGCATCGTCAGAGCTCCTGCCTTAGTAGACTAGAAAAACTGGAGGCAGATGAATGGCACGTGATGTGAAGTCTTTGATAAGCCTGTTTGAAATGCCTAGCTTTCAAAGGTCATTAGGTCATGGGGAAATCTGGAGGCCTCTAACCTTGAATATATGACAGGTACATTTCTTTCTCAGGACAGAAGAAAAGATGCCCAGTGATTTTAGGATAAACCTGAGACTTTGAAGGAGGGGGAGGGGAGCAGAACTTCATCAGGAGCAGAACTTCATCAGAAGAGAGATCATCAGAGGGAAGGTTATGAAGGCCTTCTTACAGAACAGGCAGTATCCACTGCATCCAAAGTGGCCTTAAGGGGTATTCTGGAGAATACACAAGCCTCAGAAAGGAAGTGTCACTTAGTATTGGGGAAAGGAAATTGTAGAGGATGGCAAGCTTCAGCAGAAGCTGAAGCTCATAGCAAGGAATAGCACTTCAACTATTGCAAAGTGAAATTTCAACAAGACAGGTCAAAGGTTGAGTATGAGTGGAGTAAGATGATAGGGGGTGAACCTTTGGCCTTCACTGCATGAATTAGAGCCAAGGTGTAGTCATGGCAGTGGTGGCCCATTTGGCAACTTCTGAGCTACTCTGAGTCAGGGAGGAGCAGACCTTTACAAACTGAGGAAGCAAAAGCAAGAGAAACTGGCACCTTCCTGTGACAAGCTTCTGAGAAGAGCACCAATGGCTGGAGGTCCCTAATGTCTGCCTTGGTAGACAGGAGGTCAGATGGGGTTTTCATGGCTTTCTCATGCTGAAGATTTTGCTGATCTCACTACCAGTCCCTTTCGCATCAAGGCAAATGGAATGATAAATTCTTTCCAGGAATGAAGTCTYCCCCAAGTGAGTGATGATGCAAAGAATAGTCAGCCATCATAACACAGAAACTTAGAAGAACTAGCTGACAGACAAAAGACAGACAGATAATGACTTGTTAAACAGCTGCAAGCCTGCAGGAGCAAAGCATACAATTTCAAGAAGACAGTGAAGTGAAATGGCCCCACATTTCTTCTTCTTTATACAAGCAATCATTGAGAATGGGGGCGAGTAGGGCATGCACATTCCCACAGGCTTGGCAAAGGGAAAGTGTTCATTGGTCTGACATGAGAGAGTACACATGCCCACAGTGGATCACACATGGACAGTCAGGCAGAGGAAGGACTAGACATTGGATTTGTGTTCCCACATTGGGGGAGGGGAAAAAAAAAATCACACTGTGTGTTACAATGGTATCAACTCTGATCTGTCAGATGTTCCTTGTGATTTCAGGGGTCAGGGAACTGCAAGGGGAGAGGCAGAGGAAAGAAAAGCAGGAATGACCCTGGATAAAACTTCTGCCYCTGAGAGCCCTAGAGCCATGCTGATAGATTAGCATTTTGTCCAAATCATAACCCTCATGCCTGACCACGGCAGTGAATGAGGAAGGATGTCACTGAATGCTTCTGTGAGCATTCATCATGTTTTTATGACTACCTACRCAATACACCTGTCTGCTTGTAGGTATTAGTACTGGGTACTAATACCAGTACTACTGGGTATTAGTACTGTTCAAATATGATGTTGGTACATCATGTGCGCAACTGCCTGTTTTCACAGTGCAGGCTTGAGATGAGAGCCTATCCTTTCCTGCTTGTTGGTCCAATGGATCCTTCATGCTCTCTCTGAGCCAAGAACACCGTACAGGAAGATTGACAGCCTTTAAGACTCATCTCCCCTTTTAAACTTCCACTCAAGTCTGCCATCCTCTACAGTTTCCTTTCCCTGATACTAAATGAACTTCCTTTGAGGCTTGTGTATTCTCCAGAATATCCCTTAAGGCCACTTTGGATGCACTGGCTCCTGATCCACAATGTGCTTCAGTAGTCAATACATCTAGTCCAGTCAGTGGGCACCCTAAGAGGGTAAGAGGTTAGAGATTTTTGAGAAAGCTAGTGCCCAGGCAGCACTTTGCTTCTGATCTTCCACTACAGATACTGCTAAAGTAGCTAGAAGGAAAAAAAAGGAGGGGGAGGAAAAGGGGGAGAAAGAGGAAGAGGCTTTTTTTCATCCTGTGTATTTTCAGTACGCAATATCCTACCTGAAAAATGATGTCTCTGTTCTTTAGGAAGAAGAAAGTATTCGAATGAGGCTGTGGAGCTTTGGGAAGGACTGCATCTAACAGGATGTTTTTGGTTGAGGTTGGAAGGGAYTTTTGGAGATCAACTAGGCCAACACCTCTGCTCAAGCAGGGTCACCTAGAAGATGTTAGATAAGATCACATCCAGGCAGGCCTTGAATATCTCCAGAGAAGGACACTCCACAACCTCTCTGGGCAACCTGTTCCAGTGCTCTGTCACTCTCAGAGGAAAGAATTTCTGCCTTATATTCAGGTAGAACTTCCTGTGGTTAAATTTCTGCCCACTGCCTCTTGTCCTGTCACACGGGACAACTGAAAAGAGTCTGGTCCGATCCCCTTGGCATTCTCCCTTAAGGTATTTGTAGCCATTGATAAGATCCCCTGTCAGTCTTCTCTTCCCTAGGCTGAAGAGGCCCAGCTCTGGCAGCCTTTCCTCATAGGGGAGATGCTCTAGTCCTCCAGTCATATTTGTAGCCCTAGTTTATGGAAGAAAAGCAAGCTAAGAGCAAAGACAGAGGTGTAAGCACAAATGCTGGCTCAGGAAAATAGTAAGTTGTAGACTGACAAAAGCTGGGAAGATATGCTGAGTAAACTCCAATCCTAGATCTACCCTGTTCTTAGGCTCTTTCTTAAAACCTGCTATTAGCCAAATAGAGGTGATAATGCACTCAGCGCTCCTGTACCATCATACAGATCGAGCACTGTACTCCACAGGGATTGCGTTAGGCCAGTTAGTAGCTGCAACAGCTTAACAAACCACACACAAAGAGGTGCACGCCATCCCTGGCTGATTTGCCTCAAAGAAGAAAATCAAGCAGATTATACCTTCTAAACTCTTTAAATCACTGAATGCTATTTTGAATCATCTCAGGCTGCTGACACCAAGCTATCTGTTTAACAGTAACAAATTAACAACAGCTATGTGCARTAATCTGACTAAATAGCCACACAAAGAGATATTTATAGATCTCAGCCACAGGAGAACTCCAGGTAGCACACATGCACTCTCATACAGACTCAGGTTTCCTCTGACATGCTGAAACTCCATCATAGAAACATAGCACCCCATTACCACAAGTACCTGAAGACAATACATGAGGAAATGCCAGACTTCACAGCAGTCAGTGACTTACTGACATGCTGAAATACTGAGCAAACAGTCTAAGCAGGGAGGCACAGAGTTTCTATTTGAAACCTGGGAACCAATAGGAGCATGTAACACTAATATCATATTCAGGTTTGGATCAGGTTCTATTTATGTCAATAAAAAAGTCTGATTGGATTACTAAGCATAGCTTTTACTCTCTGGAACAGAAGCTTCCAATTAGTCACACTACTTCACAAAGGAAAACACTTCCCCCCCCCGCTATTAGCATTTGCTAGGTCTCTGCAGGACATGAGCAAAATCTGAGCAGAAGCCATTTGTTCTTTCTCCACCACCTGATATACCATCGCTCCTTCACCAGCCACTCTATGTCCTACAAATGTCAAAACAAGAAGTTCCCCTTTCTTCATCTCTGGATCCTCAAAGTTCAGCTCATTTGTAAAGGAAGCAGCAGTTTCCTAAAAGATGCCCCTTTCTGGAACTAAATACTTTYAGGTTAAATCAGAGAGAAGTCATATGGGAATACGCTCATTTTCCAGAGCAAAGTTCCCCAAAGAGCAGCAGTATCTCTGAGCATGGCAGAGCTTCCTGCCTCCATCCACACAAGCCCTTTCATGACCCATCTCCCAGAGTGGTAGATGGCATGCAGCAGGCAGAGAAAGGTCTAAGCAAAGATGGATTTCACAAAGAGCCTCCCATGGGATGACACCTGTCATGAAGGGCCATCACRGCTGAGCTGAAACACCTTCTAGCATTTGTTGTGCATTACTAAAGAGCAGAAATGACACTAGTTAAGAGCAAAGCCGTCTGGAGTGACATTCCTCTGGTTCTGTGCATGTAGCAGCCACTGGAGCCAGGCACCTTGGGCTGCCAGTGATGGTATGGATGAGATTCCCTTCCTCCAGGAGGATCTGCACTTTGCCACATAAATGACACTCCTGCTTCTTTCAGCTATTACGGAGCATCAGACAACTAGATACAGTGCAGGCATCTGCACTGTAGACACTTAAAATTAGTTGAATTCATTCTGTTATTGGTGTTCCACTATGGTGTAAATCCAGGTTAAAGTTCCYACATATGACAAAACATCAGAGTGCCTACAAGAAACACTCAATCTGACATTCAAGACTTTTTTCTTTCAGCGTCCAAACCAACTTGTATCACAGCTTGTAAGCAATATGGTCTCAGTTTTACTAAAGAAATCAGTTCTAAATAGATTAAGAAAATAAGCTATATATTCATTTCCTGAAACTACATAAACATTTTTATTTCTTGTTCAGGTATAAGGAACTATTTAATTAACTGATATCTCCACATAGATGCATAATTTTTACATACAGTCATGGTAATTGCATATGCAAGTTGTATGTACACTTTTAATGACTGTAGGCTTAATTCACATTAAAACATGCACTTACTTAAAATTTAAATGAAATAGCCTTATGCAGAATGTAATACCACTCCAGCAGCTTGCAGCAGAGGTTTTCAAGGACAATCACAGCAAATTCATCATGATTGCCAAAAAACAGTCAGGTCAAAGAGCAGCTTCCAGCTTCCCTGTGTACTCATGGTACACATGTTGCACAGGTATTTGGTGCATTTTCAGGAAATGCTAGTACCTCAGGACACAACAGACACCACCCACGTAAGTTTCTTTTGCATGAGACAAAGTCRGTCCGGCACAACTGGAATGTGGCAGATTTCCAGCAAGTGCTGGATATCTGCTCAGCAATTCCCTACTAGTTTCCATCCAGAACAAACAGCTGCTCTAATGACAAGTGCAGATGCAGACGTTTAATGAGAATGATTGCATGTGTAATAAGGCTTCTCACAGGGATCACTCATGATGTTTGTAGGGATTGTATGACATCATTGTCATTGTCATACTTGGTACTATGGCCTAGAGCATCTATAAATAACATGGAAAAAGAAGCAAGAAAAAGACTTTCTAGAAGGCAAATGGTTTGGGAGCTTGTCTGCAGGCACTGAAGCTGGTATTTGAGTAAGAAGCTGGCAGGCATACTCTTCTCTCAAGGGATGCCCGAAGATTAGTATTAGCTGGACATCGAGTCAAAGCATTTCTGAAAGGTCCTCAAGCAAGTGAGTGTGTTTCCATAAGAGCACAGACATTGGCTATTTCAAGCTCAAGAACTTTCACAAAGAGRGGCAAAGCGGACTGTGGATGGGAAGCAACTTCCTCCAAAGATTGTAGCCTGTGGTATTTGCAGGCTGTCACTTCCCATTAACTTGATGTATTTATGGAAGGAGTTGCACTGTAAAATGACTGAGCTTCCCCTTCTCTGCCTATGTTCCCCAGAGCATTTACTGGAAAACTACTGCAGAGTTTCACTACTCTTGTGGCTACAGGTCTCCTAACTTTATTAATGACAAGTTTAGATACATTCATTTTTGTGGCAAAACTCATTTCTAATGATTCTGTTCCTTCTCTGACATTCTGCTTTCAACCTCCATTACACAGAACAAGATAAACCAAGTTCTCTTAGCCCCTCTTCACAAGATATTGTCATAGGCCCTTTCATGTGTATATGTTCTCTTTCCTCCTTCCTGCTCCAGCAGTTAAGGCAACAGACCTCCTGAATCAATGGTATTGTTCCAGTAAGTTTTATTATGTGTACATCTGGGTCACGTTACAGATACTGCCCTCACTGGGGGGGAGGGGGCACGTGCCATAAAATCTAGGCACAAAGAGCTCTGCAAGAGGCGCTGAGCACAAGGGGAAGGAGCTATCTGCCTCACCTGGAATGCAGTCTGGCTGTTGTAGTTCCGAATCTCTTTGCTCGCCCCGCGGAAGAGGAGAACTCGAGCACAGCTCTCCTAGGAAAGCAAGCAAGAGGGGGAAAAAAAGAAGAAACCAATTAGCATTGCAGACTGGTGACAACAAAGTAAACAAAGTGGTGGCTCAGAAAGTTTCCTTTGGCAGGAGAGAAGAATGTGTAAGGATGTTCAACCCCTTTTAAATGGTAATCCTCCAGTCACCAAGCAGGCCAGGTCCATCTGCATATGTGCTGCTCKATGGCTCCTGCTTACATGCCACTGCAGCATTTAACGCCACTCTGCCAACCCACTCCACAAAAACATCCTTTCCACATAAGAGTTCTTGGTGTGCAGAAAAACATATCTATCACATAAGCCACAAATCAGTCTACATGTATCAATGCCAATTGTAAAATATAAYGGTATTCAGTTTCTTATTTCAGGAATAGAGACTGCAAATTCCATTTATAATCAAAAGACATAACACAGTTTATAAAGTCTCTAGGAAGGAACACAACCTATGAGGGAAATACATTCTGACCTCTGCACCCCCAGGCACGTGACCTGAGATAAGATCCAAAATGTTCTCAACAAGTCTTGCTTGGCCCCATGCCTCCCTTATACAGTTAAACTCAAACACCTGAAACAAATTATCACTCTCCACCCAGGCAAAGTGCTCCCTCCCAACCAGTGATGGGACCTTGCTGCATCTGGTAYGTAATAGTAGTGGAAACCAGAGGAAAAATTACAGAGTAAGTTAGGCAGAAAATCAGCAAAAACATCCTAGGAGTAGGAATATACTAAACAATAGACCCTCTGGTCATCATCTGCCTCTTGAGAAATCTGAAATGAGACTGTTATTCCCAACGAAATCACCTTCACCCTAGGAGAGAGGACAGATGCAATTCAGAAGAACTTTTCTGTGTCTAGAATTGGAAATAGCAATAAGAAGGTGCCCCAGTCCAGTGTGTGTCCTCTCTAACTCATACAGTCTAGTGCCCTAAGTTTTCTTGTTCTCATTCCTCAAATCACAGAGGTATACCTGGTTATAGAGAGCACAAATATGCAGAGCAGTGTTTCCTGAGGCATTCTGTGCAGTCATATCAGCTCCATAGAAGAGAAGATGCTCCAGGTGCTGAACATGGCCATAGCGACATGCCTGCTCAGAACACAAAAGGGGGAAAAGAAACAGAAAATCAGGGAGGAACAGGGAGGTTATAAACCAACMGAACTCAGGTAAACCCTGTAACATCCTCCTGCTTCTGCTCGATTCACTCATGCTAGGAAAGTTTTATCAGGCTACAACTGTACCCTGAAGAGTCTTGTTAACACACATGCACACTGCTGCTCCTTACAGTAATATACTTATGAATACATCTTGGATAAATCATTTCTATGAAAAAGTTATAATCTGGGAGGAAGCCTGGCACAACTGACTGAGACCAGAATAAAAAAGCTTGAATATTAGGCCTGGGATGAGAGCTAGAGCCAGTACATCATGTGCAAATCCTTTGAAAAAAAATGGCACCTCTGTCCCAACCTAATGTGGTAAAGCAGTGCTTCTCACCATCCACCAAGACTCTGCTTTCCATGTGACATACAAGGAGACAGGACAAGCTCCTCTGTAGACAGGAGAAAAGCATTCATCCTGACAAGCTTAACAGGCACCCTACTGCAAAGGGAAGAACTAAGAAAACACCATTCCCAGGCCATGGCCCCACRAGCATCTCTCCTGGCTCACCTGGTGGATTTCTTGCCAGCCGTTCTCATCAACACAGCCCAGCTTGGCATAGTCGTGCAGTAGGAGCTCACAGCAGTAGGGATCCCCACCTACCATGGCGCTGTGATACAGAGGAGTTAGTCCTCGACTGTCCTTGTAGTCTGGAGAGGCACCGAGGTCTAACAGTGTCTGCAAGGGAAGCGTGTGGTTCACTCCAGGGCTCGTGCTTCAGAAGGTCAAACTCAGAGATGAAGCAATAGGAGCCCACCAGCAAGAATGGAGATGCTCCCAGTCATAGCAGAGGCAGTACTCGCCACCTCATTTGCTGAGGCTCCCGTTATTGCTACCAACTTTTTTTAATAAGCTGTGCTTTTTGTAAAGCACCATGAAGAGAGAGGTCCTGGCAAAGATGTGCATGCTAAGCAGACAACGGAAGGGGGGAAGTTGAGGGAAGGTAGGACACAGGAAGGTTGGAAAAGATAGGTAGCAACCCGTAGCTCAGGACACCAGGGGGTCATGAAGGAGAGCTTGTTTTCCCAGCAGGTTCACCACTGGCAACAGCTCTTCCCCAGGGACTCACCAACAGGGCAGTGTGGTTGCGGCACCGGACGGCCTTGTGAAGAGCTGTCATTCCCTCCCGCGTCCTGAAGTCCAGGTGAGCTCCCCCATTGCGCAGCGCTTTGATCATCTCCGTGCCGTGCTCCAGCTGTGCTGCCGCTGTCAGGGGACATTCTGCAGTGCATGGGGAGAGAGCAGGGATGAGAACTGCCAAGTACACACAGGCATCCCCACGGCCAGGCAGTGACTAGAGCATCGTCAGCCACAGCAACAGTTCAGACCTTAGCACTTGGCCATGCCTCCTGGCCCAGGCTCTAGCAGTGCTGTGTGCTCCCTGCGTCCCTCAGGACAGCAACATCAAACTCCACATCTGCTCCCAGTTATGCTACCGCAGACACCAGCTGGTCCTTCCATATACCCTGTAGGAAGAAGGTCTGAGAGCTGTCTGCAAACTTCCCCATCAATGTCTGTTGGTGCATGATGAGAGCCCAAGATAGGAGAGGGGAAAGAAAGGGGCTGGCAGCTTAACAAATAGCAAAAATGCCATTGCTGGCTCTTACACAGCAGAAAAGGAAATGTCTGGACACAGCAGTTATACAAAGGGGAAAAGGGGGGGGGGGAATGGGTATCCTTACTCTGTTTCCCTCTGTAGCAGGGCACAGACACAGGGCTGCTGCTTCAAGAGGAGATGCACAGCTGTGCGCCCTTGCACAACAGTTGGCTTCAGCAGACCTAGTCTCTRAGCCCTTTCACACACAACTCTCCTGCAGCCAGTTCTTGCCACACCACCACACAAGCAGCAGGTTACACACAGGAAATATTCATCTCAAGAGGGGAAACTCCTCATGCACCTGTGCAACAGCTCACTCTCCTGCTGAGCATACATGAACTCACCAGGTGGACCAGACTGCTATCCCATCTCTCACCAGGAATCAACCTAACTCTCCAGCTGAGCCTACATGAACTCGCCAGGTGGACCAGACTGCTATCCCATCTCTCACCGGGATTCAACCCTGACTCACAGGACTGCTCCATGGGTCAGGACAGGGTCCATGTAGGGGTATAATTTGAGCAGGCAGCAACAGAATCACAGAAATCCTCTTTTACAGTCCTCCACTTTTCCATTACATGGGTGCYCATGGCCATGCTCTGCACTGGTTTTACAGGCAGAAGCAGGAGCCACATGCACATGTCTTGCTATCTCTTGGTGCACACACCTTAGAAAATCCAGGGAGGCCCCTCTGTGCCAGATGTCCAAAGCCACCACCGTCAGAAACCACYTTACACCTTTCAAATACATAAGTTTTTCAATGTGCATCTGATGGCCAGGCTCATCCTTCATGAATCTGCCAACTCTAAGTACAGCTTGCCCTTCTCTGCCAGGAGTCAAAAGGATACAGCTGCACCTGCAGACGCTCCACCTTGGTCACTAGCACAGACAGGCATGAGATACTCTTCCTTGGTGGAGGTCAGCAGTGCTGACATGGAAGGATGCTGGTTCCCATCCTATCCTGCTGGTTTTTAAGASAGCTTTGCTTCAAAAGGACCACACTCCCCCTATTCATGGGCTGATTTTGATCCTCCTCATAGCACCCAGAAGGAAGAAAAATATTTATGGATATAAAATGAGAAGAGTTTCCTTAAGAGACAGGATGTTTTTCTGAAAACTTTGTTTATAATTAAATAAATTTATTTTCCTCAAAGTGCAATGTTATTTTAAAAAAGGGATAAATGTAGCTTCTTTTTTCAGTGTTTGAGAATGATCTAATRAGTCTTCAGGTCTTTCTGTCCAAATCCTTTATACTATATATGAAGCAGTGTAGACACTAGATAAAATAAGATTTCATCAGCTTGAAATACTATATATTTTTTAGAAAGGTACCTAATTTGCACATAAATTAAAATCTCCTGATTTAGTAGAAATAACTATTAAAATGAGAAAACTAAAATGGTTTGAAATATAAATAAAAAGCATAYGAATATTAATTTTAGAGCATTACCATTAATCAAATTTTTGCATGAAATAGGTAGAGGCCAGATAGGTCCCGTGGCTTTGATAAAACTCTATGGGTTTTTTGTTTAAAGACATTGATACTAAAAATGAAGATTACTGCATTCAAAAGGACTAAAGATTGGTTCATCAATAACAGAAATCATCAGTAAATGAGAATGTTTACAGCTCGGTCTTCTAAGGACCTTTCCTCAGCTCAAAAACTGTCACTCATTTTTAACAATAATCTGAAAGAAAATATAAAGTAATTTCTGAAAAAGTTCATATATACTTACACACACATATAAATGTGTATTTATAGCACAATCAATGGTACAATGAGTAAATGGATTCTTATATATATTGCTTAATGGCAAACTTTTTAGCAGAGTACGCATGGATCACTGTTTACCTAGAAAGCAAGGGATACGTTTTAAATAGTGCTATTGTAACAAAGTATGTATTACACAGGAACGCAACAGTATTCATGTGACTAGCAAKGTCACTTGAGAAAAAGTAGTGGAAATATTTCCTTAGCTCAGCAGCTGCTGTGAAAATGAGAGAACAGAGAGTTTGGTAGGTTATTGGTAATGGTCCATACATCTTCTCACCCCATGTGCAACCACCAGATGAAAGCAGTGCCAAACACAGCGCAGGAAAAATGTGGAGAAATGGGACTACCTGTGAACACTAGCACACCAAAGCACTACTGGCATTGCCAAATGCCAACTATGGTGAGAAGAGGGACCTGGAAAACCTTGCCTGCATCTGCAAAGACATAACTTAGAATCTTAGAATCACAGAATCATAGAATCGGTAAGGTTGGAAGGGACCTCTGCAGACCATCTAGGCCAACCTCCCTGCTCAACCAGGGTCACCTAGAGCGTTTTAGACAGGGTTACATCCAGGTGGGCCTTGAAGATCTCCAGAGAAGGACACTCCACAACCTCTCTGCGCAACCTGTTCCAGTGCTCCATCACTCTCACAGGGAAGAAATCCCCCCTCACAGTCAGGCGGAACTTCCTGTGCTTCAATTTCTGCCCACTGCCTCTTGTACTGTCACATGGGACAACTGAACAGAGCGTAGCTCCATCCCCTTGACACCCTCCCTTCAGGTACTTGTACACATTGATAAGATCCC
>NW_028186521.1:355302-410455 GCF_003343005.1 Rhea americana
CCCCTCTTCCACAGTCTGTGTACTTTCTTCTTCTGTCTGAATTTGGCCAAGAGCTCCTTGCTCACCCATGCAGGTCTCCTGCCCCCTTTGCTGCACTTCTTACTCATAGGGATGCACCGCTCTTGAGCTTGGAGGAAGTGATTTTTGAATACTAGCCAGCTCTCCTGGACCCCCCTTCCTTTTAGGGCCTTAACTCAYGATATTCCTCCAAGTAGGTCTCTGAAGAGCCCAAAGTCTGCTCTCCTGAAGTCCAGGGTTGCAATCCTGCTTGTTGCTTTACTTCTTTCCTGCAGGATCCTGRACTCCACCATCTCATGGTCACTGCAGCCAAGGCTGCCCCCAACCTTCACATCTCCAACCAGGCCCTCTCTGTTGGTTAGGACAAGGTCCAGCAGGACACCCTTTCTCTTAGGCTCCTCCACCACTTGTGACAAGACGTTATCATCAATGCATTGGAGGAGCCTCCTGGACTGTTTGTGCCCAGCTGTGTTGTCTTTCCAGCAGACACCAGGGTGGGTCCATGAGAACCAGGGCCTGTGATCGTGAGGCTACTTCCAGCCGTCTGTAGAAGGCCTCATTGACTTCCTCTTCCTGGTCAGGCGGCCTGTAGTAGACACTCACAACAGTGTCCCCTGTGCTGGCCTGCCCTTTGAGCTTTACCCATAACCTCTCAACTGGCTCCTCCTCCACCCCTAGGCAGAGGTTGATGCATTCCAGTTGTTCTTTCACATAAAGAGCAACTCCACCACCTCGCCTTCCTGGCCTGTCTTTCCTAAAAAGCACACAGCCATGTATGACAGTGTTCCAGTCATGTGAGCTATCCCACCATCATCCCGTGAGCTATTACCATGTCTCTGTAATTGCAATGAGATCGTGGCCCTGTGACCGCACACAGATCTCCAGCTCCTCCTGTTTGTTCCCCATGTTGCGCATTGGTGTACAGGCATTTCAAAGAGGTAGCCATGCCTGCAGGTTTCCCAGGAAGGGTATAAGGGGATTCCCCCTATCCATGTCTCATACGCACATCCCCAGCTGCATGCACCTGTTGGAGGCCCCCCAACCTGAGTTGTGTTTTACTGACTACCTTCTCTCTATGACTCTCTCCTTCCCCCTTCCTAYCTAGTTTAAAGCCCTCTTTACCAAGCTGGCCAACCTGTTGGCAAAGACACATGTGGCCCACTTGGTGAGGTGAATCCCAYCTCTCTCCACAAGTTGCTGATCTTCAAACTATGTTCCATGGTCATAGAATCCAAAACCCTGTTGCCAACACCTGCAGTGCAGCCAGTTGTTAATTTGGAAAATTTTCCTACTCCTCCTCCCAACTTGTTTCTGCAACTTGGGAAGGCTGAGTGGTGCGGTGGAAGAAAACATGGCCCACTCTCCCTCAAGGTGGGGTGGCAATGGGAGTCCCATTGGCTACCAAGAGAGATTACGAGAAGGTGACCTGGGGGCAGGAACCTTGCAATCTGCGTTCCATCAGGCAGGTGAACTGGCCTGCACAAGGGCCTTGTGGTGGAAAGCCCCCCCCCCCCCCCCCCCCSCCTCGCCAAGAGCCTTTCTCCTCCTTTCCACCAACACCAAACCCACCTGTTTTGCACCTCCCTGCTCTCATGCCTCAGCTCCTTGGCTAGCTTCACCTCTAGCTGAAGGCAAAGGAGAGACAGCAGGACCGAGAGGAGATGCTAGTGAAGTTACCATCTTTTAAAGACCATCACTTATTCTGTGTGTCAAATGCTATGGTTTATATTTCCATTGTTATTGCTGTAACTTTTAGTGACTGCTTTTCATCATAATAATTTCTATAAAATCTCTTCCTCCTTTACGGTTATTTTAAATTATTTTGAGATAATTTGGCCTTGCCAGTGTTATAAGGACTCGTAGGCTCCCACAAACTTCAGACTGTGGCACGGAAAATGAAGTCTCATCAGTTCCTGCTCTAGTCATCTACTCCTATTTCCATATGCAGTAAAATCAGCAGTCTTTTTTCAATACCCCAGTTTTGATGGCCCAAGCTTCTCAAAGAGGTAGAAGACACAGAAAACAAGGTTCCAAATGTCCTTCTGCTCTCTTTGCCAAATTCTATTGAAAATCTATCAAATTATCTTGAATTCTGAAGACTGAGAAAGGTCCACATGGGGCATTTCAAGATGCGCTGAATGAACTGCAGGTAGTGATGCATTTATGGTTTAACAGACCACAGGCATGCCTCATATCTAGGATTTTAGTGACTACACTCTGCTAATTTTTAGAACTTTGTATATCCAAATACATGTTTAAAATAATTAACTAATAAGTGAAGATCCATAACAGAAAATGAAAATTAGCAAGGTAATGCATTGCATGTTGCCCAACACAAGAAACCAACTAAAGCATATAGGAAGGGCTGTAGCTTGGTTCCTTCTCTTTGGCCTGTTGGACTGCTGAACTCCATAGTGCGTGTTTGATACTGGTAGACTGTGTTACACCCACGGCCCTTGTGAAACTGCTCTCGTGAAAAGCATCAGTAAGAYGAACTCAGCACCCATCTGAGCACTGTGCCCATTCAGATGAATCTGCTCCTTGGAAGAGGGAAAATTAAATTCTGCCACCAAAATCTGCAACAGTGAATTGTGGCCAGCAGATGAGAGCTGCACTTTGGAGCACCASTGGTGGTCAGAGGAACGGGAGGCTGTGAAGGGAGCAGGCAACATTGTCCAGGCCTCGAAAGCTGCTAGAGGAACATTTCCTTTAGTCAACAGGTTAAAGGGAAACAGAATTGGGGACTGTAACAGCTGCTTTGAGGATTTCTTTGTGCACATGGCACCTTGTAATACACAAGTCTAACTGGCGAGCAAAGCACAGAACGAARCAATCTCTGGAGGTCAGATGCTGAGCTTGCACTGAGCTGTGGCAGCTAGAACACGAATCAGATAAAATTCCAAAAGAGCTTGCAGAAGTCCATTTATACTACATTCAAAATAACGTTTTCTCTGTGTTTTCCTCTTGTAATTACGTTCTCTGTTTGTTTTGCTAAAAGAAGCTTAGGATAAAAATAAATCTCTACTGTTTTAATTATATACAAGGTATTCTGCCAATCATTAAGCTGGTTGTTTCTGTGAAAACAATGAATCACATTAAAGTTATATTGTGGAATAAAACTTCTTAGGTCCTGTACTCAATACTAGAATGAAATTCCTGGTGCTGGGGCATGTTCTTACTGATCATAAGCATCCTAACACCACATCAGGTGTTATTCAACCCCTGCAGAAGCTGGCAGCAAAGAGACAACTTGAAAGGACAACCACAGTGTCACAGCAATATGGAAGCTATTCTGGAGCCTCRCAGAAGAAAGAAACTGTTAAAGTTCATCACATTTGGTACATGTTRTGAGGACTGGAATTCACAAGGAGAGGCAAAGGCAGCAAGGGAAGCTGAGAAACTCCAGAGACTGTTCCAACAGGATCAGAAATAATCTCTTCATTCTGTTATCAGAATTAAAAAAAAATCTTTATAACTCCAGAATTTAACTTTAGCATTTGGGAAACAGGTGGATCTGTCTTCAAGTTGCGGGACAGATGATATCAAACTTGATAGGAAAGTTTAATGCAAGCTGCTAGAAAGAAGGATTGCTGTCTACACTTTGCCCCTACACAGACATACAGTATGTAGTGACAGAAAGTATCTGCCTATGATAAATAATACCTATATGTAGAATCTCATGGTAGTCTTTTCAATTGTAGATGAAAACACTACACAATGCCATTTTGACTCCAATTTCACTGAATTCAACCATTACATTTTTCATTAATCTGCATTGCACATGCCAGTGAACTGAAAGAGATGCTACCAGTTTGCTGACAAAAAGGTTTGAAGTAACTGGATTAACATACTTTAAACTGAGAAGTACCATAATCCTATAAATCACAAGGCACTGGAGTTTCATCCAGCGGTTTGCCCATCTAGGCCAAACAACAGCTAGCTGAATCAAAGCTTAACTTTTAGCTTCTAAAAATCAAAGTAACAGAATATATACTGCATGCTAAAGGTGAGTCATTCTTGTTGTTAATTAAGTAATTGCACATTTGTACTTTGAATATACTATGCCATAGCTGGCAAAGACTCTGGAGTGTAGCCCAGCCAAAACAGATGAGGAGAAAACCCCAAACGCCTTGGGCAGAGGGTTTTTTTTCCCCCATAACAGTAAGAAGAAGGTAAAAAAAACCCACTATCATGCACATAAGTATTTCTTCCCAATGCTTACTTGTGCTGCTACTTACCCTCACATTGTACTTGGGTCACAGTCTGTACTGCTGCACATAGTTCAAGAAAATTTCTCTGTACATGCAATGACTTCCTCTCATTTTCCCCCCGGTTCCCAGTTGCCACTCTGGTTAAAAGTGGGAACTAGCTTCCTCATTTCTCCATCCTAAACTATTATGCAGGCTTGAATCTAACTTTAGTGTAATGGTAACTTCTTAATTAYGTTTTTCATCCTTAAAATTTACCTATCGAAAACAAGTTTCAAAATTTAGTCTATTTTAAAGACTACTAATCTGTCCTAGAATATCTTCCCAGAAATCCTGGAGCGCTGAAACATGAACTATAGCAAATTTTGTTGTGACAGTTTAAGAAATTGCACTTATCTACTCTCTCACCCTCAGCAGAGCTGGGAGGAGGGAACATCTGCCTTCATTTCAGCTGCCTCTATGCATCTTAAAAACCACTTCCAACAGCAGCTTAAATGAAGATACCAGACTTTGCACTGAAGAAGCTGAGACATAGCTATATCTTCCTGTTGACTCTGTCACATGGATGGCGCTGAAGAGCACATGTTATTTTATGGTGCAGCCACKGTTATTCAAACTAACTGGATTTAACCCTACAGAAATAATAGTTCTCTCAGTGGAAGAGTCAAACTTGCCTACAGAAGCTGTCCATAATACACCACTTAAGGCTCAAAATAACTTCTTTAGTCAGAAGAACTTAGCAAAGGACAAGCATGCAACAACCAGACAGAGAATGCATGAGGCGACCTTGGTGGAACTGGATTGCAAACTTTTCTGTCTCTCTAGTAAACTTAACACTGGTCTAGCAAATAAATAAACAGGCTATTCTAATGGCAAAAAATAGGAAACATCTCCCTCCTAAAGGAGATAATGTGGATGAAGAGTCCTGGACAGTGGCTGGTCCATGCTCTGAGAAATTYGCATGCTAAAAATAGAAACTAAGAAAAAATGC
The DNA here is from genome assembly GCF_003343005.1 of Rhea americana. Classification (NCBI taxonomy): domain Eukaryota; kingdom Metazoa; phylum Chordata; class Aves; order Rheiformes; family Rheidae; genus Rhea; species Rhea americana. The sequence continues at coordinate 360,520 of NW_028186521.1, forward strand.
AAGTATTTGGATGACCCAGCACAATCTACATATCATCTACAATACAAACATATCCCTTTTCTGAACTTCTGGATTTGAAACCTCAGACAGGACTATTTGACTTTTCTCCTTTAAATGAAATATTCCCTGAGTAAGGGAGAAACCTTTTCTTTCTGTAAAACTCAACAGGTTTCAGATAAGATCATTAATTTGCCTATGTTGAATGAAGTCATGCATAACAGCCAATAAATAATTTCTGTATGGATTTTTTTTCCTAGGTAAAGAGAAGAAGAGTAAAAGCTCAGAGAAACTGAAAAGAGGATGAATCCGTTTTCTTAGGGATCTAAACTGTGAAGTCTTTGAGATACAGCAATACTGAATATGCCACCTTAAAGTCAGCRGAGCAGTTCTAAACTGCTTTCAGACTGGGATGAAGGTAACCCTTCTCGTCCATAGGAGTGGCTGAAGAAAAAAGCTTTAGTTTTCTGAAGTCTCAAGGACTTGTGTTTTTCCTCTCCCCCCTGCACACTTYTTTAGGAAGAAGAAAAATAAATGGTGTTTGGAATTACCCAAGCTGCTAAAAATACTACCTCACAGAAAGGAGCATTTGGTATCATGGCCTATTTGCAATACCCCTACAGGGCTTATCCCTAGAGACACAGTGGATGAAAGAGCATTGTGAATAGCAATCCTGTTGTGGCTAAAAGARAGTAGATTTGCTACAGTGATTTTGTGAAGATAACAGAGAAATTAAGAACAGAAATTATGCACTGCAGCTTTTTCTACCTTGGCCAAAACAGCAGGTGCTGGAAATACAATGCATTCATTGATTCCTTCTCCCGAAACCTTAGCTGGAGTTCTGTCTGGGTAACCAGAATTTCATAGCTCTAGGTTAAAAATTCAACATAGAAGCACTCTCAATCAAGGAAAGGCTTACTCAAGGATCTTCAGAGTATCTAGGGGAGGGGAAGTTCAACCTGGCAGCAGACTGGCCATTTCTCTCTCCTTGCATATTGAGACTTCAAGTAACAAATCAGAGCTAACATGCACTGAGCAGCATTTAATTCAGGAACATAAAGATCCCAGGCCAAATGAACGCTCTCTTTAGGAGACAGCCTGCTGGACTGGAGATCTGTTGGGGCAAGAGARAGGCTCCAGTGGATGAGCTGCCTTGGCAGCACAAGAGCAGAATTCATTTATGTAGCTCAGTAGCAGGAACARAAATTTCTCTGAATTACAGACAGGCTTCACCTCTACACTAACCATAACAAGAGTTTCACTTCCTCCCTCCCTTGATTTTCATGAGAAGATGARGGAGAAAAGCTCAGAATCTGATGGGAAGCAGGGACTGAGAATGAATGAATAATCATTGACTGACTGCAGCACTTGACCTGCACTACTTCCAGCTGACCCCGAACAAAATCATAAAGGCAGCACTCAACTTGGGGCCTGAGCAGACAGATCTTAATAGACAGATCCATAACTTGACAGTAACATCAAACCTGTCCTAGAAAAGAGGGAACAGTGACAGTGGGTAGAAAAGAATGACCATTTGGGAATTGTCATTTCCAACAGAGTAGGCCTCTGGCAGTACAGAAATTCCCCAGCTTTTGAATGGATTCTTGCATTAGGACCATAACATCTCAGTCTAAAATCACATTGCTCAAGAGCACACAGAGATTATTCAGCTTGAGGGTTTAGGAAATCAGGTTCTTCACTGGCCATGCCCCCAAAAGATCACTTGGATATCTTTAGCTAAATGGGACTGTTGTAGACTCATCGCTACTCAGATGGCTGTAGTCTCGGCATGGGGTCCTGTATGAGAAGGCTCATGGCAGGCATAGATAGCTACGTTTTGGTCACTAGGGACTGAAGATGGTCTTGGCAGCCTGAGGGACTTGTTTGGAAAAGGTAATTTTTCTCTTATCACCCAGTAGTGTACTTCAAAACCCATGTACTATTCAATAAAGGAAAACAAATAAAGCTGTGGATTCTTCTTTTGGGAGCAGTCCTGGGCTATCAGCTACACTTTGCTTTTCACATGGATTACAGAGCCCACGTGAAGATTTGGAGATGAGCAGTAAAAAGAACACTTTTGGATGGGAAACTCTAAGATCTTTTGGAAAGAGAAATTTTCCCTATGTTTGCACCCTCTAGTTTCAGGTTTTATTGGATTCTCACACATCTGAGAGATCTTGCTGAGTATTTAAGAGATCTGGGTATTTCCTGGCAAAGATGGGGAGGAGCAGTATTTCAGAATGTTGTGAAGGAGGAGAATACTCAAAAAGCCCCTGAAAGGCTAAAGAAAGCCAAAGTGGAAAAATGAAAACATGATACTTGAAAAAATGTAGAGATCCTGGAGATGGTGCAATGAGGGACAGCTTCGGAATAGAGAACTTTTTAGAAGTTTAGTGGTGTCATCTTTTCAGAAAGTAGAGAGCCAGAAGAAGATTTGTGGCTGATAACTGTTTCCACTTTGGTTGTGCTGAAATCTTGTTATGGGCTAAATGGATTACTCCATATATATGAAGTAAACTACTGTTAATCCAGCATTTAACAATGGCCACATCAACATTTCACCTGGCATCCAGAAAGGCAGAAAAACTCCCTCCTCCTTCGGCTTTGAGCCTAAACGACTGCTCTGCATTTTGACAAGCCCTCCTGGAGTGGTGTGTTACGAGCTCTTCTGCCTCTGCCTTCCAGGCAGCATAGCCAAAGCCTTTGTCCCAAAGTGTCTTCCTGACCAGCTTCTGAGCTTCTTCTGAATTCAGTGGCAATGAGATGAGAAACACTACTGTTAGCTGGTCAAGAAACAAGTACATCAAGTAGTGATTTTATCTCAGCTACACCATGCCTGTCCAACTGTCCACCTGCTGTGTCTCAGGGCTGTCTTCCCGCAGACAGACAACTGTTTAGCAACCACCCATCAGCAGGTAAAGTCTGCCTCCTTTCTCTGGCTTCCCAGAGGAAAAAACTACATTCACGGCATTGTTCCTTGTCTCAGCGACCAGCGTATCTTTAAAACTTCACCTGCATCTCCAGACCATGGCACACAGTTAATCTCTCTTCTGTCACAAGAGTGAAGTCTTTTGTGCAGGAATCAGAGCTTTCCCAGATTTAACCTCAGAACATGGCAAAAGTTGCGTACAAAAGAGGCCACCTCAGATCTCCCCACCTCCTGCTCTACTGATGCAGCCTTGCTGGCCACCACACCATGGGAGCTTTGCTACAAGATGTTTGGCTGCATTTTCAGATCTCCCTGGCAGCTGGAAGGATTGTTAGGTCCCACAAGTGGAGGAGAGTAATTCCCAGGTAGACTCAGAGATGATTTTGCACACAACAATCGTATTGAAGGCTCTGTGATTCATCARGAAGGCTTCCCCTCAGACTAAAACTAGGCTTTAAGAAAAATGAAATAAAAAACCCACCTTCTATAAAACTAGTCAGGTTCTGTCCGGAATGGTAGATACAGAAATCAATTTTTAAATTAGCTTAGGCTTACTATAATCAAATTTCAAATCACCAAGTTCTTGGTTCTAAGGTCTTCTGCATTCTGGAAGAGAATAKTAAATATTTAATGCTGTCCTTTCTCTCTACATGCTCTCTCTGCTTCCTCAGAAACTGACAGGAAGATGGTGTCCTGCGACCAGGCTTCAGTAACTTTATCCCCAGCAACTCCCTCAGTTCTCTGGTTTCCTGCATCCTGCAAGCATCACATCTCACAGCTTGGCAGTCCAACAGTTTAATCCTTTCTTAACCTTGGGCACTGCACACACACACACTCATTTTAGGAGACATCCTAGCTGACATCCTGTGTTGCAGACTGCCACTGAGGTAACATCTTTGAATATAAAACTACAAGACAAAATATTCTTCCACCCATCACCCTTGGCTTATCTAACATAAAGGCAGAGCAGGAAGGACACAGAACAATAATATTTTTATTTTGTCATTATAGAATAAAACACTATCTTGCATATATATCTATTACTTTCCCTCAGGACAAGCTGGCACAGAAAGGAACCACAATTGACAGATGTCAATCATATCATAAAGTCCTCGGACATTATGGTAAAAATGCCAGCTTGAAAACTTGTAGAGGAAAATAAATAATCTGAGAAAAACAATTCTTTTTCACTAGCCGTGCGCAACACTCAAATATTCAGCTATAAATGCCCAGAGCTCATAAGAACATCAGCAACAACAAACACTGACAGGAAAGAGGAAGAGAAGCCTCCAGTTACAGAAGTCAGATCACATAATGATGCACTACTTGTACATCATGTACCACTGTTGGGTTTTTAAAATTCAATATATCATTGTTAACCTACTTCTTGTAATGATCAGCACTACAAAGCAAGCATCACTAAYAATCCTAAAATCTTTATCAGGAGGTAGAGGGGCAGGTGTCCTTTCTAATCTTGTTTTCTCACATAGCTTCTAGACAGAATTATAATTCAAAGTTCTGTCCATATATGCTGTCATAGTATAGATGTTCGCTTTCTTTGACTAAAATTGTTAAATTAAATAAAAATAGTCTGAAGACACTTATTTTGATTAAAAAACATTTATCTGATCTTGTTAATCCTCTTCCAAATCAGCTTGAGCTAAACTAGCTGAAATTATTCATATTAAAGTAACTGGCTATGCAGTTTTGTGCAACCTTTAAAATTCATGCTATACATTATATCAATGCAATTTTACATGGGACCTCTCTCAAGGCTTGTTAAAATATCCTCTTCCAGCTGCAGTTGTGTTGGTTGAAGAGGTTACCTTCAACTGTTGTCACCACCTATGCTGAACTGGATGCACTATGCTTTCCCTTCTACAAGGAAGAAAAAAATAGTCCTGCATATGAAGTGCAATCTGGTGATGAGTAAAAGATACGGTTCAGAAGTACACATCACACCATTGTGCAATATCTGCAAAATGAACGCTGACTGAATGGCTAGACTAGGGAGTTAGCCCTAAAGGTAGCCCAAACAGAAGGATCTTCAGAGAAGGAACTGGGGAGACAGAAATGGAGAAAACAGTCTTGCAATATGTCAAGATGGGCAACAGAACAAGCGTACCAACTGCTATCAATGCTTCCACAAGGAACTTGCCTTCTTAAAAAGAAAGCAAAATCGGTATTTCAGAGATGACTGCAGAATAGAATTTCAGATTTCTCTTCAGATCTACTTCTCTATTCATTACTATTACGGCCAGTATAGAAGTAGTTAGAAAATTCTGTGACAAATGTACAATATTTTCTTGCCTATGATTTTTATTTCCTTTCAGCAAGGCTATCAGCTYGTATTTTATGTAAGGATTCATGAGAGGCTCAAATCCTGAACAGAAAGACTGTTTTAAATACGAGAGATAGATAGTCAAACCATGTACTGTCTTCCCTCAAGTGATACCAAGAGGCACAGGATTCAGCCTGCATATTACAATGCCTAAATGTGGACGTGTAAGTTCCCATCATAGTTAATGGAGACGTAGTGGATAAATCAGTGGAGCACAGTTCAGCTCACTCTATAGYAGCCCTGCACGGGCACTCATATCAGACTGGGTACCACAGGGTGTCCTACCTGACTTCCCATGAACACAGCAGGGAGAGAGCTGCAGCTCTCCTGTGAGCCCTGTGCCACCACAGTCAGACCTGTGCAGATGTTTTGGACACCCCTGGGCATTGCAGACAGAATGAGGTGCCCTGTCAAGGCAACCAAGTCCAGCCTCAGAGCTGGCAACTGAAACAGCAACTGGACTCCTTTCATCATAACCTGGAATATTAGTCAAGAAAATGAGAACTGAGGCATAGCCCACACTACACATTTATACAGAGGAACTTACATTTAGGTGTTTTAGCATAGAAGCTGAAACTTGCCCATAATTTTCTTTTAATATTGGATGAGTTTGTGAAATTAAAGGGTAAGAATTGACTAGGAATGCAGAATGAGGACACTAAAGKAAAGCCGAAGCATAGAAAAGTCCACGTGCTTATCCCACGTACCCTTCCAGTCTTGCAAGAAAGAGAAGGCATTGTGCAGAAAATACTCAAAGTGAATCACTAGCCACATGAGGGGAGCAAAACTCAGAATTTTTGGTTTATGGAACAGTGGCTCATTCTAGAGGATTTTCTCAGTGAATGACCTGCATTTCACAAAGAGGTGAGATAATGATCTTGGCTGAGAAATAGCTAGAAAAATTAGAAAGACATTAAACTAAGAACACAAGTGAAATGACTCTGAAGAAGGAAATGCAGCACAAATGCACCATGTCAAAAGTAATTAAATCTATTTAATAAAGAATGTGAGGAAGAATTTTCTTCCTCTTTGTTCATTTCAAAATGCTACGGGATTGGATAACAAGAAAAAGGATGTGGACCACTTTTACTGGTGATAAGAATTTTGATATAACTGTCATTACTGAAACCTACAGACAATTATACCATTTTAGAATATTAAAAACACCTGATTGTTATTAGAATGAGAAACTAATGAGTGGGCAATGAGGATGAGAAAAACAGTTTACAGTAAAATCTCTTAATCTATTACATGACTACYGATGATTCAGAACAGTATCTTGAATGCATATACAACAGCATCCTAAGTAACAAGTTAAAAGGTCCTTTGTAAGATTTTGTTACAGACCACTAAAGAAAAAATGCATTAACTTTGAAGTGTTTATCTCCAACTTATACAAGTTAAACATTGTACTATCATGGCAACTTCAACTTGAAAGAAATGCTGGATGTCCAATACAGTCAGCAATAAATATCATTTCATTTTCTGAAAAAGGAAAACTGATCACTTTTCTACAGATACTGGTTTGTTCCAATGTAAGAGAATGCTATTTTGAAACAAAACACTTGATTATTGTCTAGTCAACTATGGGATACATGGAAAGAGGAAAATTTGAATGAGCCATTTCAATCTTTGATGCTTCAAAAGGGAATCAACCAAGGGAAATTAGATTAGGAAATKGATTATGAGAAAACAGGGAAATTTAAAATACAAAGAAAGAAGTAAAAGATAACTGGGCATTCTTGAAAAATAATGTGTATGTGATCCAAAACTACATGTCCATAAATCACAAGGAGAACTATTACTTCCTGCTCAGTCCAGTTCAGCAGTGAAGTGACAACAGCAGTTACAAACAAAGAAAACTGTAATAACAGGATATGATGAAAAAGACAGTAATCATTATAAAGTGAAAATTAGGAAATGATGGACAATAACAAGAACTAATGACACAGAAATAAAGAAATCCTTGGTTGGCATGGCAAAGAACTATCAGAGAGGAGTTTTGTTGCTGTTGTGTAGAACACAAGACAGAAAGATTTCTTAACACCAGTGCAARCCAGTCACTAGGCAGATAGTGTGTAATTGCTAATAAACACAGACAGCAAAATGACCAACAATTTATTTTTAATCTTGCCTTGTGCTTTGGAAATAAAATATTTTCCATTCTATTAACAAATAAAAGGGATGATATACAACATCCACGAGAAATAAACAATTTATTCAAGCTCAGGTAACTCATGCCAAAAATCCTTAACTTCTTTCTGAAGGTCTTCCTAGTCCAATGATGTTCAATTTTAATACATTTTGAAATACTGGGACATTCCAAAAAACTAAAAGAATACCAGTGTTGGGGCAGCGTTCAGAAAGGGATAGTAGRATGATCCATGAAACCACTAGCCAGAAAAATAATACTCACCCTGGGAAAAATCTGGGAGCATTTAATTGACACAGCATTAAAGAATAACTGTATCATTAATATCAGCCAAACAGGTTTTACCAAAAATAGGTCTTGCTACTCACTCCTAATTCCTTCCCTTGAAAAGTTACAAGTTTGATTGATGCAGATAGCCATATTGATGCGAGACTCACGTTCAGCTGAGTCCCACATGACATTAAAAACTAGCACTGTAAAATGTCAGATAAGTGTGTTCTTAATGAATTAAAATCCTGCTAAAGGGAAAGACTCAGAGTGAGGAATGTGGTCAAATGTATGGGTACTTCCAGTTCTCTGAAGCGTTGGATTTGACTCTATATTTTCATCAATTATCTCGAAGTAAATGTATTGACCATTTGATCAGATTTGCAGGTGATACAAAGCTGAGAAGATTGCTAAAGATTAATYGGGACTGGGTAATCCCAGAACCAAAACCAGGAGACATTTGGGTCACATCATAATGCCACAGGATGCATCTTCAGAGGAGCCCAGGGTGAATATTATCTTTTGGGGCAGAGAAGGTGGACTGTTCTGACTGTCCTGCACTGCCAGTGGTGGCTGTGCTCTAGGAAGTCACAGCTTTGCAAAACCCTCCTGTCTCTGTGAGTGAAGCCTGACCCTCGCCATAAGCACTGCTGTGGCCAGTAGCCCTGAAAGTAGATTTGTTCCCATCTTGCTGTTTCCATGTTCCAGTTCAGGCTGTGCAGGAAAGTTAAATGGGCACAAAACAAACTTTCCGAAACAAACAAACAAGACCCCCATACAAGGCRCTTTCTAGTGGCTTAGCTATGATCCAGCTCACATGAGCCAAACAAATCCCAGCATAAGGCAGAGGGCAGGACTGTGATGCAGAAGCAGGAACAGGAAGGGTGAACACTTTGGGCCCCTTCGTCTAGCAGGAGCTCATCAACTTTGAGTAACAGAGGACACTTTCTCTGTGAGAAAGGCAGGTCACTCCAACACTCCCCAAACAAGGTTGCAGCCTTGCAAGAGCTAATGTAGCCCTAGGATGCCGGACAGCAAGGACCGGAAGGCATGCTGTATCCATTTGTGATAACAGTGGTACTGGAATACACAGGTGTCCTGGTACCCGCATTCTTAAAAGCCTTTTAAAAATGGAGTAGTGATATATGAACTACAAAAATGACAGTAAAACTGGAGAACATACCTTCAGATGAAAGGTTGAAGGAGTTCAGTCTCCCTTTAATTTAGTAAAAGGAAGTTTGAATGTTGATTTGATTACCATGTATAAATACTTTCATATGAAGACATACCAGAGACTCTAAAGTGCTCTTTATCTAGATGATAAAGTATAACGACAGCTGGATGCTGAGGCATACAAATTTAAATGATATATGAATTTTAAACAGTGYGGGTGATTAACTAAATAACAAAGGAAAGGCATGGATCCTCTGTTCCTTGAAGTCTTTGATTCAAGATTGATGACTTTCTGGAAAATACATTTAAGTTTTACTTAACACACACACATGCACATGCACTTGGACTCCATGCAGAGTGACAAGGATCCAGTGACATATAGGAGGTCAGGTTAGGTGGCATAATAGTCCCATCTGGTCTTAAATTCTAAGATTCCATGGACACTGAAAGGCAATTTTATGTCATTCTTTGAAGCACAAGAAACAGGTTGTAAAGCAAGTAGTAAAGTGGTTTTGCACAAGATTTAGGACTCTGAAAGTGAGGTGTCCCAAGACTCACTCTGTTCCAACATTCTATTTTCACATCTTGTAACATCCCCTATGATTTTGCCTCCAGTTCTGAACCCGATCTACATGACTAGTTGGATCTTTTTTTTCCCCCCTTCTATATTTAAAAGTCTTTTCAGTATTCAAGAGCTTTCTCCTGTAATCATCTACTCTTCTGTGAAATAATACTCAGGTTGAAACCATATTAGATCCAAACTTTCCTAAGATCCTTTCAAGCAACACACTGCATTCCACAATATAWTATCCTTTGGAAAGCTTAATCAGCTTTAGAAGTATGGAAGATTCCCTTTAGAAAGAAAGATCCCACAAAACATTTGTAAGGTCTCAGACAAAAATCAAAAAGAACCAGGGCTGAGCAGTTTGGCTATGCTCCAGAGCAGACAGTGAACATACTTGCATGTATTAACATTTTATTTCTCATACAAGCACCAAAGCACCAACTTGTCATGACAGTCCAGCAGGATCAGACACAGCAGCTACACCAATAAATTAAACAATATAAACATTTGAATAGTCCTTGCCAGAGTCTGGCTGAACCACTTTTCACTTTACCAGTTCAGAAGCTGGCATAGGCCAAGGACTATTTCCAAAAGTGGCTGTGTCCAGACTGCCTTATCTGAGAGGACAAGAGAGGGTAATAGTAGGAAAGCCACCATACTGTGCCAGCTGATCTTGGTGCCAAAGAATGGCCTGTACACATTAAATTGCTAGTACAGAGGTAGCCAGCATTTCAGAATCAACCTGAAAAAGCATCCAACTCAACCAGAAGYACAGACAAAATTAATCATCAGATTGGAGACTGCTCACGGGTAGGAAATGTGCCCAAGATTAACGCACATGCAAATCCAACTCGCTATACTAAACAGTAATAAACTGCTTTATTATAAAACAGAAACAATAGAAGTAGTAACTCCTCTTTCAGAACAGCCCTACAAGACTCCACAAACACAGGAATGAAGAGAAGTTCTCTCACACTACAAAATCAGTAAAAAACACACTGGAGTCATTCTCACTTCTTACATCCAGGACCACACATAAAACTCAACAACAAGCGCTCTAGAGATCTGACCACTCTAGGGCAAATTTTATCCTCTTTTAGACTGAAAAATTTTGAGGAACCCAGAAGCCAAATTTAATTTTCCTTTCCCCAAAATACTTCTTAAATCTTCTCACTGCTTCATGAACAGTTCCTCAGGCTGCAATATATATTCTCCCAACCTGCCAGTCCCAGAGACAGTCTCATCTTCCGAGAATCCCAGACTGACAGATGTGCAGTCCCACAATTGTTTYATTTTATCCCACATTCTTGGACTAAGCACCTTTTCCCCCAACACTATCTTCTGCCAAGAACATTTTTAAGTTCATGTTCCAAGGCCTCCAGGAGCCAAAAATCATATGAAGATAATTACTGAGAAATTCTACTTATACTCACTCCTTTGTCCCAAACCTTACGTTTCAGACAATATTTGCTATACCCCCTCAGAAACAACCACTCTCCCAAAATCCTACTGCATCCCCTAGACACTTTGCCCCCTAACTATGTTCTGTCATCCTCCCCTCTCTGGAGAAGCTAATCTCACCTCCAGTATCCGGATCATGAAAGTTGGGGTCCAGGCCCTTCTCCAGGAGTCTGCAGACCTTCTCCACATTCAGCATTTGCACGTACTCCATGAACTTCTTCAGATTTGCCTGCAGCATTGACAGCCCAGGAAAACACAATACACAGTGTTAACACCCCCCTAAGAAGAAAGAAGCCACAAGAGAATATACTCATTCAGGAGACTCAAGGAAACCAGCAAGAACAATGGGACAGCACCAATCAGAAACTAGGGCACATATTTATTCCCAGACCTCTGAACTTATTAGAGAGTATGTTGCAAATCTATGCAGGACATGCTCTTCCCCTCCCACCTCTCAAGGCTGGAGATCACTGGATCATTTCATGGAAATCATGAGGGGCTGACAGTCACCACCCTTTGCCCCCCACTTGCCCATAGACACCTACGCACCCACCCTGCAAATGCACTCTTCCAGTTTGTGTACATGAGGACAAGCATACATATTGCGTAGCTGTGACACAGACTTATCACCACTCATTCTTCACATATTCTTCAGCGAGATAGTGCAATGCCTGCTATGGAAGGTGCATGTCGACTGCCTGTTAAGTAGCAAACTAATAAAGGTTAAACATACTATCCAGGGTTTTACGTGTCTCATTGCAACATCCTGTACATTGCTTTGTGGCCCAATCTCATTTTAAAGTGTTTTAACCTATCTGCCTGCTGAACTTAAAGCAATTAGGAAAAAAGACCAAGCAGCTCAAACACCGACTATTGTTGTACAGTGTAATGAGTACGGCCATCATACTGTCTGCTGTGAAATTGTTTTATTGCTGATGCAATTTTCCACCTCGGGCCAGAGACTAAATCTGCTTTCCTGAAGGGAATGAATGCTCAAAAACTCTCCTTTAAGTTTACCAGGTTGTTTCTGGGGACTCCCCCCCCCCACTTTCTTTTTCTCTTTTGGGCAGCTATGCATGACATACATTATTTTAACAAATTTCACAATAAGGCATAAATTTAGAAATTACAACTCTACCCAGGCAGCATTGGAATGAACTACAATGTGAAAACACTCATTCCAGACATGTTTCCAAACCAGTTTTTCAGATCTTCAAGTATAGGCTTACATATATATATGTATGAATATATGTATACATATATGTGTATATATATATATGTATATATGTGTATATATATGTGTGTGTGTGTGTATAGATATGTATATATTATATAAGCCTACATTTTATATATACACACACACACATACACTTTTACTTTGAGCTCATCCATCAAATCTTGCAGTAGTCAGCCTAGGAAGGGGCTCTTGAAAGTGCTTGACACAGCAGAAACACTTTGCAATTAGTCAAGGGAGCTCTTTAGGAAAAGCTTTAACCAACCAGTCAGGCTACCCTTAGTGGTTGAGGAAGAGTGCTAGAACCACTCCATAGTTGCTGAACACTTCCRAGCAATGCAGATTTTCCACTCCACAAAAAATTTCAAATTTCAACATTCCCATAATTTGACATTAAAAAAATTGTCTCTTCCACAAGACAAAGTGAATTCCATCAAAGTGCCTCACTTCAAATTTCATTTCAAAAGCTTCTAGTTGAAAAACAGAAAAAAAATTCCAAAAATACTAACAGAAAACATTTCTGAGTCTTTTCAGATTTCTAAAAACAAAAAACAAAAAAAAAAAGTTTTGCACAATTTTGATTTTTTCAAAATGTAATTTTCTAAAGGAAAAGCTTAATAGAATTTTTAGAACCAACTCTGCAGAGGAGTCTGCAAATGCCAAAAGCTGGGAATCCACCAAGCTCACCTTTGCTGTTTTGCTAGCATGCTGAGAAGACAGTGGTGGGAAGTTATACAGAAACAACACCAAGATGAGACTTTCTAAGCATGAGGCAAATTAAAATTGGGCTGTCAACCTGATTTAAACTAAATTCATTCTCTGTACGGTTAGTCTACATAACCAAACTCAAAATATATAGCACTTTTTTCTAAAACCATTGATGCCATAAAYAAGCCATGCCATGTATTTAAAATTATCTAGCCACTTTAGTACACTACCCCCTGCAATGTTATGCCATCTCAGCAGAGTTAATTAACTCAGGCAAAATATTATGGTAATGTAGAACTACTGTGCTTTAGCTAGCACCAAAAATACTTGCTCCAAACATCTGCATAGTCATACATAGACCCRTGCAGAGATGTCAGTGCCAMAAAAACACACAATCAGAAGCATAAAGCCACCGAATGGAATTCAGTCACAAGGTTCACTGCTCCTAATGTCCCTAGGGACAGCAGTGCAGCAAGGCAATGGTCAAGAGCAAAGAAGTAAAATTAGGCATTAGCTAGAGAGGGCTGATGCCACAGTCTCATCCCCTCGGTGCAGAGACACAGTCCTGCTCTCCCTTCCCTACACCTCACTCATCACCAGATGCACCCCACTGTGGCCCTCTGACCACTGCCAGCAAAGAAACCAGCCAGCCACTGACAGGGTCACCAAAAACCCAGCAGCATGGCGGGACAGTGCTGATGCACTAGCAATGAGAAGTTACTTAAAGAGCAAAAAGGGTCAGGTCTCCAGCATCAGGAGGGGATGCAGATGTTTACCAGAACAGTAAGCGATTCTCACAGCATGAACATTTGCGTYGTGAGCAGGGCAAAAGGGGAATGAGCACCAATTGCTGCAGGGCATAAGCTTTGCCTTTTTGGATGGCAAGATGTTCCCTTGGACCTCGCTGTTACGTTATCCYTCCCCCAAATCTCCCCTTGCTCCTTAAGTAATTAAGGCAAAATCCATTTCCCAATGCCCATTTCAACATCTCTTCAACTATTTCCATAAATAGTGCAACACTCTGAAAGAAATCACAACTGCATGTCAGCACTAGCAAAGACWGGACTTGAGAACTCCAGCAACCACTTCTAGGATATGGACAACAAAACAGCCCTCTTTCCAAGCATGACTCAGCTGCACAGAGTTAACCCTGTTCTTCCCACTCGCGTTTGTCCATATGTCCCTTCCTTTCCCTCTTAAGAGCAGCTTACTGGCAGCGAAGTACCCAACCTAACTCAACAAACCATGCTCCACACGACCTAACTGAAGCCAAGTTAMGTGCTGTCTGCAAGGCCCTTTCCTCTTAAGTCTATTGCCTCTGTCCAAACAGCACAGGATTTCTGCAGGAGCACTGACTTCGCTAATGTGAAGGGTCGGCATTCCCAAGGGCAGGACAAGGTTGTCCTTCTGTGTTGACCTCCTCTCCCCACACACCCTGCTGCTGCAGAGACTGCCTTTCTGCAGTGTGGAACTAAACTTGCAGAGTRTTTAGGAGATGTTAGGTGTGTTCAGGTGATGCCTACAGCAGTGTCAGTCCCTGTGATAACTGTGTTGGTGTAGATGAGCCAACATCAGTAGACATGGGACGTTTGGGAACAAATGCCTAGGAGTGGAAACAAACAAGGGATGTGATCCCATGCAGTATGGCATCCTGTCAAGCACCACCCCCCACACTGCTCTCTAGCCAGAGCTCTGCAGTCTGCCCTCTCTCTGCAAGCACCTTCTGCCCACCACAGGACYAGCCGTAGGACTCCCCTCGCCGCTGCGCATCCTGCTCCACTCATGCTCCCAGATGACGCCTCACTCCACAGGATGGCAGCACAAACTCACAGAGGACAACCTTGYCTCCCTCATCACCACTGCCCTGAGGCCACTGAGCCAAAATCCTCCCTGGGGCCTCCCRCAACAGAGACATGTCTTCTGCAGGCTCTCCTCTCCATCCAGTAGCAGCTGAGACCTCAGCTCATTTCCTCTCCGTGGCCCACTAAGAGCTCTAATGTCAATCGAAATACAGAAGTGCCCACGGACTGACGTACAGTGCAATACAGAAAAGCCCTCAAGTAGCTGAGCAAACCTCTCTCCCTGCCAGCCTCCTTCCTCCTCACCCTCTGTCAATGTCCCATCCACCTGGAAAGGCCTTCTCTAAACACCAGAGTAAAAGTCCTACTGTAGAGAAGTCTACAGCAAAACTCTGAGTGTCTGCAAAGGCAAACACTGCACCTCAGTATACGCAACAGTGGTTCATGACAATTTCATTTTTATGTTGTTATTAAACACATTTCAGATAGTAAATTGAAGCTCTGCTCTGGAAGTTCTGCCTCTCATTCTGTTCTCATTTACAGCTCCAGGAATGTGTCTTACCCAGACCATCAGTGTCCGCTAGCAGTGTGCTAGAATGTATTTCTATTATTCTATGTGCTCAGGAGTTTAAAACATAAGTTTTGATACCAGGAAGTTGATGTCTACTTTAATGGAAGTTTTTATATTTAAAAAGGAAAYTGAATAAAAAAATGTATGAGTAAAAAGAATATGCAGAGGAAGGCATCCCTGATTCTGGGATTTGCATTCTTTCTCTGTAGATGCCTGCTTCTCATCATGGTTCCCACATACCAYGCAAGCAATAATGGCTTTATACATGGAATTTACCTTGGGGGTAATCAATTACTATCTTGACTTCCCAGATGAAGAACAAAGAAGAAAGTTCACCTATCMAAGATTTCAGACCAAATCTATAGCAAAGCATCAAAAATAATTTGTCAAGTCCAGAGACTTAACCAGCTAAATTTTACAAAAAATAGTATTTTCTGTTTTCATCAGTTTATAGCTGCTTATTTGCCTGACAGTGTGTTTGAGCCTGAGTTAGGAGTTCTCTGCCATTCACAAACTTAAAAACAGAGAAGGCCAAGAAGAAGGCAAAGTGACCTCTGATCATTGCTTGCCCAGTTTTGCTACTCTGAGTTTGGTCCTAGGCCTCAGTGAACAACCAAAATGCCTAACAAAACCAAGAACATAAACAATGAAAAAGACCRTTTACCAGAATTGTAATGTTATAACATTACAAGAATTCCGTACTCAGAATTTACATGACATGACAGCCTTGTTACACTTACAAATGAATCTGAAACAAGGCATTACAAGGAAAGGTACAAAAAAAGTTGTTTGTAACCTAGATCATGTCACGGATCARGCTGTAGCATGGACTTACTAAGAGTTGTGCTTGTGCAACTGAAGCAATGAAGTGTGGCAGGAGACAGGAACTAGCAGCCAGGAATAGGGTCACCTTAAGCCAGCTTCACCGCCAAAAGAAAGAGGGTTTGGACCTGCACTCTGAGCAACCAAGCAGCCATTTGAGGGACTACAGTAGTTTGATTTTAGGCTCAGAGAGCAGCAGCACTCACAAAAGCTTCCTTATGCTTYCCATTATAAAACAGTTTTTGTTTCTTACTCATTGACAAAGGAGAAGTGGACAATTAAACCAATTAAGCTGTTTTCCAGAATAAAATTAGATAAAAACATATTGTTTCAGTTAACTTAAATATTTCTATGACCACAAAGAGAGCCATTTCTATATGCAAACTCTTGGGAGGCACTCTGCTACTTCCCAATTAGCTACACAGGACTATACCAATAGTCAGGTCTGAGAAATAACATCAATGAGATTATGCAAAAGAACAGGAAACTGCCAATTAAGATATCTTAGTCACTATACATTTCAAACCAATGCATCATGATCCAGGAACGCTCACCCTTGAAGGCCCCTTGTGCATCTTGCCTTCACAAGGTAACAACTAGAGAGTTAAAATACCACATTAAAAATTCTTGTTCATTCCCAGCACATCCTGGCTATGTTTTAAGACCTGCCAGAAAGGACTGGCAATCAGGCCTGGGGAGCCTCTGTGAAATAACTCCTCCTGTGCTACAGGTGTCCGACAACAGGAGAGAGGCACTGCCTCCTCCCACCAGTTGTCCGCAGCATAAAGATACAGTTCCTGCTGGATTTAGTCAAACAGGCATGTTCCTAGCAATTTAATGCAGGCAAATCTAGTGAAAGTAAGGTTGGACCTGGACCTGGATACCAAGGTCAAGAACATTGCACAGAGCTGACCAAACAATTTAACCAAAATCAAACTGGTGTTTCTTGGCACGCTGCAATCACCACCCGCAGCCAGCCATCCCCACCAGCTCCCTTCTYGCGCAGGGGACAAGGCAGGGAGTCCCTGCCTACCCACACCTGGCCGTATCATCACAGAAAACATGGGCAGTGGCCTCATGGGTTTCCACGAAGGCATATAACAAATCACAACTTCGTATCAGCTTTAATTTTTTCATTTAAGTAATATTTCAGTCGCACTAAAGGCATCTCTCAGCTTAAAAATACCTTTGTTTAAAGCTGAGTTTACAGTACACAACTTATGCTAAGATCTGTACTTACAAGCATTTTTAAAAAAATGATTGATTAAATGGTCTTTATGCCAATAGTCATAACTTAAAGGCTGCTTTTTCTGATTAATGTTCAGAATCAGAAACAAAACATATTTAGCTTTTGAAGTCAACTTAAATGACTATGTCACAAGTGTTCTGTGGCTGGAGACATTATATCCAGTTCACACAAYGAAGCAAATGGTGGTATTTATGTTTTTCCATGTTGTTTTTTCAGTTTATGTAGCACGGAAAAAGCTTTCTATGTGATTGTTTTTTATTTCATTTCAGCTAGAAAGACAGTATATTTTCCTTATTATTTGGACTGATTCACTCACAGCTGAAAGAAGATTTGAGAGCTTAGAAATTTAGAAAGCTTGCTTTTCTCACCCAATCTATGAATAAAACCCTGGAATGAGATTTCATTATTCTAAGAAATTCAAGGATTTGGGGCCAGGTTTCCAAATGTATTAAGGTGACTAGACATGAAGAGAACAGAGCAAGTGTCAGATTCCCACTGAAATCAAGGGGAGCYAAACAGATATCTAAACCACTTAGGCAATTTTAAAACCTTACTAGATGCTTTCCTATTTTCTGGCATCTAAAGAATTTGTGATGAGAACCACTAAAGCACACAAAATCTTCCTTTGTTTAAAAGATCAGTCAGCTTTAAATACAAAAGATACATACTGATAAATTACTCTTCCTCTTCTGTATCTCATATATTTAAGGAACATTTATTTAAGTGATAAAGACACAATTTAAAATGTTATTTTGCTTTAATTTTAACTGAATTCCAGCTTCCATCCAAATGCAGTTTGATACAAATCAAAATAATCTAAAATAATCATATGCTCATAAATATATCACATCTCATTTCCTATATGTAAAAATTAAAACTTACATGTATTTATATAAAGCTATTCAATTACTTAAATAAACATTCATAATGCATCTTGCCAAGAGCAAAAGCACCATAGTTAGTGTAAAGATATAGTGATTTGCAAATCAGTATGTCTGAATGGCTATACCAAGCAGAGAGAAGCAAATTTTCTCTGGAGAGGAAAACCAAAACATGGCAACAACTCATGTAAATAAAGTTAAAGACTAGAATAAGATTCGCCTTGCTGCTTTAAATTGGTGTCACGCACCTTCCTCGCCACCACTCTCCACAGGCCCAGTCCATCTCCATCACACTGCTGGCAGAGGCGGTGTGAGTGGCCGGAGCATGGGGCTGGAGGTCGAAGTGCCAGGACGGAGGTCAGAGTGCTGGCACGCCGTAGCACAGGCTCCTGCTGCTCCAGGAGCAGGGCTGACGCAGGCTCTCAGTGAGCTCTCCGACGCGGCAGAGCACACCAACTACTACATTTGCTACCGTGTCATCTGGAAACCCACCGAGAAGAAATTCTTTCACAGTGCTGCTGTTCCCAGGAAACAAGATGGAGGAGCCTTGTGAGAACAAACAGGAGTTGAATACCTGGGTCTACTCTTATCCGATAGYCTGGGAGCCACAGTGGCTAACGCCCAAACCCCAGCAACCTCTTGCTCCATCTTTTCTATTGCAATTACAAAGTCTCCGGTGCTTCAGCTCAATTTGYGTATTATTACTCAAAATGCTCAGTGTCAGCAGATAACTGCTAAGCACGTTTGAGGCATGTTTGCAGAAGTGAGAATGAGGTTAATTGTCAGGAACATTCTTGGGGAAGGAGGGGAGCACAGCTCCCAGCTGTCCAGCTGGCAGCCATTGTGTTGAGTCCATTATCCTCCATTAGCAAGAAATTGGGGRAAAAAAAAATCCCACCATACACACCACACAGCCTCCAGAAAAAAAAAAAAGCTCATTGAGAGGAAACTGGTTCGAGGGAACAAGCTTCTCTCTCTTGAATTGAAATGAAAGAAAATAAATGAGATATTCTTCTCGCAGAGAAATTATTCTGTCACTTACTATTCATCACAAGCTGGGTGCAGAGGGAAGCCAACCACAGAGGCCCAGCTCTGCTGTGCTGCAAGAACAGGAAGACAAAACAGCCCCTTCACACCAAGCGCATGCCCATGTTTCTACTCAATGGCCTCYCTTTGGCCTGTGAGCAATTTCAGTATTGAAGAAAGACTAATCTTTTCTCAGGGTCTGGTTCGTTCCAAACACAGACAGAACTAAGACAAACCACCGACTTTCAGARCATGGCAGATGCCACTGGGACACGGTCACTAGGAAGAGGCTTGCTGAAAAACACTGATCTCTCCTCCCTCAGCAGCAGCAGTCTGACAAGCTCTCACAGAGGCTATTAAGCAGCAGCAAATAGACACGTAATTGATTCCCACAAGAGTCAAATAATTGATTTCATTACACAAGAAGGTTCAAATGCTGTCTCTGAGGCTGCCTCAGTGCTTCTCCAAGCATTGCTTGAAGCACTCCAGACATGAACAAGAGTGAAGCCCTGCAGGGGGACTTTCTGTTTTGAGGTACAAGCCATGGAGGAGGGAGAGGACTGGGCACGGGTCCTCTAGCCATACTTGTARTCCTGCAGAGAGCACCTCCCCAACAAGCAGAGCTCTCCCAGGGACAGTGTCGGGTGCTCTGCTCCAAGTGCTGCACTAGGGCAGTACAGACACCACAGTCGGAACCAGGTTATTSTCAGTTTATCCCACCATGTTGGTTGAAGTCAGTGTGCATGTGGTTTCCCAGGAGTTGGTGCTATTACACAGCTGCACATCTCTTCGTGATACTTTCCTGCAAACTTCTTCACCATACAGTATTTACTGCTGGCATTAACAGGTACCCTCTTCTCTTCAATCTAACATTCAGGGAAACAACTACATTTAAAATAGGGTTGCAAATTGGACTGGGACCATGGTACTACAACTTTAATGGGAACTCCCAAGYTGTGTTCGGATGGCCTGCTCCCTCATGAGCTACCAGCCCATCTTCTCCT
Source organism: Rhea americana (assembly GCF_003343005.1). NCBI lineage: Eukaryota > Metazoa > Chordata > Aves > Rheiformes > Rheidae > Rhea > Rhea americana. The sequence goes on from NW_028186521.1 coordinate 380,699, forward strand.
GGGGAGCATCACACAAGACAGTGCACTGATATTCCCTAAGAAACAGCTGAGAGAACAGCCAGGGCAGGAGGGGAGTCTCTGCTTTGAATCCTGAAACCAGCACCAGGAGGAACAAGTCCCTGGAGTGGTTGGTAGAAGGACTCCTTTGATGCCTCTTTTAGGAACAAAAAAGGTTTCCCTTAAGACACATGAAATCTGGATCCTAAAAGTTTGGAAAAAATATTGAAAGGAAAATTTAAAAGAAAGTTATAAAAAATTGTTACATATGCCATTTTTAAAGCACAAGCCCTTTTGTACAGGTAGCTGTCCGCAACTGTGCATGGGGAGGTCTTGTGCACTAGGCAGCAGCTCAAGCAGCTSGGGTAATGCCAAAGTGACAAGGCACTGCATCGGCGAGCCCATGTCTTTGCAGACGCCCCCAGAGCTCAAACCAGAGCTCCTCTCCTGCCTCGGAGAGGGGAGGGTGTGAAGAGGCTCTGCGCCCCTTCCTCGAGCCGTGGCCTTGGCTCTGGGGGCCCCGGCAGCCCACAGGCTTGCTGTGTAAGCACCACTCGGGCCCACAGCACCAGCATGGGCAGCTGAATAGGGCATATGGGGCTTGGGAGCGACCATGCAGCCCATTCCTAGGGACACAGGGACATGGTCCCATCCCTCCCAGTGCTGCTGGACTAGCTCTGCACYCTGCCATCACAGCCAGGCAGGTGCAGCACCACCGGGGACCCACCACACCAGCCTGCCCCACTCTGAAATGCCCCCCAGTCACTTGCCCCAGTGGTTATCAGAAGAGGATGCTGGGCTTGATGGACTGCAGCCACTCAGGCCAGCCTTCTCTTGCTCTTAGCCATTAAATCTGCAACCATGCCCCTTGTTTGTTCATTTGACTGGGTATGGAAGAAAGAGGGCAGAGACAAGTGACATGTCTCCTGCAGCAGAGACGCAGGACAGACCTTGTTCATATCTGTTTTTTCAAATGCTGGTTGTATATAAGTTTTATRTATTTCTTGCTGTAGAGGGAGGTCCACGGATACAGACAGAGCTGATGGCAATGAAAACAGCCTRCAAAATATCACCATTGCTGTCCATCCACAAGCTTCAAACACTTGCCCAGGCTTTGATCACRTTTAACCACTGTTAATGCAACATGTTTACCTGCAATGTAACCTCATCCATCTAGAAAGGAGCTACAGACCCTCTTCATACACCACTTCCACCTAGGTCTGCACAAAGCCGCATCAGCATACTCACTCCTCCTTATTAAACACATGTGACATGCTTTTGGSCAAGATCCTTCACAGCCTGCCCTTGCCTATCTCCCACTACCCTCCCCAGCATCGCTGCAGTCACAGTGCTATCTCCCATTGCCCAGGTGCGTCTCCAGGTGAGCACTGCCTCGGCATCTCTGCAGCTCCTCAGACAGAGCTGTGCCAACATCCTCCCTCCCATTCATCGCAGACCCCTCTCTTGCTCTAACACCTACAGAGAAGTTGACGACAGCTTCACTGCTAACACGCTACAAGTGTTGTCTACCAAACTGACTATCACTCTCATTGTTTCTTCATCCTCCTCAGCCTGTCTGCATCCATCTGCCTGCACTCATTCTCGTCCCTGTGTTTGGTCTGYATTTCACTTCTGTAATCATAGTATGTGCAGTATAACAGGACAGAGATGGTTATCACTTCTGRGGTCTATACTAATATCAGTCATCTGCAACAGCAGTGGAATATGTGCTGCTAGTAATTACCGGGTTTAACCATGCTACTTCTCTCCCCTCCAAGTTGTCAATATCCCAAGACTTTTGGTAGCACARTGTCCTTTCTGGACATTTTGGTAAATGCTAAGATTTTTCTGTCCATTTTGAAGTAAAATGTGACTGTCCTTTTCTAATAAACATTTTTGTGCATTCCCATTTCAAAACGGTCTACTGCAATTCAGTGGAGAAAAAAAATCTATAAGAAATGCCACTGCCTGTGGGTCACAAAAGGTACAAAGGAGTGAAACTGACTGGTTTTACSGAGTCACTTTGTTGTCCCTGGCAACCTAAGAAATCAGTTTCCTCACTTCACAGAACAAGTCTATTGGCACTAAAAAGGGGGAGTTAATTCTAATTTTTCTTAAATTCTTAAATGTCAGGTACGAATCATGTTTCACCATCACTAACCTGACAAAAGAGTATAGTAGGATATATTGCTGCTAAAAGCCACACATCATAGATTCTGAACAGTTTTGCACTCTCCTTTCATTCAAACCAGCCCATCAGCCACACACCTAGAGATTTCACATACATCACAGCCCCAGGAGGAGTCCCACAATTGCATGTCCTAAAGCTATTCCCTCTCCCAGCACTTGAAAATGCTGCATCTAGGAAACAATATTTTACTGCCCCAAAACTTAGGCATTACTTAAAAAAAAAATGCGGAATCCATCCCATTCTCATGACTTTAGAGACGTGCAGCCCGCGTCATACTGCAGAGGAATCTGCTCCGTGCATCTGTTTTCCTGCAGGAAAACATCAGCATCCTTAAYGCACAAAAAGAAGTAGAAACCAAGGCAGCAGTAGACCTAGATGTACAAGCCCCTGTAAGTGAGCAGTCACAGAGGAAGGTACCAAGCCACGTTCCCTGAGTCATCTCAGAGATACCTTGCAGCACATTCAAAGTGGAGCTGGGGCTCCCCCTGCCCTGCCTTCCTGTGCACTTTGCTGCAGCATCCCTCCACAGAGTTGTGGCTCAGCCCTGGAGCCGCACTGCCCCTGGTATTGTCAGCGCCAATCACGCTGACAGTGGAGGTGACAAAGCAGAAGCAGACAGTACCTCGCTCTTGGCTTGGGGTCTGTTGTCCCTAGAAGTTTGCCTTTTGTCTTTCTGTTCAGCCAGCTTCCTTCCCAGAGAGGAACCCAAGTCCTGCCCCGTACTCTCTGCGAGCCCAGCTTTCTGTGCCCCTGTCATCCTCAGGCAGGCTGCAGGGACAGGCATTGAGCATGCACATACTCATGCTCTAGCCTCACCCTCTCCAAGCAAAACAGCAGCAATCAGTGCTGGGTAACTTGCACCGCCACCAGCTTTCAGAGTCGTCATTCTGCAAACGAGCAGCCGGCATTTGTCTCTCACAGGCGTGCACACACACACACACACACACACACACACACGTGTCTTTGTGCTCTCCCTCTGTGACTGCTTCCTCTTCTTCCCTTCCACTGCATTGCTACAGGGAGAAGCCTCAGAGGTGGGCTGAGGTTTCCTCTCACATGAGCTGATCTTCAAAGCACAAGTGTCAAAGACAATGCTGCCATACCAAGGCAGGGAAAGGGCCAACCAAAGAAAAYGGACATCAGCATCCTCTTGGCAGGAGTAAATGGGGAGCAGCAGCACAGTATCTCACTGAGATGCCATATGTTAGTGGCAAGGGACATGTTAAAAATTAAAAAAAAACCCTTCATGTTATTTCTAAGTGGAGTTTCAAGCAGAGAAATTAAGTAAATATTAATTAAAGTGCATTTATGGTTATCACACATTCTTAGGGGCAGTCCTCAGATGCTACCATTTGGATCTCCCTGTTATAGGCATCTTCAGCCCTCCCTTTAGGAAATCCACGCCCTACATGACAAGGCTCACAAGCACTGTGATTCATATTTCCTGGCGTCAGGAAGACGCTGAGAGCTTTCCAGATTTGCTGCCTGAATATTCGTATGCCACTAGACAAAATATCCATGAGTCGAATCTGAACCCTTGCACAATTTGTTTTTTGTTTCTGCAGCTCTGCAACAGGAAGACCAGGGACCTCCTTCTTCCCATGAAGGAAAATTTCCCCTGGTGGAACAAATCTTTTGGGAGAACATTTCCTTCCCTTTTATCTCACACCTGTGGCTCCATATAGCTAATCTGTTGCTCTTTCATACATTAACTGAAAACTTACAACCCTTTCCTGTCTCTCTGTTGAAGACTATATGTGACCAGAAGTGAAGATAGCTCCTCCTGCAGACCTGTATTCATGTAATACAGTAACAAGGAATCTAACAGGGAACCCTGAAAATTTCCTCCAACCCTACATTCTTCATTAATAACAAATGCCCAAAACATCTCTGCAGTTTCTTCTGCAGCACAGGGCCTTCTAAGCAAGGGCCACCCCTCATGAGGTGGAGCCTTTCCACAGCACTACTCTTTGACTTCAGAGCCCCAGTTCTCTGCTTACTCTCCCAGGAAATGAATCAAGCTCAGTGTAGGGGCTGAGGATGCCTTCACRCTGCCTATCTATTTGTACACTGCTCACCACGTTAGAACCATCAAGCTGTGCCCACAACTCCTGGTAATGGCCAGCCCCACTTCTTGCACCCCTCCTTGTTCCTCCTTCCACAGCTCCCTGCATGCTGCTGGCCCTTGCCTCAGAGAAACAAACATCCAGGGGCTGTATGCTGTCTCGAGACACAATTAACAGCTGCAGTGGAAATCCTCTGGTGGTTCCAGGCCACTCTATGATCTGCGTCTGTGACTATCGTCACAGCTGTCTGGGGGAGAGCAATGCAAGAGGGCATCTAGCCAATATGGGCACAGGGACTGGCCACCATCAGCACCTGGACCCTCCAGCTGTGCCTAGGCAGGGTATCCCCAGCTGCAGAGCTTGGGAGTTTTGGTGGGTGTCTCTCCTCCCAGGGAACACCACGGTGTGCAAATCGCAGGCATGTAAATCACACCTTCTCGTGACGCTCCCTGCCTTCTAAATGTACAGAAGCACTTTTCAACACCTCCACCGTTAATCTTTACAAATGCCTTGATCACTGCCCATGATGTGTGGGGGATGCAGGATACCAAAAGCACTCTGCACACGTGAATCCTACCAGCAAAATCCTAATCCACACACAGAAGTTAAAGCCACGGACAGGCAATGAGTTTGTGTGCAAAGCAAAGGCATGCTGCAGGCTCTTCCTGGGGGAGGGGAAGGGGCACTCTTCAATGGGTGCTATTGTGCTCTCCGAATAAAGCACCTCTTCAGCTGTTCCATCATGTGTTACTCCTGCCTCACCACCCCAGGGGAAGCTAGCACTGAGCTCCCCCACAGAGCCCAGTCCAACCGGCAAGCAAACATAAGCAGTGTGACYCTACTCCCACACTGGCACCCAGCAGCAGCTTGACCGGGAGCTTCAGCCAAACTACCTTGGGCTTTGGCAAGCACCATGCACTCCTCGGGGAGATTGCAACATGGCAAGTGGGGTAGGCCGAAATGTACCAAGACCTGGTATTCTCTCTCATAGATCCCATCTCATCAGGACAGACCATCTGTGCTAAACATGCTACCAGGACTTCAAGCTCTTGGGCTAGACTCCAGCCTTACCTTTGTATGGAGTTTGGCAAACTGCTTGTCATCCAGCAAACTCTGGGTGTACACACGCCTTTTGTACCGGAACTGCAAGAGGGAAGAATGTCAGGCATATGAGAAGAACAACACCCACTATCATCATCAAACAACTCTTGAGCAATTCCAATAAAATATGTCTTGCATAAAGACATTCAGTCTAGACCTGAAAACAACCATAGATAGAAAATCCTCTTGTCTTTTAGAATTTCTAATAGTTAACTGCTTTTCTCAGTAAAGAATTCTGACCAATCTTTCAGAAGAATCTGTCTGGCTTCACCTGTCAAAAGGTGTGGGGTTAATTCTCTTTGTTCTGCTTCTCCCCAATAAAGTAGGGATCTCTCTAATAGTAATTTTTTTTTCTCCCCAGGGAAGTTTTTACACAAGTAATCTAGACCTTCCTTTAAGCAGATTGAGCTCTAAGCCCCTCATTGAAGAATCTTCTTTTCTATTCTCAGATCATTTCCATCATTCTTTTCTATGCCATTCCTCTTTTCAGTGACCTTTCAACTACATTCACTTTCCCTCCAACACTGCTCCAGTATCAACCTCTTCCATCCCAACCTCTCCTGAAGCCAACTCACCACTTGCCAGGGTATGCACTGAAGGATTGGATCGCTTTTTGCCACAGTATCACACTAGAAACCTCTCTGGGCAACCTGTGCCAGTGCTCAGTGCTTATTTAAAGGTCTCCTTATTATTTTCCCTCTGTACTTATGACAGTGGCCTTCCATCTGTAATTTTAACTTCCCATGACAGTTAAGACAGGAAAAAAAAGCAATTTTGATCAACAGGGTGAGAAAATAGGGAAGCTGTTTCACGGGGCTATGACAGATGTTATGGAGCTCTCTACCACCTAATCACAAACAACTAAAACTAAAAATCAAAAGCATTTGCCTCAACTTTCCCTCAATGAATTCTTTGTGAGTAAACACCTAGACCTACACAAATCTCTAGGCTGTCACTTCTGGAAGAGAAATGCTGAAAAAAAATGGGGGTCTGGGAGTCTTAATATATGTGGTATATTTAAAGACTGAAATTGAAGGGATCATACAAGTCCTATGCATGTATATATACACGTATATATGCATATACATATATTAGAAAAAACAAATAGCTACCTCCAAGTAGGGGACAGGAGTGTCTGGATTCAGGGGATACTCTCTCAGCAGGCGCTCCTCATCCAGAAACTTTCCAGCCCTGCCATTGAAGGCTGGCTGGAATAGTCCATAATTCAGAACATCCTTCAGGCTGTGGTTCAAAGTGCAGAGAATGCGCTGTTTTGAAACCCATACAGGAACATCTGGGTTTAACCGTAGACACTTCTATGGAGAGAAATAGAGGGCAATCAGATGTGCGCATCATAGGACCCTGTAATCCATAACTATAGCCACGAACAATACTGGTAATAACAAGGAGAAGGATAAAATGGGAAAGCCGCAACCTTTTCCATGTCAATTGATTAGTGGAGGAAAACAAAAMAAACAAACAAACAAAAAAAAAGTTCTACATTTAGAGAAGGGTAAAACTTAGCATACTCCCCTCCAACCCATTTTATGGGGCTCAGGGCAGACTCAAACCCTATATTGTATAAAATCCCATGAAATACGAGAAATCCTGAAGAGTATTACATGGCAATACTAGCAGCACTGACAATTAGTAACAATATAATAGCAACACTCCCTTTAAATATCCTTCTGATAGGGTGTAAGGAGTCTATTGAATACTGCAGAAAGTTTTCATAGATGTGCAAACAAATAAGTTGTAAAACAGAGTCATTGTAAACTCTGTCAGGAACTCAAGGAATCCAGCAAGCTCTTCAGTCATTTGGAGATGGAAAACAGCATTCGAGCACTAAGTCACATTCCAAAATTTCATCCTGTAACACGCAGTGAGTTTCCCTTGTACTGTAAACAGCTTTCCCTCCTCCTCCTCAAGATTCAAGCCATCAAATATTTATAGGCCATCGTATTAAGGCTGTATTTCCTATAACTGTGGTATTTGTCACAAAACTCCCCTAGCGCCCCTGAGCCCTGTCCCAAGGCTGGGGACCTGCTCACCTACTGTGACACTGGCTGGGCAGGCAGGCCTTAGGAATCTGCCTCCACCCAGAGCGTGCCACAGTTTTGCAGTATGGATACAAATGCTTCAGTACCTTTGCTGCTTCCTTTTCCTTGTTTCAGTGCACCAGCAGGCTCTGCACAACATCCACTCTTGCAGGCAAAGAACAGAAAAGCAAAAGGATTCCACAGTGGTAATACCAGAGGTCTGTCTCGGCAACAGCCTGTCCCCATCAGTTACCATAGTTTCCTCTTCTAGGCCCYTATTTTTATATGCCTCATTCCAGGCACTTTATTCTCTTCCTCATTCATTTTCTTCCTCCCTTTCTGGGGGAGAAGAGAGCATTTAGTTGTGCTTTAGAATTTTGTTTAAGTCACTGCTAGGCAGTCTCATTTAAGATTCACGATTTTTGTGTTGGAAGACAAAGTGAACAACCATCCCCTGTTCCCTTCCTGCCTCTACAGAATTCTCCCAACAGTCACTGTTTTTCTAGGGTAAGAGTCCTAGCCCATTCCCACAGAGGACACCATACTTCTGCCCATCCTCGTTACTCTTTCTAGACCACTATCTCATTCTTGAAATGGGAGACCAGAAGCGCATACAGTAGTGAAGGGAGTAGGAGCAGCATGGATTTATACTATGGCATAATCATAWTTTGCTCATGAATGAGTTGAAGAATTGAGGCCTGAACACAGATGTCTCCTTGGATTTTGAAATAGAAGCTAAAAGACAGATCTGATCTCCACCTTCTCTATGTACTCTGCAGCTCTTAGAAAGAGCTCTAGCAGATCCACAATGCCTGAACTCCTTCTATTGCCAATACATTGACTTCTCTCAAAGAGACTGAGAAAAGATGAGCATTCACCCTAGAACATCAGAGGTAACTCTGCACATCCTCACTCACTCCTTCCAATAGTCCTTCTTCCAACCATAAAATTTAATTTAAGARGCTGTTTTGGTCCTCTCTCCCCTTAATAGTATCTATTTGGTTCTGTGAATTAAACAGGCACTGTTTTGAAAAATTAAACAGAAAGACCATAGACCAACAAACACATGCAAATGTGCACAAATACAAGCATCGGTGAAAGGAAGGTTCCAGCATAAAAATTTCTGAATTTTATAACAAACTTTACATTGCAGAGATACAGTCAGCAGAGAATTAACATTTCATATTTAAGAGAGCCAGCAACTTCCATCTAATGTGTCTCTTATGTTTTCTAACTTGTGTCAGAAATCAGAAGGAAGAAGATGCCTTTTTTAGCTGTTAGGTCAAAGTGCTACAAAGTCCTTTGTGGGCATAATCCAGCTATTTAAAGTCTACTTATGACTCTATTTCTCCAAATACTATCATATGCATTAAAAACTTTCTCATATCAGAGTTCCTACAACTAAACATGCTTATTCCACTCCATGATGTAACCCATCACTCCAGAAGCAATCCAAAATGAGAGACTAATCCCACAAACTCCTGCCAGAAGAGCTGCAAGGGAAATCCTTATGCAGCCTTAACTTTATAGTCTGCTTTGATTAACAAGAGAAAGCTGCTGCATTCATGGGAAGAATGTGCTACGTTTACTCTCGGATACACAGCAACGAGGGCTCCTCCAGTTTGTTTCACAAGAAAGATGCTCTTATCCAGCCTCTTATCCAGTGCTGGCAGCTCCCAGATCAGCAGCAGGCTCCTCCCAGGTGGAGCAGGAAAGGTGTGGCTGCCTGAGCTGCAAATGCCACCACAGCACACGGTCCCTGTCTCCATCTGGAAAAGGGTGCTGAGCTCAAATGGCAGGGGAGGTCCTGACACAGCAGGTCTGGTCCCTCATCACAGGCACTGTCAGCCCATCATAGAATCATAGAATCAGTAAGGTTGGAAGGGACCTCTGCAGATCATCTAGGCCAACCTCCCTGCTCAACCAGGGTCACCTAGAGCATGGTAGAMAGGGTTGCATCYAGGCGGGCCTTGAAGATCTCCAGAGAAGGACACTCCACAACCTCTCTGCGCAACCTGTTCCAGTGCTCCGTCACTCTCACAGGAAAGAAATACCCCCTCACGGTCAGGCAGAACTTCCTGTGSTTCAWKTTYTGCCCATTGCCTCTTRTCCTGTCACACAGGACAACTGAACAGAGCGTAGCCTCATCCCCTTGACACCCTCCCTTCAGGTACTTACACACATTGATGCGATCCCCCGTCAGTCTTCTCTTCCCCAGGCTGAAGAGGCCCAGCTCTCACAGCCATTCCTCATAGGGCAGGTGCTCCAGCCCTCGAATCATCTTTGTAGCCCTACGCTGGACTCTCTCCAGTAGCTCCATGTCTCTCTTGTCCTGGGGAGCCCGGAACTGGACACAGTACTCGAGATGAGGCCTTCCCAGGGCTGAGTAGAGGGGCAGCATCACTTCCCTCAACCTGCCAGCAACACTCTTCCCAATGCACCCCAGGAGACCATTGGCCTTCCTGGCCACAAGGGCACATTGCTGGCTCATGGTCAACTTGTCACCCACCAGCACTCCCAGATCTTTCTCTGCAGAGCTGCTCTCCAGACTGTCCAGGTCTCTCTGAATGGCAGCACAGCCCTCGGGTGTGTCAGCCACTCCTCCCAGCTTGGTATCATTGGCAAACTTGCTGAGGAGGCACTCCGTCCCCTCGTCCAGGTCATTGATGAAAAAGTTGAACAGGATGGGACCCAGTACTGAGCCCTGGGGGATGCCACTAGCCACAGGCCTCCAACTTGACGYCACACCACTGATGACMACCCTCTGAGCTCTTCAGCCAGTTCTCAAAGCACCTCATTGTCCACTCGTCTAACCCACACTTCCTGAGCTTACCTAGGAGGATGTTATGGGAGACRGTGTCAAAAGCCTTGCTGAACTCAAGGTACACAACGTCCACTGCTCTCCCCTCATCTACCCAGCCAGTCATTCCATCAGAGAAGGCTATCAGGTTGGTTAAGCAGGATTTCCCCTTGGTGAATCGTGAATCCATGCTGGCTACTCCTGATCACCTTCTTTTCCTCCATACGCCTGGAGGTGACATCCAGAATGAGCTGTTGCATCACCTTTCCAGTGATGGAGGTGAGGCTGACTGGCCTGTAGTTGCCTGGGTCCTCCTCCTTGCCCTTCTTGAAGACTGAAGTGACATTGGCTTTCTTCCAGTCCTCAGGCACCTCTCCAGGATCTTTCAAAGATGATGGAGAGTGGCCTGGCGACAACATCCACCAGCTCCCTCAGTACCCGTGGGTGCATCCCATCYGGGCCCATGGATTTGTGGAGCTCTAGCTTGCCCAGAAGGTCTCTAATTCTATCCTCCTCAACCAAAGGAAAGTCTTCCCTTCTCAAGACTTTCTCCCTTACATCCAGGCTGCAGAATTCCTGAGGGCTGCCCTTAGCAGTGAAGACTGAAGCAAAGAAGGCATTCAGTAATTCTGCCTTCTCTGTATCCCTTGTCACCAGGGCCCCTGCCCCATTCAGTAGTGGGCCCACATTTTCCCTAGTCCTCCTCTTACTGCTGATGTAGTTGAAGAAGCCCTTCCTGTTGTCCTTGACATCCCTTGCCAGACTCAATTCCAACTGGGCCTTAGTCTTCCTCACCGCATCTCTACATACTCTGACTCCATTCCTATAATTCTCCCAAGTAGCCTGTCCCCTCTTCCACAGTCTGTGTACTTTCTTCTTCTGTCTGAATTTGGCCAAGAGCTCCTTGCTCACCCATGCAGGTCTCCTGCCCTTTTTGCTGCACTTCTTACTCATAGGGATGCACTGCTCTTGAGCTTGGAGGAAGTGATTTTTGAATACTAGCCAGCTCTCCTGGACCCCCTTCCTTTTAGGGCCTTAACCCATGAGACTCCTCCAAGTAGGTCTCTGAAGAGCCCAAAGTCTGCTCTCCTGAAGTCCAGCGTTGCAGTCCTGCTTGTTGCCTATTCTGGATGGCACAGCATCACAAAGAGCCACTGCACCCTGGTAGGAGGTAGAAGGAGGAGGAGAGGGAAACAGGACCAGAAGATGATAGGAATAGCAGCAGCATTCAGAACAAGTTGTTAACTTTTGTTCATAATGACAAGTGGTAATTTTTTCCATACATTATAAGTTGTGATCACAACAATMATAGCCTTAGAAATAACTCCTGAAAGAAAATGATACAGATTCTCAACTTTTAGACAGCATGGGTGACTCTTTCTTGAAGAAAGAGTCACAGCTTTATATTCAATCCTGAGCAATGCACACGATGATAGACAAGATCTATTCTAGAGCCACCCTGTAATAACAACAATAAAGAATTCAAACTCAACAATCCCATAAGAGCAAAAAACTCAAAAAACATTCACCGAAGAACACAAAAATGAGAAAGACTTGAAAGAAAATCAAGAAGCAGCTGAAAAGGTAATGTGCTTGCAGACAGTAGGAAGTAATTTCATTACGTCACATTAGAAGCACAGAGCAAATGTATGGCAAAAATGAAAAAAACAGCCACTAAGAGGTACCCACAAAAAGATGGAACAGTCAAATCAACAGAGCAAAGGAATCTATTGAAAGTAGAAATATTTCCTTTACTAGAAGGAAGTAGAAGTTGCTTCCGAATGAGAACAGAAAAGAGTATAACTGACAAGCTACATGTAAAATGACAACAATATTAAAGACATAAAAATTAACAAATGCACAGGAAGAAGGGAGCCTGACAGAAAGTAGGTGAGGCCAACAAGTGATCAAGAGGCAAGAGTCACTCAAGGAGGCTCCCCTTGTAAGGACTGGCTGCAGTGGGATCCTTGCTGAYCTCCACCACAACAGATACTGACGCAAAAGGACTCACAGACAGGGAATAAAAACTCTCTCCAGTGGAAGTGTGAATCTGCATATTTGAGAGCATGCCTGCGAAGAGCACCAGATCATCCAGGCTATGGTGTACAGTTGGGAGGTCTGAATACATGCCAGGGTGAACCCTACAAGATGTCCACAGTGCTCAGCAGTGCATTGCACAAACCAGCCATATCAAAGGAGTGCAGGACAGGCAACAGTGATCTCTAGACAGGGATCAGCGATGTTTTGGGGCTCTGGAGAACAAAAGGACTGAACTTTGTCCTAGGAAATGGATAGGAACTACAGCAAAAATAGAACTAGTATAGGTGTGGGGCTCAATATTTATGTTGCTGAGAGATCCACTTATTTTAAGTCCTACGTCCAAAATCTACCAAGAGATCTCAGAGGAAATGTCCAGATGCAAGAATAAGACCAGCTTGCTTAGCAATTTGTACTCATTTTCAAAACATTTTCAGCAAGGTCCTTTGCCAAAAGCTCCAAAGAAACTAAATTGCATAAGCAAAAAAGTACTCTTTTGGATTAAGATATAAGCTTGGATAACTGACTACAAAGATGGAAAGGAAAGGTTAAGATTAAGCAGGCAGTGCTCTTGATACAAAGTTCATTAGCAAAGTCACATAAGGACCTGTGGATTTGACCCAAAATGAAATAGAAATGATCATTATAATGCTCATAAATTGGCAGCACATCAAGATCTTCTGTATCATGTGCTAGTATCTGGTTACCCCATCTTTTCAGGAGACAACAGAAACAGGAAAAGTAAAAGGAAAGATGACAAAGGTAACCAGAGGCATAGGGCAATTTCTGGGGGACAAATAGCGCATACTAAGTAAGAGCTCTCAGCCTGAATGAGAAATGGCCTGGAAGGGATATGCAGAGCTCCACACATCTCAGTTGAAGGACCTAGGAGTGCTGGTGGATGACAAGTTGACCATGAGCCAGCAATGTGCCCTTGTGGCCAGGAAGGCCAATGGTCTCTCCTGGGGTGCATTGGGAAGAGTGTTGCTGGCAGGTCGAGGGAGGTGATSCTGCCSCTCTCCTCAGCCCTGAGGAGGCCTCACCTCGAGTACTGCCTCCAGTTCCGGGCTCCCCAGGACAAGAGAGACATGGAGCTACTGGAGAGAGTCCAGCACAGGGCTACGAGGATAATCAGAGGGCTGGAGCACCTGCCCTATGAGGAACGGCTGCGAGAGCTGGGCCTGTTTAGCCTGGGGAAGAGAAGACTGAGGGGGGATCTTATCAGTGTGTACAAGTACCTGAAGGGAGGGTGTCAAGGGGATGAGGCTACGCTCTGTTCAGTTGTCCCGTGTGACAGGACAAGAGGCAATGGGCAGAAATTGAAGCACAGGAAGTTCTGCCTGACCGTGAGGGTGAATTTCTTCCCTGTGAGAGTGACGGAGCACTGGAACAGGTTGCGCAGAGAGGTTGTGGAGTCTCCTCTGGAGATATTCAAAGCCCACCTGGTTGCAAACCTGTCTAACATGCTCTAGATGACCCTGAGCAGGGAGGCTGGACTAGATCTGCAGAGGTCCCTTCCAATCTTACCCATTCTGTGATTCTGTGAAAAGATGTAACTCTACATATGCATGACTCCAGAAGAAAAGCCGTTGCACAGACACAGGGCTTACATTACCCCTGCAGAGATCGACACAGGGCCAACAGAAGCAATAAATGAAAAAGTGAATTCTAGCATGTATGCAATTTTATAGAAATATAGTTTTTCTGCTTGATTTTTCTTCCTTTAAATGTAGCTCTAATTTGGAGATTTCTTGAGAAGACTAGATAAAGTAAAGCCTGAGAAAAATCTAAATAATAAAACAGTAGCAGCCTTACATTCATAAAGGAGTTACTGCTGTAACAGAAATCAATAGAGTTCCTGCATCCAGCATGGTGCTGGAGACAAATAGGGATTGTCCAAGTTCATGAGGAAATCCAGATAAGATAATAGAGACCGCATAATCCTCCAGGACAACTCCGTTATCAGCTTGGGCTGGGCCATGGGCCACCGGCCATCCCAGTGGAGACAGGGCAGAAGAACCGACAGCCAAAGTGGCAGCAGGCAGACAGCAGTGGGCAGTGCTGTGTGGCACTCCAGGCCTGCATCCACAACAGGAGGAGGAGATCGGTGCTATAAAACAGCCCAGCATGGGAATTGTCTGGAGTGTTTCCACCAGTGGTATCCTCAGCCCTATCATCAACCCTGCAGGGATACAGGATAGGTGGCAACCCATGCATGGAGCAATTTATGTGGGGCCAGCCCTGCTGCAAGGGCACTTGGGACTGCGTGGACATCTCCAGCACAGCTTTTCTCCACTCAGACGTCTCAGCTCAGAGAGGGAGCCAGGTTTGGCAGGGATGGGCAGAAGTGAGAATAACTCTGCTTTGTAGTGGAGAGGATGAGGAGAAAGAAGTGCAAGCTTCCTGGGAGCTGGAACCTGGCAATGGGGAACTGGGACCAGCTTAGAGAGCAAGTTGCATATGCTGACAACACGGTAGCATTTGGGGGCCTTAACCTGCCTCCCGAGGAATGCTTCAGCCTTGCCATTGGATGTGCTGCAATGTCACACAGGGAGAAGAGACCTCCATGAAAAGCAAACATGATAAAGACCAGGAGGGAGGTTCTGAGCTCGCAGAGAAAAGGTGGCCTGGGCACAAGCCTTTCTTGCAGAACCACGTGCTGGAGACAAATGCTTTTGGCTTTCCAGGTTTTCCAGAAAGATAGTCACTACTTACAAGCTGATCTCAAGGGATGTTGCTGACTGTTACACACAAAAGTTATATCGTTTTCTGGAATCTGCAGCCTGAGACTGGAAGCCATCTACAGCGGCAATACATCTTTTAAAAATAAGAGTCCAACAGCCACCTTATTACAATTCTTCAGTGGTACTAACCATCCACATCTTAAAGTCCCACCAGTCACTGCTACCAGAGGAGCAGCCGCTTGTGATATAAACACAGCTTGAAATTAATGTTTAAAGAGAACCAGCTTCTGATTAACTGTAAATTACTGGTTCAAGCCAAAGCTCCCACTTATACAGAGCTAGAACAGCTTAATTATTAGCACCTGCATGGAAAGGGCTGCTGAAGAGCAAAATGGCCAGCCTGTTTCATACAATTGCTGAACTATTCATAAAGAAAAGACAGTGCAGAAGAAATGCAAAAGAGTTTTAGACCTGTAAATCAACCTGATTCCATTAAACTATCTGAGATAGGTTCAAAAGATGACTATTACTTTCAGAGACTTGAAACTGTTTATTTGTCTCACTGTACCATCACAACCGGAGCAACAAACAAATCAACATCTAACTTTTGATTAGACAGAAAATGAAGATCTGAGAAATACAGAGCAAATCAAGTTTGCTATGGAAAAGGACATACTATTGTTGGCTTTGCAGCACATATTCAACATATCCTCTGATTTACCAAATGCAAAGCCAAAAACGCCCATTAGGTCATCTAATCTGAGCAATAGATCACTGCCCCATAGGTTTCAACCAGTAACTCCCATAATGAGCCAAATTACTTGAATTTGGATAACATAGTTTCCTGAAAAGCATCCAGTTTAGGTCTAAAAACATTACATGATGGAATATGCACTCCCTCCTTAGACAGATTAATAAGCCAAATGTTCATCCTCACTTTTAAAATATATGTCTTAATTCTTATTTTATTTTATTTAAACTTCTGACTTGTTTTTTGTTACATCTTTTTCCGTGATACTGAATAGCTCTTTAGTATTCAGTTTCTTTTCACAGTGGTACCTCCCATGTAATGCAGTCACCTCTCAATCCTTTTCAGGATGAACTAATGAGACATCAGTCTCTTTCGGTACATAAATTCTAGTGCATTTTCTCCAGATCTCAAATTAGTTTGATGCTCTTTTCAAAACTAAAATTAAATTAAATTAAACTTCTTTAATTTTAAATACACTTTTTAATGTGGGAAATTCAGAGCCAGAGACAATATTCTAGCATCTGTCTGCCAGTCAACACATACAGTTATAAAATACTGTCCCTACCTCTTCTGACTATTCCCTTGCTTCTATCTCCAGGCATCACATTAGCACTTTTCAAAGCACATGGCAGTGTGGGTTCAGTTTACTTTTGACCACTCCATCCCTTTCAGATGGCCAAATCCCACATCCTTCCCAGAACACAGTTCCCTGTTTTGTAGATCTGGCATTAGTTCTTATTGCTAGCTGTAAAACTCTGCCTTTGAATGAATTAAAACACAATTTATTTTGATGGACCCAGCTCTAAATTACTGTATGTATATATGAAAATGAGAAGATAGGGATGCAGCATCTAACAACCCTAACACAGCAACTGTGGAAACTAGAGGAGCAGGCGGGAAATGGACTGCAGAAAGTGGCTAGACTTCATGCATTCATGAAATAACATGCCTTTAGCCACTGCTAGAGACTGATACTGGGTTAGACAGACTACTGGTTTGGCCCAGTAGGGCTTGTTTATACTTTTATATATGGCAGTTAGGCTCACATCTTTATTCATAACTCCACTGATGCTTTTAGTCATACGAAAAATTTGTCAGCAAAGATACTTACTTCTGCTTCCTTGCTTCATACTTAACATACCGCAAAACAGTAATTTCTAAGGCATCTTAACAACTTGATCCATCAGGATCATATGGATCATAAAAATCCCCACAGAACCAAACTACTACATCAACCCGAGTCCTTTTCCAGCGCTGATGCATTCAATTTAGATTATTGCACAAGTATAAGGCTTTTATGTTTCTCTTTAGTGCACATTCTTTTGTATCATCAACAATGATCTTTATCTACCCTTCAATTAACTTGATTAGGTTCCTCTGAATATCCTCTCTAGGTCTGACCTCCCTGAAGATAGCTTTGTATAGCTGAATAGCTCTACAGTCTGGGACAACAGGAAAGGTTCTCATCTGTATAAATAACTGATTAGAAGATCTGCAACAATGGGTATGAAGGCAAAAATAGATAGTTTTCACAACAGAGGGCAGTGGGAGGCCAGAGCAGATTTCCACAGATTTGTGCCTGTGCTGCTTGCAGGACTGGGATGGTCTAGGATGGTCTAGGAAGGGGAGGTATGCTCTGAGAAAACAGCAAAGTTACTCAGCAAGAGCCAACTACAAAACCATGCAGAAGGCCTCAGAGCCAAATGGCTGAAGAATACAACAAATCAGTGCAATGTAGGTAAACACAAAGCAAAGTACATAGGAAGAAAAAATTCCTAACGAAAGGCTCTGTGCTGACTATTGCCTGCCTGTGACAGGCTGGCCTGCAACTCTATCAAGGCAATGTTCAGCAGGCAAGCAGAATACCAGGCACTGCTTCTGAAGGAACAGAAAACATCATTGCATTGCTGCGTATGCCCTTGTCATGCCCATATCCTGAATGCTCTGTGCAGTCCTGGCTTCCTATTTCAGAAGGGCTGGAATAAAAGCAGAAAAATTACAGAGAAGGATAATCAAGGGCTTGGAATACCTTCCATGTGAAGTTAAAATAAATAGACAAGACTCTTCCGTCTGGGAAAGTAAAGATGGAACACGACAAAAACGGAAGTGTCACAGAGAAGATAGACAGGTATTATCTCCTTGGGAATTGAAGCAAACACCACAAGATGAGGTGACATATATGGTATCTCCATTAGATGCACTGACACTGATCAGTTCAACAACATGCTGCAGGGTTCTGGCAATCCACTCCAAATTGGTCCCCCAGGTACCTTCATTTATATAGTCATAATCACAAATCAGCATTGTGTGCATCATTGTTATTTGGCTTAACACAATCAGAACACTCTATCCAGATCTGACTGTAATTGCAACAATAACTCTTAGTTTACAATTTACTACCACTCATTTCTTCATAGTTCTTATTTTCTTCTTTTCTTCTTCTCTTCTTTCTCCTTTCTATTTCTCTTCTTTTACAATAACCTACAGCCCTTCTGCCTCAGTGTCTCAAGACTCAGTCTAATTTCATAGCCTGCTCCTTTTTATTTGCACTGAAGAACTCCAAGACTTTTGCATGTAGACCTTGTTTGTTACAATCCGCACGACTTCTGTTAACATACACTAACTCCTACTCACTAACAATAAAGTTGCTTTCAATACAAAACTCAGGAGGCTGGTAAGAGTAATAAGCAGATTCAAAGCAGGACAAAAAGCAGTATTTCTTCACCCCTCCCCCAACATTTGTTCACCCATAGAACTCTAAACCACCAAAACATAAACTCATGTTAGGGGAAGGGGTCTCCTGGAGGTCTTTGGTCCTGGTCAGAGTAAGTGGTTCCTTAGAGCTACAGTCAAATGAGGACAGAGATCTTAGGGCTTCTCTGGGCCTTAGTACCATGCCTAACCACTCTGTCGTTCATGTCTGACCTGCTTTTCATCCTGTCAAGTGCACCTCCAAAAACAGTTTTTCTCCCTCATTTGTTCCCACTCTCATTAGGCTCTCATGGACAGCATTAACATCTCCCCTTTGCCTCTCTTCTCCAGGCTCAATCAACGCCACTCTTTCAGCCTCTCTTCCCATGTCCTACACTCCAGCCCCCGACTATGTTGGTGGCCTCCACAAGACCAGCCTCAGTATTGCAAAGTCTGTCTGGTACTGGGGCTCCCCAAACCGGACCAGTGTCCAGATGGGTCTCAGCAGTGCCAGATAGAGGGGAGCAGTCCGTGGCCTTGCTCTGCTGGCTGCACTCATGCCATTGCAGCCCAGGATGTGGTCAGCCTTTGCTGCAAGAGTGCACTGCAAATATTGGGGCTAACAGGGTCCCCCAGGACTCTCTTGGGCTTTTCCTGCAAAGCATCTTTAGGCTGGTCTTTTCTAGCCTGTCTTGCTGTGCAGGGTTATTCCAACCCAGGGACAGGACTTGGCATTTTCTTTCGTTGAACTCCATAAGGCTCCTGTTGGCCCAATTCTCCAGCTTGTGGAGATCCCTCCAAATGGCAGTCCTACTCTCCTGCATGTCAACTGGTCCTCAAGTTTGGTATCATACGCAAACTTGCTGACAGTGAACTCTATCGCACAATTCAGCTTGTTAAAAATGGTATTACATATTATGGGCCCCAGTATCCATCCTTGATAAATTAGCCAGTAACTAGCTACTAGTTGGACTTTGACCTATGATCACCATCCTTTAAGCCTGACTAGCCAGACCACTTTCCACCTACATTATCTTCTACTTATCCATACCATCTCTGTCCAGTTTCACTGTAAGGATACTATAGGAGATCGCATTAAAAATCTTCCTAAATTGAGAGTAGACAACATTCCCTGCTCTCTCCTTGTCCACAGAGCCAGCCACCTCACTGGAAAAGCAATCAGGTTTGTCAGGTGTGATTTACCCTTGATAAATCCACCCTGACTGTTCCCAATCACCTTCTGTCCTTCGTGTGCCCGGACAGGGCTTCCAGTGGCCTTTGTTCCATCACCTTCCTAGTGACAGACATGAGATTTACTGGCTACTAGTTCCCCAAATCCCCAACAATCTTGATGAAAGGGCTAAGAGCAGACAAGTGTCCAAATCACAATTCTACAAGTTTCCCAAAAGAGACATCAATTGGCATCAAAAATATCAATCTGTGATTCTGTGAAGGTTGTTAAATATACCACCTCTGGCCAGGGAACCCCTGAACTATTAGAGGTTCGAACAGCTTTTGCGGGAGGTGTCACTGTGTGCCTATCCTACACATATACCCTTCTGGATAGCTTTGGTCCACCACTCCAGCTAGGACACTGGTCCAGACACACCTGTGGTCTGAACTAATGTTATTGCACTCAGGTACTGCCTGCTTACCTTGCTACACTCCTTTTCCAATTTTTCACATTCTGAATACAGTTACAAACTTTGAGGTGTTTTCCATCCTCAAGGTTTAACAGGCTGCCAAACACTTCTGAAGACAAGAATTGATCATTTGTTCATGCTTTTCCATGGCAGTCTCTTCTTAGCCTAGCATTTGTTGCATTACAACTGTTCAGCTCTCCACATAGATCTTCCAAAGAAATTTCTCTGGAGGTTTTTCATTGGTCTATTTTGAAGTCTTGACAAATTCTGGCAATCAGCTCTCTTTTATCCATCTGCTGTTGTTAAAGAATTAAAACAGATTAGGGAGATACAGTTTTCTTCTTCTAAAAATGCAACTGTTAAATCTTATCTGAAATGATTTTCCAGCTGTTTAATTATCCTGGTTTGATTAACAGGATAACTACTATAGCACAGATAAGCTTATTGGTCCTTAGCCCAAGCTTTAGTGTCAACAACTCCTTTTTGCTGATCTCTTTTCCCTGATACAATAACTACTTTGAATGAAAACATAGATTTTTACTACCTGCTCCTCTGCTCCATACTTGAAAAATCCTTCAATAACTACTTACTGTTTTGTCTAAAAAAAAAAGGGGGGGGGGAAAAGAAAGAAAAGAAAGAAAGTTTGCTTCAGTGTTCACCTGCTGATCCATTCTTTCGTGGAACTTCCCCAGCATTTTATGCTGTTAATTCAGCTTGTTCCTTCTTCTTCATTGCTGACGCCTTGCTTGGCACTGCTCTGGACACTAGATGCTTGAAAGGACTTTACTTTTCTGGACTGAAGTATATCATGTTCAGGCTTGCCTGTCCCTGCTCACTGCCATCAATGTGATGTCAAATGTGGTACCGTCATACCAGGGGTCCCCACACGGACACCCTGCCAACAATTTTGCAGATCCCTTCATGCAAAACTTGTCGCTGAGCTGCACTTGTTTAGGGACTGCCACCTCCAACTGCCTGCCCACCCCTTTGCACAGAAATCTCTCAAATGCCACGTGAGTAACAACAAATGCACAAGC
Organism: Rhea americana; assembly: GCF_003343005.1. Classification (NCBI taxonomy): domain Eukaryota; kingdom Metazoa; phylum Chordata; class Aves; order Rheiformes; family Rheidae; genus Rhea; species Rhea americana. The sequence continues at coordinate 401,736 of NW_028186521.1, forward strand.
CAGCTGACAAACCAAAAGGGAAGCTGGAAGAGGCACACTCCTCCACTCAGTTGCTTTTAATTAAAAAAGAACAATGACAATGTTGATAAATTTATTAACTGCTCCTCTGATGATCTGTTCAGCCAGTATTTGCCCAACTACATAGCCTTGGAAGCCTCTCAACAGCAACCCAAAAGCTTGACTGTTCCCAGGCAACAAAGCCTTGAGGTTCACACATGACAATTTCTACAGTATTACCATGTTTTCAGTAAAAATTTTGCAACACAAAGGAATTCCAGGGTGTCAATAAATTAAAGTTAAATATTATTAGGAGGGCCTATATTGACTACCTTACTTCCATTTTTCTCATTTTTAAAAAATAGCATTTTTTTTCTATTAGCAACTTAGAGTTTGCAGGCTGCTGCTTTTGAATACTGCAAATTCCCTGAGGACTGTGAGGCAACTGATATCATAATTCCCACATAAAATGAAGATGCCGAGGCATAATACAATTTCTTTTCTCACAATGTCACACGAAGTATTACAAACTCTAAACCAATGCATTAAGGAAAAGGTAAGGTTGAATATGTCTTTGAAGTAAGAATCTCAGGAAACATAGTGCCTATTAATGGTCTAACTACTAGATAAAAATGACAGCTCCTTGATGTTCAACAAAGGCTTCTGGGTAAGAAAGAAAATAGTCACTAACCACAGAAAAGCTTATTCATATGTTAGTTTTGGTCTAATGCAAAGTAAAGCAAGAAGATCAATTGAAAGAGCCCTGCTTAAACTCTAAGGAGAATACAGAGAGCTTTTAATCAACATAACTACAAAGGAAAAGGAAGAAGTCACCACAAATAAGAAGTATGAACGTTAACAAATATAGAGATAAAATATTAAAAGGATGAATTACTTCATTGCTAAGATCTTTCCTTAACAAATCAAACATTTTAACAATCATGTTACAGACATCCCTAACTTATAGTGATAAGGTAAGGCATAGAATCGTAGAATCAGTAAGGTTGGAAGGGACCTCTGCAGATCATCTAGGCCAACCTCCCTGCTCAACCAGGGTCACCTAGAGCATGGTAGACAGGGTTGCATCCAGGCTGGCCTTGAAGATCTCCAGAGAAGGACACTCCACAACCTCTCTGCGCAACCTGTGCCAGTGCTCCGTCACTCTCTGAAGAAATTCTCCCTCACGTTCAGGCAGAACTTCCTATGCTTCAATTTCTGCCCATTGCCTCTTGTCCTGTCACATGGGACAACTGGAAAGAGTTTGTCCCCATCCTCTTGACACCCTCCCTTCAGGTACTTGTACACATTGATAAGATCCCCCCGTCAGTCTTCTCTTCCCCAGGCTGAACAGGCCCAGCTCTCGCAGCCTTTCCTCATAGGGCAGGTGCTCCAGCCCTCGGATCATCTTTGTAGCCCTGTGCTGGACTCTCTCCAGTAGCTCCATGTCTCTCTTGTCCTGGGGAGCCCGGAACTGGACACAGTACTCGAGATGAGGCCTTCCCAGGGCTGAGTAGAGGGGCAGCATCACTTCCCTCAACCTGCCAGCAACACTCTTCCCAGTGCACCCCAGGAGACCACTGGCTTTCTTGGCCACAGGGGCACATTGCTGGCTCATGGTCAACTTGTCATCCAGCAGCACTCCCAGGTCTTTCTCTGCAGAACTGCTCTCCAGAGGGTCAGCCCCCAGCTTGTACTGGTGCCTTGGGTTATTTTTCCCTAGGTGCAGGCCTCTGCACTTGCCCTGCTACATCCTGAAGCATGTGCCTTAATATCAGCTAACTAATTTATATTAGTAGTTTGCTCAAAATATTTAGAAATATAGGTTATCTGCAGATCAGCTAGCTCAGAAGATAACAGTTTACTGAAAAATCTGAAATTACTAGGCGGTCTCAGAGGTAAACGTGCTATATGTCCTCCAAAAGGAGGTGATCTAAGCCATTACCATTAAGTTTAGCATCAAAGCTTCACTTCAGAGCTCCGCAGACTCTGCAAGTGTTGGAGAGACCCTGCCAATAGCTACCTGCACAACATTCAGAGCCTCAACTCTCAGGGCTGAAATTCCCCAAGAGACAATTCACTGCACAACCTTGACTCCACTTTCTCTGCAGCAACCATAACACCCATTACATGGGAAATTAATGTTAGGACATTACTATGGGAACAGAATGAAAATGCCTTTGCTTTATTGAAGTAGGTACTGCTGCTCTAACAATATCCCTTTTTGTATTTGGGCTATGACTCTTTCCATCCATTAGCTGATGTTGCTCTCTCTCCCATCTGACACTCCTCACCAGCACCTTCCCCTTACATTTCCTAGCCCAGTAACCTTTAAACAGACTAGTTTCGGACACACGCTGCTGACACACACTCACTGCTTTCTGCCTCCAGACACTCCTCGCTGCATTCCCCAGATAGACCACGAACTTGATTCTACTGCCTCAACTTTTTGCCTGTTTGCTCCTGAAGTCCATATTGTAAAATGATAGCGTAAAAAAAAAAGTATGAATTTTCCTGGATAAATCAGTAACAAGCAATGGCTGAAGAAGCAGGGAAAAGGATTTTGTTAGGTTAGCCGGTTGTTTAAGTAACTAGCCAAGTCTCTAATGACACCAAGGACGGATGAATGTCAGGCCACAATCAGAAAATCAGTGGTCTACAGGAACACAGAGTTATAATCCAAAAGCAATTATAGACAGTTTTATTAAAACTAGACTCACCAGGAAAAGTCTGATTTTTTAACAGACTGACAAAAGTTTTCCTTATACAGACAATTGTAAAATTACTCCACCACAGGATTGGAGTAGATGCCATATTTAAGAGGCATAGTTTAATTAATCAAAATAGTCTTGGATATATCACCATCATACAGGCTGRGGGCTGAAGAACTGTATAGTAATCATAATAAATAGTGTCAAAGACCTCACTGAGAAATGAGGTTGGATGTGGCTGGGGACAATCAAACAACAAAGATATTAAAAGGAAATAAGATGACACTAAAAGTTTACATCCTAAATATGCGGGAAGTACACACAAAGTGTAACATGTTTCTAGTCAATAACATGAGACTCAGTAAAGATCTACTCAAGTAATCCCATTTTGTAAAACTTCCCACACACACACACTCAGCAGAGGAGACAAAATATGCAAGTTGCAATGCCTGATAATGACCTACACTGAGACAGCAAATTAGAAATACATTTGCCCACAAAAACAGGAGGAGGGGAGAGCAAAAGAAATGTTGTGGAAGTATACACTCTGTCAGAACACAGAAACATAGAAAAGGGAAGAGAGATTATCCTCGTCCAGCTCCAGTTCAGCTTCATTTCGAAAAGCACTCACTAAATTAATCTGTGCCTTGATGAACAACACTAGCAGGGGGAAGAAATACCATTTAGTTTTAGTAGATGGTAAATGTTCTCACTGCTCTCAGAGGAAAATCTAGTAATCACAGTCAGTTAGTTCAAGACTGGGCAAGGCTAATGCTAACACAGAAGGTTTGAAGATAAAGAGCAGTCAAAACTCCAGGTATATGATCCCATGAGAAACAGCATCCACAGGGAAAGGACATGGTTTCTTCATCCATTCCACTCATATGACATTTGTTTCTTGCACAAGTTAAGCTTCAGGTCCTATCTTGATGACTGCAGCAGTTCAGAACCACATGACTGCAAAGTGTCCATGGGGAGCACCCTCGCACAGCTTCGTTACACTTCACACTGCCCCATGGGACTGCCAAGGTCCCCAGGGAAATTCTCACAGCAAAGAAGCAACAGAGGCTGTGATGTCTTATCCAGCACAAAGAGAAGGGACATTTCCAAATGCCACACTCGCTTTTCATTCAAGGACAAGAGAGGGCATGCTCCTTGCTCTGCCTGAGTGGTATGAGGTGCTCAGAGCCAGAGTGCAGAAGAGGGTGGGAAGGGATGCCTTGGACATGCAGACCAATATTTATTGTCAGGCAGCAATATTGTGCTCACAGAAACTGTAAGTGGCTCCAAGACTGGCATCCAGTCCTTACAGCTACTGAGATCAGCTATCATGCTCCATGCTGTTTTTCTGCTCTGTGCAGACAGAGAGGGCTCATTCATGGCTACTTTAATTTGTCTTGGAGGATGGTCTGCATGCCAAAGCAGTGTAAGGAGCAGGAAAGTAGTGTGGAGCCTCACTGCTCCTCATTTCCCAGCTCTGCCTGCCTTGCTGTGTTTTTCTATAAAGTGCAGCAACACAGCCCTGCGTCCCTTCTTCACACACACAAGGATAGAAACAGCCTGCCCGCAGGAAAACAACATGTGTCCAGACGAAATATCTAGACCAAGATGGCTCACTGGTAGGGCAGCAAGCTCACAGGCATGGCAACAGTTACATGAGCAGAAGGCAGTGATTTCTCCCGGACAGCAGTGAGCACAGCACTGATGCTACCCTCCCACTAGTGGTGAGAGGAAAACCACTTGCACTTCAAGCAACTGGCCCACTGAGGCCACCTTGAGCTGTTGAAGATACCAGAGATGGTCAGTGGGACATAAGACCCTATCCACTAGAAAAGGTAGTTTAAAGCTCGCAGTGTTATTAGCCTTTGTGGTAATGGCACTGACAAGGCTTTCCCACATCATCCTAGAAAAGAGTGCAAGCTGGAAAGGAGATCCATACAGAGTTCCATTATGCTTAATTCTCTCTGGTGTGAATTAAGTCCATTTAAGTGCAGCTTATTGTGCTGGAACCAGAGCACTCCAGATCCCAGTGCTATTCCTCAGCCAGTCCTTGTATAGAGAGGTGTAATATACTCATTGCTCTACAAATTTCCCTTACTAACATAGCATAGTGGCTGGCACTAAAATCTCATACAGACAGGTAATGGTGATATGGTTTAGCTCAGTTGGTTAGAGGGTGGTGCTAATAATGCCAAAGTCGTGGGTCCGATCTCCATATAGGCCGCTCGTTTAGGGGTTGGACTAGATGATCTCCAAAGGTCCCTTCCAACCTTACCAATTCTATGATTCTATGATGATGAAAAAAAGTCAGTATCAGAGAATAAGTCTTCCAAGCAGCAGGGGTTATTGGAGCTAGACTGGATGAAGAATAAGTATCAGTGGGATGAGTTAGGTTGGGAAAATGCTTACTGGATCTTCTAATTGTTACAGTTCTTTGATTTGGAGCTGCATTGTACAGGCATTACACCACAGAACAAGGAAGTAAATACTTACCCAGCTTTGGTACATTTAAGATGATGCATTAGGTTTAGGATGCTCTAATATCAAAAAAATGGAAAGAATAAAAGGATTTCAGGGAAAAAAATGATAGTTACTTGTTAGTCTGAGGTGACTGATGGAAAGTTTAACAAAGCAAACATTAAATGCAAAAATTACTTTAATGTTGCACAGTTACAAAGAGAAATAAATAATTTATGTTTCTATTAGTCTAAATCAATGCTCTTGCACACCCCATTTATTTTATGCAACATACTAACTGGAAAAAAGCAGTATTTTGAAATGTAACTTTAACTAGGAAAACAGAAATAAAAATAACGATAAGATTTTCAGGCTGGAAAATCTGTCTTTGTATGTGTTTTTACAACACCTAGCACACTGACACTCTAATCACAAATGAGACCCTGGGTATTAGCATAAATATGTATCACTGTCTCAAGCAATTATGAAGTCCATAAGCCAGCATGACCAATTAAGATTGCTACAAAGCTACAGGAAGAATTAGTGAGGTCCCCTGGACTCAATTACCAACAGCAAGTGAACGCTTTTTGGTCTTTCATTTTATATGCTATTGGGGTAGCCATTAGCTCTGCTTCCATGCTGGAACACCCCCTGGGATCACATCCAGCTCGTGATGAATCCAGACAAGATCAGAGCTATGTCTGCTGGCAGGGAGAAAACACTTTCAAGTACGAGCAAGAAGCTATATCTGCACTTACGCTGAAAATGCACCCGTCCCATTCCAAAGCGAAGTGAAATCTCCAATTTTGTTTGACTAAAAAGTAATTATCTTTTCATTTAACCTCCTTACTGAGCTTTGCAGTGACCCATCCTGTTTTCTATCCTGACAGAATTTCTTTAATTCATTGCACCTGGTGTTGAATATAACACAATACAGGCAGTGCAACGTGATACAGATGAGCTGCTAACTCCTCCAATGCCTAAACCATCACACACACTTATCAGCCCCATGATCAAGTTCCACCTCTGCTTCTCAGTCACTTTCACAGGGTAGTTGAAGGCCTTCTTCCTAATTCTACAAGCAATTAATTGACCAAGCCCCAGTTAAATGAAAGATAAAATTTCAATTTGTGAACTGCTGAGAAAGGAATACTTCTCTGAAGCAAAGCAAACCACACACATTATGCCTTGAACTAACAGCTTATAAAATTGTGTTACGCTAAGTTTTCATAAACTGCGAGTAAACTGAAAGACAACCTGAAAACAACAGCAAAAACATTTTAATTATGTAGTATGCAAAATGTAAGATTATGGAACGGAATTACATTCCATATAATAAACAACTGAATTAGATCAATTCCATTGACATTGGAAGAAGAAATGAACAGGCTGCAGATTATGTAGAAGAGTGTCTGGTGTTCAGAGATGCTTCTTCTCAAACATGGCTATCTGTTGTGTTGAGATTCTCTTTTATAGAAGCAAGCACTTAAATGCAAGTTCACAATACCCAGACATCTAGTGGTCACTTGAAAATGGGGGCTAGGAGGTGGGACAAGCTTTGCATTGTATGTAAACATAAACTAATTGGGGACAGGGAGAAGCATAAATAGGAGATCAAGATTCCTGCATTGGTGAGTGCTCTGGAAGAATAACTTAGCAGCAGAGCACTGCCAGACAAGATATTTCGCTTCTTGTAGCTGAAAAAGGCCTTAGGAAAAAAAAATGTAAATGCAAGATATACTCTAAATCTGTGCTCTGTTACTTCTTTTGTAACTGCACTGCTGACTTTGTAATCTAGGATTTAACTTTTTCTTTTGCTAGAGTAAACCTCGTGTTTTCACTCTGAGGTTGCCTGCTGCATAAACTGGATTTGGATGAACCACAACCACACCATTCTTTCATGACTGATGAATCTCCATAAGCCTGTGTTGAGAACAAATCTTTTGGGCTCTTTGCAGATTTAGGAAGACACAAATTGGAGAGTGCTTATTGTTATGGAGATCACCTAGTTTCTAGCTAGACCATTCTCTCAAGCCAGCCCTTTGTTTCCATCTGTGCAGATGCCGGTGGGGCAGACCTCAGATCATCCAAGGATGTAACAGCTTGAGCACACTGGGTGTGCACACAGACACAGCCCTGATACCTAGCTATAACACAATTATAACTGAATTAGAACTAAAGAACAGACTGAATTTTCATACCTAAAACTCACTTATAGTTCCCATCGTTCTTCACACATCTTGGAAGCTGCCACATGCCGAGGTGAGGGAAGACATCTCCCCAAAGCCCTGCTATTCCATACTTTACCAGAAAAGGCAATCCTGTTATTGCCATTTAAGGCTATAGATACACAAGTAAAAGAAAGAGGTCATATCTTTTTTTTTAACTCAGCTGATACAGGTCCACCAGTCATTCTTCAGGTTTGGAAAGTTGTGTCCATTTTTTCCAGATATATTGATATATCAAGTGAAGGATACTGCCTCTCTACAACCCTCTCCTGAATCTGACAAGACGTAGAGAGTAGTGACTCAAATTTCTGGAAAAAAGCCCATATTGCCATAAAAATATCTGGACAAGACATAACTAGAGATGGAAAAAAGCAGAGACTCCACCCTATAATAAGCTGTCATGGGAGATTTGGTGAATCCAAGTTTGAACATTCATAGTCTATTGCCAAACTTTGACACTATCTGACACACTACAGCAAGAACAACTTTCACAGAATTGATGTGGGCAGCCCACCCATCCACACATGTGCAAAATTTAAAGTTTTAAAGAATATAATCTGGAACTAAAGGCACAAAAATTCCTTGAAACACAGAGGTGGGAACGCTGCAAGACCATCACTGTGGTGTTGGGTAATGAGCTCATCTCCAGAGCTGTCTATGACATGAATGCCTAAAACCTCCCTCCTAAAGCCATTTTCCGTTATCCTCATGTACTGTACCTGCATGACCCTAAGAAAGAATTAATTTCAATTATGTTTCTATAGCATGTGTGCAGATGTTCACTTTTAAGGTATATGATTCAGAAACCCTTACCACAGCCCGAGAAATGCTGGGGACAGCAATAAAGCAATCTAAACCCAGCAGAACGTGCTGAAAGGGGCTGGCCCACCTGTGGACAGCCACTCGGCACCCGCACACCCCGCGTGCCCCCACGGGCCCAGGGGCTGGCACGAGCCAACTCAGGCACCCGAAAACACCTCGTTCCCAGGTGAGCCACGTGCTCCGGGCTGTTATTCCACATCTCCGAAAAGAGGGCAGCAAGGACCTCCAATAGCACGTGCCGTACGACACATTACCTCATAATTTTATTATTGCGACCCAATTAACTTATCAACAGAGGGAATAACAGAACGGAGGGAGCCCATGCAGTGGCGACGTTGATCCGCCCCACGTGCGGGGACGTCAGCTGCCACCGCCGCCTCTCGCACCAAGACCTGGACGGTCGGCAGCAGCCCCACACACAGGGACATCAGCCACCACCGCCACCACCTCTCGCACCAAGACCTGGACGGTCGGCAGCAGCCCCACACACAGGGACATCAGCCACCAC
>NW_028186521.1:411175-428241 GCF_003343005.1 Rhea americana
AAAAAAAAAAAAAAAAAAAAAAAAAAAAAGAAGAAGAAGAAGAAGAAGAAAGAAGACACAAGACACACAGCACAAGCTTGTGTTGTGCCTGGTTTTGAGCTCCTAATGACATGAACCGGTAGGACCTCCTGCACACAATGCAATACATTCTGCAAACATTTTTCCCCCGAGGAACCATGAAATGCACCTGCATTGCCTTTCAGATCCTAGAGCTCAGTAACAGTTAAACCTTTGAAGTTCTGCAGTACTGCTAAAATAAGTAAACAACAGATCTACAACTGTTCAGGACAGAGCACAGGAAAACAAGAGAAAAGCCAATTTTGACTATTTAACTCAAGAAAAATGTGCCTGTTATATCCTTGCTTACTCCAAAGTTTTCCCTCATCCATTCCACTAGAAGTTATACGCTCCTGCCTAAGCAAGGCTGTTCAAGCTCCTGCGCTCAAACCCCCACAATTTGCCTTCTCTCCAGTCAGCTCTGCTCTTTGGGGTTATTGTAGCACGTCATTCCCTGTGCATATTCTGTTCAGAAAGCTAACACACTGGAAAAGGGGAAGCCAGTAAAATAGCAAGTGCTGGACAGACTGAAGGTAGTGACTTCACAAGAAAAGGTTTTCTCTTTTTAAGTAGAAAAGCAACAGTGGAGAAAATTTTCACTCAGTAAGTCTACTTGGTCTCTGGCTGGGATACATCTCACACCCTCAGTCAGCTCTGTGACAGCAGTTCCTCACCAACAATTCCCAGCTCTGGCCTCTCACACTGCAGTATAGGCACCTCTTCTTCAAGTTTGGTTTGGAGAAGGCAAGCTTTCACAGCCCATGTGCTGGAAGCTAAGAAAGGAGAAGTTTCAAAAATAATCTTGTTTCCTACAGTTCATTTCATAAAACAGCACAAGAAAATTATTCAAGAGCACAGGCCACAGAAATGCAAAGGAGATTTCCACGGGAACCTAGAAAACTGTCGTTCAACTAATATCTACACTTTTTAAGGAGGCAACACAAGAACTAGTGTGCTCAGAAAAACAGGTCTCAGCCTGGCATCAGACAGGGATGGAGAGGAGACCTGCCAGAGCATCCGCAGTTTTATCCAAGGATGCTGGAGGGCCACAGGTGAACCTGACTGATATGAACAAAATAGGGTTCTCATTTATGTACCAAATGTATTTATCAGCATGACCAGTTGGGAATCAGGGAAGCAAAAGCATAATCCAGGTCAGCAAGGGAAAAATTCTAGCTCAGATGTGTGGCCATTTATAGGTGAACACCCTTTGGTCTCATTTGCAAAACTACAGCAATTACAAGGCTTGTGCCAAAGGTATCCAGAGAGGAGACATTGCATCCTACCAGTCTGCCTCTTCAGTTCTGAAATAAAAATTATCCAATGAGCAATGCCAGGAAGCAGAGCATGCCCCTCATTGCACAAGCCACCTCCAGAAGCATGCACCACTTCCTCCCAGTTATCATGTAGCCAGGCACCACTGGCAATGCCAGATCCGGGAAACACAGATTTTATTAACACTTCTGCAACAGGCTAGAGTGACTTTGATGACACTTCAAAAGGAGCAGGGTACAGATATGGCACCGCTGTTACCATGCTTGTGCCACTCAGCTCTTCATCACCAGTGTTCATGCCTTGCAGCAAGGCTGAGCACTCAGTGTAAATTCACATCTTCCAAGGGGACAAACACAGATTTGGCCACTTCAATTGAAATTCTGGGTTTATTTTATAAGGCATCTCAGAAGGAAGTTCAGCACTGTTTTCAGGTAAGGCTAGGAACTTCTGGAATAGACTGTTGGGAACTGTGGAATCTCCATCACTGAAGGGCTTTAACAATAGGCTAAACAAATGTATTACCTGTGTTGCTGCTAACATTGACCCAGTTTTGTGCAGGGCAGCTAGCCAGACACATCTCACCACTGTGGTCATGCATTTCAGCTGAACTCAGATACTTTGCTAGTCAGTCTTTCCTGCACAGCTGACAGCATTTCACACATTTCTGCAACCAGAGATATTCTGTCACACAATGCTTACACGATTGCTGTTCTCTGAGCTTTGAAGGATAAGCCACTGTTCTTTGCCCTAGCTCTTGTAGTGATGATGCTTAACACTGGTTTTGGCACCTGTCCTCCTACCAGTCAAGGAGGCATCCTAAACATTAGAGTGAGATAACTATTATTGACCCATCGTACAGAAAAGCTGTAAAAGGCTGAACGCCATCACTGCAGATAGAAATGAGACATGAATGCCTAGCTCTAATAACACAGTTGTGGGGTGCTCTCACAATTTTTCCCATTAAAGCAGGTCAAATATAGTGCTATAACAACCTGTAATCCCAGTCATTGATCTAACAGCAAGGCTAAGGAGCTTCAGCTGCCTGTCTCCAACCTTATGGGCCCTGTGCCTTATTGCAATCGCATCTCCGCACCAGGACTGCAAATGCACAAGCACGACGTTCATGATAGCAGTGCTGGGGACCTACCAGAGCCATTCCCACATGCAAAACACTACAGATTAAGAGCTGGTCTAGTTTCTGGCCCAAAGAAGTCACACTCAGTCTGATGTAAAGGATTCAAACTCAAAACAAATGTACAAAGTAGTAGAAGAACATGTCTTATTACTCAATTTAATGTTTAAATCTCTTCAGAGCAATTCTATGAGGAGGCAATTAACCAAAAAGAAGGATTAGTTTAGAGCACACAGACCCATCTTTGCACCCACCATGACAAATTATGCCTCCATGACAAATTATGCCTCAGGGTGGAATCTTCACCTCATGACTGTCCCCAAAACCACACAGATCCATGTTTCCTGAGAGAATTTGTTCTTCTTTTAAGCTGTTAAATCATAAAAAAAGCTTAGAAACCTTCTAATTTTTTTGAGCTTCTGCACCCAAAGCTCAAGCAGGTAGACAATCCTGTTTTAGGGATCAGTCCAGTCACTGCAGCATCCCACCAGCCCTTGCCATACTGTAAGTAATCACAGAAAACACCTCTGTGACCAGGGACAAAACACAAAAAAACCTGCCTCACACTACAAACTGCAGTCCTCCTTCCTATGGGACAGGACCAGGCAGAAGAATGCAGCCTTTGCAATACAGTCACTGTGCCTCACGTTAATTATGGACCAGCAAATAACAAGCCACAGAGGATGAAACACCTGTTCTGCTCTTAAGAATGATATCCTTTTCTTCACCTGTTCTCCATCAGGGCTGTGAAATGCTTGCAGAGCAGGATATAGGCAAAGCTGACTGCTTCGCCCCGTTGAGAAGCAGAGGGCTGGATTCAGTGTGCTAGCATACACATGTGTATTTACACGGCTTTCTTTAAATCAGGTTTGAACAGTTTTATGCAAATAAACTGCAGGTATTCAAAACATCTCATTAAACAATTCATCCACAGTGTYCCAAAGGGCATTGCACAGCACTTGGCAGTTAAACTTCCCAGTCCACGAAATAATCAACTGCAGCCAAAGATCCAACGCTGTGACCAAAAGTCCTCCTGCCTCAGGCAAAAGACTCCCTCCACACACATTATGAAGCAAAATCAATTGATTTAAGTCAAAGTGATCACTGATTTAACCATGATAAATCAGTTGGCAGAAAATCTGGATATAAATAATCGAGTCTAATGTTGTTTTGCATTTGCATGCTTAGCTACTTTCCTAAGGAAGGGCTGAGTCTGATCAATTCATAACCATTACATTAGATTAATTTGTAATTCAATACAGACTTTACAACCAAAAGTGTTTTTTGCTAAGTAGATACACTGTAACTGTATATGTCTATTTAAGCAATTATAATGTAAATATAAATTCATTTTTTTAATTTTACACTAATGTTTTATAAAAGAGTGAGTAGCTTATTTCTTATTTAATAGATGATGAGTAGGTTTTTTACTTGTGATTTAAGTCAAACTGGACTAGGATAAGAACTGGCATTAAAATATGTTCACTCAGCATTTTGAAGTACTTTTTAGTAATAGCTAATTAAGTAAAACTACCTTAAATGTGCTGGATACATAAGAAAAATGTAAGTAACCAAAACATGCCTTGCATTTTCCATCAATGACTATAAAAAAGGACTTTTATCTGTAGTCACTTAAATAAACTGTTCCTTCAGGTTCATGAAGATTTTAGAATTGGTGGATCTCTCCCTCTTACAATTAACTTTTATGGCTGGATTAGAAGAAGAAAGAAAGTTCTACTTTTCTCAGTCTTCACCTGGTTCCTCAATTTTGGATCTACTAATCTGTGAACTGAACTGGCTGAGTAAGCCGAAAGGAGTAAAATATTTTCACTTATTTCTGGTTAAAATTTGGTTTAGTATTTAAGCTAGCTTCACAGGCTTAACCAAGCTTTTTTCTAACCACTTGTGCAATTTACTCTGATTGATCACCTGGGGGGGTGCATCCCAGCCCTAGCCCACCTCAGCCTCRCTGAAGCAAGGACTAGGCTCCATGCGCTGAGACCAAGGCCCAAGCCCCCTGCACAGCCTCAGCCTTAGCTTCTCCCATCTCACCCTCCATAGCATGTGGGCGGCTTCTCCTGCCATGGAGCTGGCCTGCTCCCATAAAGGCTTCAAGGGAAAACTTCAGCAACCTGAGCCAACAGGTTTAGTATTAATTATTAAATTGCAGCCTGAACCTCAGGCTTTTGTCTGAAGTATGTGATCCATGTTAACAACCGCTGTGCAAATGTTGGTCTTCATCTCTCAGCTCGTTTCCCATTGTGCAAGGAGGTAAAATGATATGCCTCTGTGGACATTTTTCCAGGGGAACTGGTGGGCTCCTTGTTTCATATGAGCTTTGTACTGGACTACACGCCTTTCAGATGCTAAGCAGTAGTTCACCCCAAACTACTCAGGTTGGTATAAGAGACACTGGATAAAATTTAATGGTTTGTTATACTCAGAAGATCTGATGATCTGATGATCCTACCTTCTGGATGCTGAGAGAAGGCTTTAATTTGTGTGTTAAGTCAGGAAAATGAACACAACAAAAAAAGCTACAAAGGCTCTTTAAAATATGTCATGTCTGGTGCAGCATTCAACAGAGTAAATAAACAAAGCATAGGACTACATAGTGAATAAGAAAGATAAAAAAAACCACTGAACAGCTGCCTCATTCATTGAACACTATTAATCTGATCTGAAAGAGGGAGAGTTCCTGTGGAAAAACAACATGCAAGCTTGTAATCAAAAAGCATCTCAAAGTATGTACATAAGTGGTTTGATTCTCCCATAAAAGAGGTGAAAAATCAGCTACAACTATTGATATCTGGAGATTTTATACCAGAAGAAGGCAGATGTTTTGGCCAAGGATCAAAGTTTCAAGTTCATGTTTGGCTCATTTAAGAGGTTTAGATCATTTCCTGACCTCCAGCTCTTCCCACTGAAACATTGATGCTTTTCTATTTCTTGTGCTTTGCACTATTCACAGAGCTGAGAAAAAACAAAATATAGGAAAGTGAATTTAAGGATCTATGTGGTACTGGGAAACTGGTGAGTGGTAAAGCACGGGATAAAGAAGAGGTGAGCCTGAAAGCCTAGCAGCTGAGGGATGGCACGTCACATTGCACGACCACATTGCCATCCCATGGCAAGCCCATCGCAGCTACAGCCATAATGCAAGTCCTGCTTTCCTCGCCTTCTCCTTCCCGTTGGGCTCCCACTCCTTCTCCGGGGGCACAGTGCTGCTTTATTTGAACATGGCTGTCAGCAAAACAGTCAGCTGCACAGACCAGCTCCCAGTTCTTCCTCAACATCACGGAGAACAGTGGCTTTTCTGTGAGGCCACAGGATAGAGTAAAATGTGCTCCTCTGCCCTTTAGGGAAAAGGATGATGTCTTTTGGGGTGAAGAAAAGCCTTTTTATTCTTTGACTTTAAAATGACCTGGAAGAAGATACAACACCACAAGAACCTGAATTATGTGCTCTTTATTCCTGCTTTGTGATAGCAAATAAAAACCTATATAGAGTATGGTGTGGGTGGGTATATATTTAAATAGCTAATTAGCACATGGCTGGGTTTCATCCACTCTGTCAGGAGCCCAAAATACATATCTCTGATGCTGGTAGTTTCAAGGTCCATTTAGATATCTGGATTAACACTGGACTTTTTTTTGGCTGTGTCAGCTTCACCCAGGATCTGTCCCATACCATCAGGGCAGTAAAATGCCTATGTTGACTCTGCACAGGGCAGGAGAGAGCAGCCACAGCTTCTGCTAGTGGCAATGCCTGTTAACATCATTTTAAACTAGATCCATCTGAACGTGATCCAGAAGACAAAAAGCCTTTCCACACTATGGATGCTGTTTGCAGACACATCAAGCTAGTGCAGCTGCTGAACAGGGCAACCTCCCCCAGCTCCGCTCCTRCATGGCAAACAGTAACCCAACTCAGGGAGCTGTTGCAAGTTAAAGCTACTGGGGGGAAAATGTTATTTTAACCTACAGTAGCTCCTTAGTCTGGTTTTAACATAATTTAAAAGAGAAAAGAAAAACAGTTGCCAGCGCACAATGGAGAAGAAAAGCCCTTGGAAATCTCCAGGAGGAAGTCTCATCAACAGAACATTTCTGCTCCTCTAGATCTTTCTGAGCTATTTCAATGAGCTCCAGCTCTCTAATAGCAGCTTCCTAAGTACCACTCGTCTGCAAGAGGCTCTTATCTCTCTGTATACATTTTTTATGCAACGTGCTGAGCTGTGATTTCTTGGAACAAGTTTTGCCTTCTTCTGGTGAAAAAAGTAAATCGCAAACCTGTGTCTCATCACTCACTAAAACTATAACCATGGCGGCCTTGGCCATGCCGAAGGAAGCCAGTGCTGCTCACCGCCTACAGCAGAAAGTGTTTGGATGGAATACATCCCAGGTTTGGTCAGACATCTGCAAAGATTTCAGTGCCTCGAAGTCCCCTGCACACTCTACAGACGGATGGGATTTAGATGACTGCTGGAGGTAATTTTGCCCTTTCCCATTTTTTTTTTCTATTTTACTCCTTTTCCTACCAGTTGGGCCAAGGAGAAACTAAGACCTGATTCCAAAGCACTCCAGCTACAAGACTTTGGAAATCCAATTTTCAAATGTGTTTTAACAATATGGGGCTCCGATACAAAGCAATTTCAGATAAACAAACCTTGGCTTGTCCATGTCTCTGTCACCTTAAAAGATGGATTATAATCTCCTAAACTTTGTTTTGGATATTTCATCCTGGCTTTCCACTACGCTCTTCCACAGAGCAATGCAGAGGGCCAAAGCTGAGCTGAAACTGCTCTCTCCGGAGGACAAGCAGCCACAGGCTGAATGCAGGAGCGGGCAGAGGCGAAGCAGACATCCCCCCCCCAGCATTAGAAAGCATCCTCGTGGCCTTGCACAGTCTCCCTTTACTTTTGCCCACTCTTCAATACCCTCCCCATGCCAGAGTCAAAGCCAGCATTCACCAGCAACTTGCACAGACTGGGGTTAAAAGAGGAATCTGTTTCTAGGTTATCGAACTCCAAGTAAATTACTATCTTAGGAGTGACTACAGAGCACAGCAGCCCAAACTGTCACAACAAATCAATTCCCTGCCCTACAGCTACCATAGAAAATGGGTCAGTGGAGTGAAATGCTCACCCAGCACCAGCAGCAGTGCAGTGGGGCTCCGTGCCAGACACGGCTGCTCCACAGGCAGAGCCACAGCTCCCACCACTATGGCCCAAGGGAACAGCTGAAGCCCACAGGGCTGCCAGTGAGGGACCATGCACTCAGGCTCCCCACGCCTCATCGCTGGCATGGCTGTCCCCGTCAGGGTGCCTGCTCTCCTGGTGGGATGGTGGCTGAGACTAAACCCTCACCCACCCTGCTCCCCTGCACGCACCCCACTGAGCCTTTGCTTCATGCCCTGCAGTGAGGCGACACACACGAAGGCAGCCAGGAGTGTCCCCAGTTTCCCCACCAAGCATCACAGCCTTTGGGAGATGGTCCTCCTGCCCAGCAGGAGAGCAGGCATTTGCCAGCCTCGCCAGTCTCCAGGCACGCACGGAGCACGGAGTGCGGTTGCTCTGCCCCCTCGTGAGCACAGCACCATGCAGTCTTTAATTACACAATCACATGCCGTTGCTCAAAGACTACACCACTGACTAGACTATTTTTCTTCCTCCCATGATACAACAGCACGTCTCGTATTTTTCTGTGCAGCAGTGGCTGATACACTTTTCGAGCAGGGATTTGGTGAGCAGAAATTCTGTGCAACTGAGTTAATTTATATCATAGTGTGCATGGGGTAATCTTCCCAAAATCTGCATTTTAATTATTTCTGCACCAGTGCTAGGAGAGTCTGGTGAAGAGCCAGGATTTCCCAGAGAGTGCAGTGCAGTCCCAGGCCCCCACCGCCCCTCATCCAGGGATCCTTTCATTTTCTGCCAACATCTGAAACTGAGGAGTAAAATGGGTTTGGGACAGCAACTTAATAGCTCATATATGTGAGTAGGTTTTCACTATTGTTTTTATTATTGGATTTTTGACTTACAACATTTTTTAAACATAGTTTCATTTATGCTTTTCATATGAATTCCTTCCACGATCTCAGCATTTCTATCTACTGTGTTATCCACAGTCCACACCATGTTACTTAGCACATGGCATATGCACAGCAGTGCAGAATACAACTCCCCATAGCTGCAGGAAAGCAACCAGTGTGATGGACTGCACCTTGTCTAAGAAGCCAAAGCAAGCTGCAGGCAGGTTTGCTGCTGTGCCTGCCAGTACTGTGCTGCAGCAGTTGCCTGGAGCTAGCTCTCAGTGAATTACTCCAAGTGTCTGTAGCTAACAAGCCAGTGCAGGCTAAACCAACTGCACCTTTTCACATGTTTTTCATCATTCAAGTCCATCCTGTGTCATGGGCTATCATGAGGGGACAGATTCTGGCTCAGAAGAAATGTGCCCAATGGCATTTCCTACACCTGGCTGTCTTTTCTCTGCTTTCATTTAAAGGAGACATAACACAGCAGCAGGTAGCAAATTTTACAGAATGGGCCTTTTTATTTACAGATACAACAACTCTCCCTTTGCCAAACCACCAGCCAGTAGAAGCATCCCTCATCACATGGCTCCTCCCCAGCATCTGGAGCTGTGCCAGCATGAGTGCCTGCAGCCCATGCTCCCTGTACACACTGCACCATGCAGCCTACCCAGGTGCCTGCAGCCCATGCATCCTGCATGCACTGCACCATGCCGCCTGCCTAGGCACCTGCACCTGCGGTCTATGTGCCCTGCACGCACCACACCATGCAGCCTACAGGGGTGCTTGCAACCCACATGCCCTGCACACACTGCACCATGCCACCTGCACAGGCATCTGCACAAGCAGAATCATGCTGCCGTCAGCAGCAGTTCTCTGGGCCGCTGCTCACAGCCCGCATAGCACACCTTGCTGGGCTGCAGACACACATCCTCGGTTTTGTTTGGTGGGTGGACTCCCAGCACGGTGAATCTGAACCAAATCCCAACTGAATGGCTCACATCATTTCTTAGTAGCCTTCCTTCCCACCATCAGTCCTGACTAAGCAGAAATTCAGGAAAAGTTTGCTTCTCTCTTTCTTAATAAGAAAGTTTATTTCTCGGTTTCCTTTGGCTTAAAAAAAAATCAATTCTTTGTGCACTGTTTTTCAGGCTTCATTCAGTTGCGTTAAGGAGAAAACAAGCTGGAAAATATTTTCCTGAAGTATCAGGTGACTGAAAAGAGGGACCAGGGCAGAGCCTTTTCTGCAGCCACAGAGGGAAATGAGCTACTGGCAAACCCACAGCAAAGGGAAGCTCTGGCCTCAGCAGACACCTCAGCCAGCCTCTTACAAATGAAGCTGGGCAATCCAATGCCTCCAAAATCACTGTCTGCCCCAAATATGGGACATTTCCTCTGCTGGTCCCAGACATGTCATCAAAACCCTGAGAAAGGGAGAAACCTTCCCAAATCCAGGAAAAACAGCAGCCTAGACACCCACAAAACATTCTTCCATCGGATGAAGCTACTTGAGCAGCTCCTAAGCTTTCCTGGTTGCAATGCCAGCTACAGAACCATGCTTCAGCATGATTCCCATCACAAATGAAACTGAATTCTCCTCAAGATTTCAGATCCTACCTACCACAACCCTCGTAGTTTGGAAACTGATGATCTGGCCTGAAATTCCCAAGGTCTGTTGCCACCAGGACAGCATCCAAACAATGCTGCCAAAACAGACTGAGACTTCCCACTCAGCACTGGCCAAGCTGCCCTGGTGCTGCCCCATGCCCATGGATGCTGGCGAGGAGGACAGAGCCCATGTTCCCAGCAAGGCTCCTCGGAGGTGCAGCACAGCTGTGCTCACATGCTGCCCCAGAGTTGGACTGGGACAGTCCCTGTCCCTGTAACAGGGAAGGCTGTCCTCACAATGTGCCTCCCCTGCAAGCCACACAGCAGCAGTTCAGCACCCTGCTTCCCTGGCGCAGCCCAGACAGCCACAGCTCCCAAGTGGCAGCATCAAAAGAAACACAACCATGGTTCAGTGTCTCTCCCACACAAATGGCTTTTTGTCTCTCATCCCAAATTAGCATCCACCCATCAAAGGGACTGTTTGCTCTTGATACCACTCTCTTCCCCTCTACTGGAGCATTAATCATCATTGCTACTTACTCCCTAGCATGATGTTTCTTACTGGCTGAGGTTTGGAGACCTAACTCAAGAGCCATCTCCTTCTTGCCTATGGCTCTTGCTGCTCTTTCAGTGACTTCAAGCACCTGGGCAGACGGCCTCACATCTGCGAACCACACAACCAGTTTGCTCCCCAACTCACACAGCTCCACACTGATCCCAGCCTTGCCATTCTCCACACCGAGCATGCACCATCCCTGCTCACAGCTCTGGTGGCACCTCCAGTTCCACCAGCCTTCCCCACAGCTCTGACCTCCTCTGGGCACAGGGAGACAGGTACAGCCTTCTGTCCCAGCACCAGCCATTGACACCACCTGCCTTGTCTTCATGCTACTGTGGGGCTCCTGGGGCACCTGGGAGACTGGCCACCCCACTTGCAGCCATCATCTTCCTGGCAGCACAGAGAGGCTGCAAGCTTTTGGCCGTACTTTGCATCTCCTCTGCCTGCAAAGGCGTAGGCACTAGGCAGAGACAAAGGATGTTAACAACTCACAAGCCCACAGTCTGGGGTAGGAAATACTGGAATAATCCTCCTCATTCTTCATCCTCACGATCTGGGAGATAGCAAGGATCTGTTAGGGATGCTGCAGCTCCAGACAATGGTCCCAGGGACCCCCCAGCACAGGAGCAGCTTGTCCCACACATGTCAAGTGCTGCTTGTCTCCCACTCCCCAGCCCTTGCCCCTGCCCCTGCCCAGGGCAGCCCACTCTGCCATCATGCCCTCATGCTACCCCAGCCCAGGGCTTTGGGAATGGTGCCACTCCCTAGGGCAACTCTGCTTTTTAGAAAGGAGGGCGTTTTGCGAGCCCTGTCAGTCAATACACCAAAGGGTTTATAGCCGGTTTATGGCCTCTGCAGAGCTCTTTGCCTACATGGCAGTAAATACCACCAGCTACTTCTGCACTGCAAGAAGAGGAATTTCCTTTTGGTAGATGATTAACATGTGCTTCCTTTCCATTCCAGCACACCTCTTCCTGGTTTCTGTACTGCAGGAGAGCCTGTCCTTCTGTCACATCTCCACCTACCTCTCTACATTAGGATGTGTCTGTACAGAGTAGGAGAACACTTTGCAAAAATGTCATGTTCTTTGTGTGCTGCAGATTCCATTTCTCATGCTGTTTATACGGGTGTTGGGCAGCCTAATCTCTTTTTCTTGAGCTCAGAGTTACTGCAGGTTGCTCTGTTGCTCCCTATTTAACCTGAAGTGCTGACCCATCATTAGGATGTAAACAGTGAAGTATCTGAAGAGACTGCCTTTTCAGAGACAAGGTCACAACCTCAGGTGGAGATTTGCCCCTAAMAATGGAAACCACTACCAGCAAATTCAAAGGCTTTCCACTGAACAAAGATAGTAAAAGAGTGTTGCAAGGAACTTAAAGAGCCTTGGAGACAACTCCAAGAGAGCTAGGAAGCTTGACTTGAAGAGTCAGCTACTTAACAAAGTCTAAAAACCCACCTGGGGGCTCTAAATGTGACAGGAGACATACATTTAAATAACCTGAACTCTGGCCAGTTGAAGACTTGATCTCTGAAACACTGACAACTATAATGAAATCCAACCTGTTACTGAAGAGCTACTTGTGCACTCTATGACTGAAGACCCCACAGGAGATGAATCCCCATCTTAAAGCAGAGTTTGCTGAAGCAAAGCACATCTCCCATCAGCAGGGTGCTGTGGCTGCCACACCAAGTGCCCAGGAGCCACTCACATGAGGCCAGGGTACAGGGTCACTTCAGACAGTGCAAGGGCTGGAGTTCAGGGAGCAAAGCCCTTTTGGCACACAGCACACAGTCGTCAGCAGCACACAGTCCTGTGGAGACCAGCCATTCCTGTTGGGAACGCATCCTTTTTCCTTATGTTTTCACCTGGCACAGAATAAGACAAAAGCCTCATCTCTCTGAGTGATCCCTGATACATATGCTTAGAGCAAATCCCAATCAGGTCCAGTAAGGAGACAGAGCAGGGCCTGGAGAGATGAGGTGTGAAGCAGTCCTGCTTACAAGACAGGCATTGACTGCCTCTCTTGTGCATGCCTTACCCCTGCCTGCAGGACATCCCTCCCTTTCCTCAGCTCACTAGAGTCCTAGTCTGCTCCTCCAGGCTGACAGAGCAACCGTGAGATCAGATCCCTCCCAGGGCACAGACATGAACCTGCTCTGGAGCAAGAGCCCCACACAGACCTGCACAGCAGATAGAACAGCAACCTCACTGTCCACCCACATTGCGTTCTCTAGGGAGGGCCACCACCGAAGCAGAGCCAGACAGCCAGGGCAGCAAGTGGAAGAAAAAACAAGGGAAGGACATCTCTGAGAAGATGCCTGCACCTCAGGTTCTTCCCTGCCTCCCCCCTCTCCTCACCTCTGCAGGGTGTCAGGGCAGAGAAAGCAGCCAGGTGCAGCAGGCACTGGCACAGCCAGCACAGAAGCTATCACAGATCAACTATGCACACTGTGGAGATTTAATGAGGTTCTAAGCCCAGGAGCTGAAGCATGTGGCAATGCCTTCTCGCGATCAGAAAACATAGGAGAGCCACAGACTCCAGCACACCTGAGGACACCATGAAGGAAGAGATGGGCAGATGGAAACTGGCCTGACCCTGGAGCACCAGATGGGCTCTCTGCTGGTGACAGAGACTCAGGGGAACAACAGCCGGACACCAGCTCTGAAATGCAAAGGCCTGGCCCAGCCCAGCCCAGAGAAAACGGTCTGAACAAGAGACCCTGCCAGGACACAGGTCCCCCTGGCCCAAGAAACCACGTGCTGCAGCTCTCCTGCAACCTGTACCCTGATGAGCCATCCCAGGCCAGCTGCTCCAGGAACGACAGCCAGGCTCTGGCCTGCCAGATGCTGGCACAATGCCAAGGAACTGCAGGCTGCAGCAGGACCAATGCAGGCCAGGAGCGGGGGCAGCGATGAGGGATCTAGGAGTCTTGCAGCCTGCCAGTAGAGTAAGGCCAAGATGCCCAGCATCCTGTAAGAGAGGAGGAGGGGGCAGAGAATGCACAGAGCTCTGGAGCACCTTCTCATGAGCTTCTCCAAGACACAGCAAACATTCTTGGACACATCCCAGAGCCCAGAATGCCCCACAAAGGAGACAGAAGAGTGAGGGCAAGCATAATAGTGGCAGATGGGACAGGCCCCATCTCTTGTTTTCCCTTTGTCCTCTTTCACACTGGATAAGCCCTCATCTGCTTGAACGGCACCCTGCAGACAGGGACCAAGCCTGTCTGCCCAGGGCCCAGAGGACAAGCACTGCGAGTGCCCAGACAGCTAATGCACAGGGGTGATCTGCAGGGAGCCCAGGGAAGTGCAGGGACATTTACAGGATGCTACACAGCTTTTAGGGATACATACTGTTAAGCCAGACAGATCTTCCCTGCCTCCTTTCATTTAAGTGAAGGTATCTCAAGTAGCAAACGAGGAGTCTGCAAAATAGGCAGCTGCTATTTGGGAAATCAGCCCCCACCTAAGCTACAAATACAACAGCCCTCTGCAGGCACTGCCTTGGTCAGAAGGAAAGGGATGCTCCTGCAACAAATAACCAGCCCCAGCACTGTGCTATGGACCCGGTATACAGGAGTACAGATACACAGGAGTAAGGTGGGGGTGTCCAGCTCCCCTGGCTGAGCCTGCACAACGGCAGAGGGGTCTGACAAAGCAGTGGTCCTGTTGCTCCATCCTTTCACTGCTGCACAGGGCAGAGGTGCTGTGCAGGGCTGGTCCCTGCTCCGCAGGGAGCCTGCAGGCTCCTAGCCCGAATCTCCTCTCCCTTGCCCTCACAGTAAGTGCCATCACTGTTCTGCTACCAGTGGAACATGGGTGTCCCAGTGCAGCCTCTGTCACAGGTATCCCATGAAACCTAGCACTCGCCGCCCTGTGATGTGCAGCCGTGGGGCCAGCTGGCCCTGCAGCCCCCATGGTGCCAGGTCAGGGCTGGTCCCGAGAGCCCACGCCTCCATGAGTACTGCATACACAACACTGCTCCCACTGCAAAGCTGGAGCCATGAGCTGAGACTGCAGCGAATTCTTTTACACATTAACCAGGCATGCAGCGTGCCAGTATGTGAGTGCTGTGGTGCTCTTATCAGCACCTAGCAGCCTTGCCCCACGTTCCCAGTGTTCCACACCACTTTCCTCTGAGCACAAAAAACCCTGCCTGCCGTAAGGACTCGGCCTCCCCCAAGGGGAGCAACACCACCGGCCTGAGATCCCAGCAACCCAGGCAGCTCACAGGCCTCCCCAGCACGCCTGCTCCACTAGCCCTCCTCCCCACCCCAAGGAGTGGCAGCAGAGACTTTTCCTCCTTCAGCTCTCTGATACACACCTGCCCCATGGGGAAGGGAGGCCTGGGAGAAAGATTCCTACTTTATACATGCAAAGATGTTGTTTTTGCAGAAACTACCCCGTTCCCACCACAGCCTTCAGCAGCCTCAAGTCTAGCCAGGCTGAGCTGCTTCCATTCATCTCTGGGACTATCCCCTGGCTGTAGTGAAGGAGTCACAGAGGGGTTTACAACACACCATCACATTTAGCACAGGCATCAGTGCTTTCTCCAACAGCCATGCACATTCCCAGAACAAACTAAGACAGATAAGGGAGACATGGAGCAGGGCCTAGGAAACAGCAAAGCAGAGAGGTGGATACCATGGCAATGTGCAGAGCAACTGTATTCACTGACAATCCTCAGGCCCTGCACCGAAATACATCACACAATGGGATCTGGGGTAAGGACTAGCAGTAGGACACAACCCAGACCTGTGCATCAGCATGAGTGGGCACAGAGATGGCAGAGAAGGAGCTGGTGTTCGAGTGCTAATACTGAAGGGAAAAAGGAAAAAACAGATACTCTTTCTGAGAGCCAGGCTCACAATCCCAGCATGGGCTGCAGCAGGCCTGGCTGGGCAAAAGAAAATGGGTCCAAAGCCTTTCCCGCAGCACAAGGTCAGTCCTTATTAGTGCAGTGCATCTGCCTGTTCGATTCTTCGACAGCAAAGGCAGTGCTGCCTCTGCTGCTCCTTGCAGAGCTTGCCAGCTGAGCCTGCAGAGCCAGTATCTGTGAGCATGCCAGCACCTCCATCCCAATGCCCAATGCCTCCATCCTCTAGTAAGCTCTCTGGCCCCATCACCTACCCCTCAGTCACCGAGCAAGGACCCTCATGCCACTCTCCCAAAGAGCACTTTTTCCCCAGGAACCAGGAGGGCTCTCACTTAGCTTAACCCCCCCCCCCCCGTAATGCTCTGCTCACCCTCAGTCCCTCCACCTCTCATTCCCAAGGGGCACCCCCTCCTCCTGCCTGCTGAGCCTCCTCCCTGGCCACAGGCACTCCCTGTGCCTTGCAGTCCACACTTCCCCCCATAAGCCATCGCTCCAGACACCCCATCCCTAAGGAACACACTCTTCATTAGGGCCACAGCTATCTCACCCTTAAGCAAACTTTTTCCTCTGCCTTCCTGGAAAACACCTATCTCCAAACTGCCCTGTGAGCCTCATCCCCAGCTTGGTCACCAAACAGCCTTCCCATACTGACCTCAGTCTCCAAGCTCTTGCTCCCCACTGCAAGCACAACTACTCATGCACACTTCCCCTGCCCTGAGCATGTCATCTCATGGGGGCCTCACTGTGCCACTCAAAACACACTTGCACCTCATGGCCTGAGCCAGCTAGCCCTATGTAGATAATGGGCCCCAACAAACAGCCCACGCCACAGGGACATCATGTCCTAGCACAACCTGCCACCTGTGAAACACTGGGAGGTCCCACAAACTCCTAGGATAACCACTTCACCATTCCTGGTACACTCTGCAGAGCTACAACATTCCACTGCAGCACATGGCTGCAAAAATACACACTGTGCTCTGCAACAGCCCCACCATACCCTCCGTGGGTATGCTGTGCCCTGCCACAACACCTGCTGTCTCACAGCCCAGCAGATGCACTGTGCTTCATGGAAGCTGCCCACCATGCCACCCCAGTTTCACCGGCAGCCGGTGCCTCTCCATGCCAGCCACATATGCTGCCGCCTCGTCACAGCTGCCAGACCAGCACACCACGATGTACGGCACCCGCTGTGTCACACCTCGACTCCCTGCCGGTGACACCTGCACATCGCCCTTGTGGCTGTGGCACCGCAGCCCTGGGTACACTGTGCCTCTGCTCAGCACAGTCGTCTGTCCAGCACACACTGCACCCTGCACATGGCACCGCAGCCTGACGCCCCAAACCCGCAGGTGCCACATCTGTGCGCACACAGCCCGTTCACATCCACGCCTGGCCAGTCCCTGCCTGCGCCCCTTCCCGCTCCCGCCTGCACGCTCCGCCGGCACTGGCTCTGCTGCTGCGCTGCGGCCCCGCTCCCGCGGCCCGGCCCGCTGGAGCCGCTGCCGGAGCGCCCGGGCCGCTCCCA
>NW_028186521.1:429111-477551 GCF_003343005.1 Rhea americana
GGCGGCGGCTCTGGCGGCGGCGGCTCCGGGCTCTCATGCTTGCTGCCGGCGGGGCTCAGAGGCATGCTCCGTGCGGCGCGGCGGGGCGGCCCGGCACCAGCACCGGCACCGGGGGCCGCGCTCACAGCCCGCCCGGGGGCCCTGCGGGAGACACGCGGTGAGCGCGGCTGCGGGGACCCCGGGGACACCCCACACGGGGACCTCGTGGGGACTTCTGCCCACCCCACACAAGGTTCTCCATCTCCAGGCCCTTCCTGAGGAACCCCCACCCCATGCAAGGACCTCACAGGGGACATCCCCCATGCAGAGATCCTCATGCCATGGACCATGTAGGAACCCCCACACACTTCTTACAGGCACTGCACACCAGGGAGCTCACAGGGGACCCACCCCCCACTCAGGGACCTCCCAGGATAACCTCTGCCCCATGCAGGAATCTCGCAGGGACACTCCACACCATGATCCCCAGGGCAGAGACCTTGCAGAGGATCCCCACAGGCTCTCGTGACAGGGATCTCACAGGGGAACCCACTCCCCACACTTGAGCTTCACAGGGAACTCCTGCCCCATGCAGGAATCTCCTGGGGACCCCCCCCATGGGGTTTCGCATGACAGACTTTGTGTAGAACCCCCCAGCCACAAACAGAAACTTTACAGAGGACCCCTTCCACACCACATGGGAATCCTCATGTCAGAGACCACTCACCTCCTCCCCACTGCCCACACACAGGAAACCCCGTAGCAGAAACCCTGCTGGGGATCTCCCTCACAGGGATCCCCATTACAGGGATCCCCACAAGTGCCCCCTACAGCAGATGCCAACTCCTCCAGCCCCTGTGGTGTGCATACCTCCCTTTGCAGTTGCTCCCACCAGAAGGGGCCCCCTTCCTAGCAGAGGGACTGGGCGGTAAAGCATTCTCCCCACCCCCAGCTGCCCCCCATCCAGGCACATGGATACCCAGAGCTTCTGCTCACCCAGGGAGGGCTTAGGGAGCAGTGCATGCACCTGAGCTGGCACAAAGAATCTTGCACAATACCCCAGGCCAGAGGATGGGCTGTCCCCATTTCTGGGGCTTGCTCTGCTCCTTAGCTCCAGGGGCATCAACTATTTCCTCTCCAGACTACCACCATCACCCGCAGATTGTCCCAGTGATCTTGTCATGGCTCTGCAACCATCATTCTCCATTCCCACATCTGCACCAGCATATCTAAAGGGCCTGCCTGGCTCCTTCCCTGTCTGCAAGGGGGGAGTCATGAGCAAGGCTGGATGTCAGCAGCTCAAGATGTGACTTGGGGAGGGCTCACCCCCTGCTTGTCCCTGGTTTTATGGAGAAAGGTCTAAGTTTTGGTCCTGCAAACTATTTGTCCTGCAGATGTTGGAGCACTGCAAGGTCCCAGCTATGGACAGCACTACTCAGATGCCAGTGCTCAGATGCTGGGCGCTGCCCAGGATGCTGCTGCACACGTGAGCAAGAAATTGGCTGGACACTGGGCTGCCAGCTACAGCTATACCTCCACCAACCCATCATGCAAGGGGCAAGGGCTGTCTGCAAGATACTTTCTAACTGGCCCATACTAAGACTACAGAGTGTAGCGATGGCTTTGGGTGTGGGTGGATGGGTGACCTGTGATCCACCCCTAGAGACCTATCTTAAAGCAGCCACGTGCATGCACTACAGTAGTGGCAGTCACAGCTACCATTAACTCCAGCACACAGAGCACACACATAGTCAGGCAGCCACCACTAACTGCTGCTATTCCTGCCAATCCCCATGCCAGTGAGGGCTAATTAAAGACAGGAGTACTCTACCTGCCCAGCAGGTCAAGTCCTTGCTCCCAGGTAGGGACAGACCAATGACTGCCCTGCCAAGAGCAGATAGGATGCTGGGCTGAGCCCTGCAGGACTGTGTCCTGCCCCTCACTGGCTGGGATTCAAGGCTTTAATCCTCAAACAGAAATAGCCTCAAACCACTGAGGGCTGGAGAGAGATTTACAGTATGGCCTGGATCTGTCCAGGAAACGACTAATGGATCTTCCTTCAGCCCTCCCACCCTGAGGCCGAGGGCCTGCACAGGCAGGCATCAGCAAGAGCCCGACTCTGCCAGGGCAGCCTAGCCCCAAGTAACTCTCCCAGATGGAGCAGCATCTGCTGCAAATGTCCTGTACAGGCAGAACAGATGAGACAGGGAAGGCTGCATCCACAGACCTGGAAATTCAGGGTCTCAGAGAGAGGGTTCCTAAAGGATCAGCGCTCCACGGCACTAGTCTCAAAACTCAAAAATTGTGGCTTGACTATGACAAAACCAGTGAGATCTGCACAGAAGCAACTTGTTCTTCCTTTCCTTCTACCCACACCTGCACCCTGCCTCCGGAGAGCAGCAGGTCCTGGTCTGTCTGCTGCTGTTTTCAGAGCTGCAAGGCAGTACAGAGTCTCCAGCTTCTCTTGTGCTCCCTTCACCCCCAGACTCTGAGTGATACACTGGCATGAACTGAGCCTTTGTGCATGGATGGGCAGACACAGTGACATGACAATCTCAGTTATCTCCAACCAGTCCCTTCTTAAGGTGTGACAAAGTGCCCTTGCCCAGCAGCACAGGAAGTCTAAAACATCAAGTTTCAGGCTGCCTGTCTCACAGCATCTCTCCTGCGGTATGACCCCTGGGGTCCAAGACGAGATCTTTAGGAGGGCAGTAGGGAGAGAGAAGACAGGACTGCTGGCTTTGAAAGGCATCCTGTACCCAGCACATGCCCAGTCCCAATACTGGATGTGCCCAGGCTCCAGACAAAGGCACATCAGACAGCAGCTCTGCAAAGAATGTGCTGGGGTGGAGCAGCTTGTGGATCTCCAGTGACGGGATGCTGACTTTGAAGTAGAAAAGGTCATCTTGCAATAGTGAGGGCTACAGGGAATAGGCTGGGTTCTTAGGTTTTTGAGTCAGCACACTAAAGACAAGGTAATGGGAAGAATGTGGATGAAATGACCGATGAGTCACAAACAGCTGAGACATGAGCCTTGGGCTGAGATCCCTCACAGCACAAAACATATCTGTAGAACACAAGGCCAGAAAGGGAAACATGGAAAGATGAACTTGAAAGCTGGCAGCCATGGACTGCACATGGCAAAATCAGAGTTGTCCTGAACAGAGGGAACCCTCAATGAAACATGTAAACACAAGCTCATGTCCACAGTCCCTTTCATGGTACATGCCACCAGCAGACCCAGCTCTCATGTGGAGTGTGCCCCTTTAGTCTGATGGGACAGGTGAGAGTTTCACAACAGCAGCCTGGAGCCTGTGCCAGGGAGTTGCAGTGAGTTGCTTGCACAGGCATGGGCACCAAGAAGCCTCAGAGATGGGGACCACACAGACCAACATGTGCTGGTTTGACTGAGCACAACCAGTTAACAAAACCAAGAACGAGTTGTCAAAAATCTCAGTCTAATTTGCCTCAGCAAAAGGCTGAAGCTGTTTGCTGGGGAAATGGTCTTGGGGAAATGGTCTGGGCCAATAGGATGCTAAGAGTGGAGGAAGGGGGGTTGAGGGTCAGGGGGCCTGTATGAAGGGCGTTGTGCTGCATGGCAAGGTCAGGAGATGGGCCAGAGAAGGGGACCATGTTGGAAGTCCCGGACTGGGGTTTCTCCTTCAGGATGGCTCCCCAGGACAAGAAAGACATGGAGCTACTGGAGAGAGTCCAGCACAGTGCTACAAAGATGATCAGAGGGCTCGAGCACCTGCCCTATGAGGAAAGGCTGCAAGAGCTGGGACTCTTCAGCCTGGGGAAGAGAAGATTGAGGGGGGATCTGATCAATTTGTACAAATACCTGAAGGGAGGGTGTCAAGGGGATGGGGACAAACTCTTTCCAGTTGCCCCACGTGAAAGGACAAGAGGCAATGGGCAGAAATTGAAGCACAGGAAGTTCCGACTGAAGGTGAGGGGGAATTTCTTCCCTGTGAGAGTGATGGAGCACTGGAACAGGTTGCCCAGAGAGGTTGTGGAGTGTCCTTCTCTGGAGATCTTCAAGGCCCGTCTGGATGCAACCCTGTCTAATACGCTCCAGGTGACCCTGCTGAGCAGGGAGGTTGGCCTAGATGATCTGCAGAGGTCCCTTCCAACCTTACTGATTCTATGATTCTGTGATCTGGGATGCAGCTGCCTTTGGATGGACATAGCCTCTCCAAACATCACACGTGCGATGCTCTGCCTGCCTCATCTCCTGGCCTGAAAGTAGCTAGAAGGTTGGATGCACATCACCACTGCTGTCCAGCTCCAGAGATGGAGGCTGGCACAAAATGTGAGGCTAGGACTGGTCCTGGGCCTGACTTTTATTAGTGACTGGCTAGAAGGGAACAAACAGCACATCAACGAAGTACAATATGAAATCAGGAGGAATTCTTAGAGAAAAAAAGGCAAGAGAATTAATATAAAAGGCCCTAAAGAGATTAGAAACAAGAGCAGGAGGAACATGAAATTCTGCTTGGAAAAAAGCACATAATCCATAAGGAGATAAGTAATCAGAGAAGCAAATCACTCATGATCTGACTGCACCCCATGGGCATACATCCACATGCAGAGAGAACAAACAAGGACAAACCACAGCACACACTTGTGTACACACAAGCACGCAATGGAGCAGGAAGGACTCCTTGCAGCTGGTGCACATGTATGCACATGCACCTTCATGGAGCAGGTGAGGATCTGTGGCATGCACACATATCTGTATGCTCACATACTGCACAAATGCAAGCACATACGCACTCCGTGAGACAGACCGTGACCTCATGCATAAAGACATATAGAGCAGATAGGACCCTTCTGCTGCAAACGTGCATATGCCTGCCTGGACACTTTGCACTGGAAACTGCATTCCCATGAAGAGACTTAGAAGCTGAAGGAAGGTTGGAGACCAATATGGAGGAACACCTTGGATGGGTGTTCATCTGCCTGAAGATCCTGGGGAAGGATCCTGAACTCAATCCATCACCTCTCTATGGCAATGCCCAGGCCACGCAGACAAAGGCACAGCTCACTGACAGCAGGAACTGTTCTGTACAAGGCCTTCCCGGAGTGACCGCTTTGCTCTAAATGTGCACTGTAGCACTGGAACCTGGTTCCTACCTGCTGTTTTCCTCCTTCTGCCAGGATTTAAATGAGAGCAAAGACATAACTGTCCCTTTGTCTTGCCTCAGTGCAGCACAGCTTCACTCACCCTCACTTCCCACCCTGCAGTGTCAAGCCAAACAGGCCAAGATTTAGCCTATAAATCAGTCCTGCTCCATGGTGTCCCAGGTGTCATTGGTGGCTCTGGCTCATGACCACTTTGTGGCAGATTTCCCCCCACGCAGCCTGGCAGCAGCTCTCATCTGAGCACAATGGCATGGCAGAGCCTGCACTTTACTGCCTGTAGTTCTACTTGACTATTGCTGTTCAATGACTTTATTTCTTTCTTTGTTATTTCACTAGGGGGAGAAATTAAATGCTCCAGATGGTAATTGTCAGGATTATTCTTGCTTTTTTTCCAATCATCTGGTACCTCATTAGTTCCCAATAATGTCTAAGATACAACTGTCAGTGGTTGGAAAAACGTATTGGCCACCCCCACCCCCAAAATCCAATACAGACTTGCAGAGTCATTCACATTCATTTTCTCTTATTAAATCAACTGCTCTGCTGAAGAAAAAAAAATTACTTATCTTGAAAAAAAAACAAGTTGAGTATCTTAGAAATTATAATCCAATGTGTCTTATTCTAATACCAGGAAAAAATGGATGAAAAATCATCAAATAGAGTTATAAAAATCTTTCAAGAAGATTTTTTAGTGACAGGAACAAATGAGTAATGCTTCCATCAAAAAAAGTCGCGCTTCGCTAGTCTAGTAGAGCTCCCTGCATGTGCCAGCAGGAGCAGAGATAAATGAAACCCAGAGTGGAGCAGTTTATTCAGATTCCCAAATACTCCTTGCAATAACCCTCACAAGAGGTCATGAAGTGTGGCAACCTTTAGCTCTTATGCTGTGAGCAACAGTGTTTCCACTTGCCACCATTGAAGGTATCACAGAGACCAGCCTACCATCTCCCTGCCACCTCTCACAGGTCCCCCGTGAAGGGGCACTGCTGTGGGGACGACCCCATGCTACGCTGCTGACCACCATGCTAGCAGCCTCCAGGTACTCTGCACTTGGACTCCCTTGGATTAGCAGTAGTACAGAATTACAGCTGTCACTGAAGTGGTTGTTGCTGTGCATGGAAGGCATTCTCTTGGAAAGGTCCTGGAAATGCTCAGTGTTGCCACCTAAATGGGACCTAGACAGGAGTAGTAGGAAAGATTTGAGAAAGACAAAAAGCCCCAGAGCATGATCAGAGCAGGAGGAAAAAAACCCAGTGTGTTACAGCATGGGCACCACCTGGAACTGCCTCCAAGATGGGGGAGCTGTGTACCCACCTGTAGGGTGAAGAATGGGCAAAGGGAGCACAAGAAGAGCCCCGCACAGGGGAAGAAGGCCTGTGCCTGGCATCAGCATTGGCGCTGGTGGCCCAGGGCTGTGGGGAGCGAGCGAGCCCTGTGCAGGCCTGCAGCAGGGTGGGAGGCTACTCTGCATTCTCGAGGAAGGTCTTGCTGGCACACCAAGCCAAGGTGCCATGTCTGAAACCTTCTCATCAAGCTCCTTCCTCCAGGTCTCCTCATGTCCCGTCCTCTTCCTGGAAAGCTGTTTCAGACCTTTCTTTGCTGTGGTGGTTAGAAATGACCTAATTTCTAGCCCACACATTCATGCTAGTTTACCCCATTTATTCTTGCATCAGCATTGTCTGTTAGCCTGTACAGCTCTTCTCACCTCTTTTCTTTATGAAACTATTTATATACACATCACAGGCAGCAGTGAGATCCACATTCAGTTTTCACTTTTCAGGCTAAACAAGTGCAGCCTATGCAGCCTGCTCTTGCAAGCAGACCCCCTTCCCTCAGAGCCACAGGGATTTCGCAGGCCGGCACATTTGGGGAACTGAAACTGACTCACGAGAGGACCCTAGAGAAGCAGGGTCCCAGTCATAGCGAGCGCACCACACAGTTCAGGTTCATAGTTCGGGACACAAAACAATGCGCTACCAAAGAGTCCTCCACAGAGCTTGTGCCTTTCTGGGCTTCAAAACCCTTGTCCTCTGGAGTGCACACCACAAGCAGATCTCAGCTCCTGCCTAAGCAGCAGTCCCACCGACACAAGCAGCCTGCTCAGGAACACTGGGAATGGGATGAGGATAACAACGGCTGCTGTGGCCTTGCAGCAAC
This sequence comes from Rhea americana, assembly GCF_003343005.1. Lineage (NCBI taxonomy): Eukaryota > Metazoa > Chordata > Aves > Rheiformes > Rheidae > Rhea > Rhea americana. The sequence goes on from NW_028186521.1 coordinate 436,393, forward strand.
AGCAATGATCTCTCCAAAATGAAGAGACCTATTACAAGTCTCTCCATGGGGGCAAAGCAGAGCTGAACCACCTGCATTTCCTGCTGCAGGAGCTGCTGGACCCCAGGTATCATGGTCATGAATACCTAAGTGGGTTACCTTGCACCCAACCACATCATCCCGTCATAGAAACCTGCAAACACCAGCCTACTACAAGAAGCAATGCAGCTTGCCTAGGCCAGGCATGTTCTTCCTGGCTGAATCAGGGTTAAATTTCTTCCTCTTTCCAATGCCTGTTTTTCCAAGCACAGCAGGCCTGTTGGGGTGCAGATGCTACCGTGTGATCTGCTCCAGGTTTTTGCCTCAAGTTTCACCTCTCCATTCACATGCCCAGTGACTCTGATGTTCCTGTGAGGCCTGGCCCTTTGAGGAACAGGATCTCAGCAAACATAGAGTGCTGCACGGGAGCATCTGGCTCCACTGCATCTTCAGGTGTGCCAGCATAGCAAGGGCTGGAGCTTGGCCCATATTACAGATAGCTGCAGGTGGCTGCTCACCAACACAACTGCTACTGTCCTGAGAGATAGCAGGGTGTGATAGATACTTCAGCACTAAGTTTGACAGGGACCTGGTACTTGATCATGTTGTGCTGGGGAAGAAGCGCGCACACACAGCTCCCACCTGCGCCGCATGCTGGAAGAGGACAAGCTGCACCAGGGCTCTGCACTCCAGGGTTCCCTCATGCCGCAGCAGCATGTGCGTGCGTACAGCACTGTCACAGGCGGGAGATAAGGGGAGACTTGGCCTGCTGCTGGGGTGTCACTGCTCGGGCAGGGGTGTGTGTGCAGAGGTGCACATCGGACTGGCCCTACTGGCCTCACTGGGAATGGGACCGCTGCTCAGGGGCTGTTGCTGTTGTGGGGGGAGAGCTGTTGGGGTATCACCTCTCCCTTGCTGCTGTGGAAAGCATCAATGTGCACAGACTTCACCTGACTTTCTCCAGACCAGTGGCCTGACAGCTGCACAAGCGAGAGGACAGCATTTCTCTCCATCTGCACCAACATCAAGCCTGCCCTGCCAGACTCCCACAGCACAGTCACAGAGCTGCAGGCAACACTTGCCCCCCAGAGACCAGACCCAGCTCCTGCTCCAGTAGCTCAGGCTCTGTAGGTCTCCCACACCACCACACACTCCATTCCTACAGCAGCACCAAGCCTGGCCCAGCTCTTTGCACAGGTGCTGTGCAAGCCCATTGTTCCCCCCAGAGTCTTCCGGGGTCCGGGGAGCCCCCCAGAGCTATTTAGTACCCCTGCCCGAGGTGGGACAGCCCAGCTGAGCCCCAGCCCTCCCACACCACAAGTGCTCACCTCGAAAGATTGGGGAGCATCCGCTCTAGCTTGGCTCACCGTGCCCATGGGACAGCTGCAGAGCCAGTCCTCTCGCAGGGGCCAGACGTTACTGATTTACCAGAGGAGGCTGCGGCAGCCACGGGAATGTGCGGTCGATCATTTCAGGCACGGGGAAGGCATGCTTGGCCTCTCCGGGAGGGGGGTGAGGGGGGACGCTGCAGGGCTGTGCCTGCTCTGCCCCACCGTGGATCCCCAGCACCCTGCCAGGAATGTCGGCAGCCCGCAGCGCTTGCGGGCTGTCCTCCCGCTCACCCACTGTCCTTGGTGTCCCGCCAGCTCTGTGCCCGGGGTGGCCTGAGGACAGTGCCATGTGGGGCCCTGCCCCGTGCCAGTACTCCATGATCTGAAGCCGTCCTCAGGTGCTTATCTGGGCACTCGCAGGTCTGCCGGCCCGGCTGTTTGACATGGCTCCGTCCCAGCCCCACGTGACAGGTAGCACAAAGCTGTTTGCACCAGCCTAGCCTTGTCCTTTGCCTCTGCCACCGGTGTCCTCCAGAACCGGCCAGTGCATCGGTGCCCCTGCCCCACGCAGGTGCTGAACGCAGTGCGGCCCTGGGGCAACGTCAGGCTGCGTCCACACCTGCCTCCATGCCGGGGCACAGAGTGCGGGATCAGCGCCATGCAAAGCGCTTCTGCCCAGTAGAGGCTCTGCATGCCAGCCAGGAGGGCTGCCTCCTCCATCACTCGTTGTCGGGCACAACAACATGAAGGCGGACAGGCTCCCGTGCTGGCAGGACGATCAATGCTGTCACACCCCTGCAGAACTGTGGCTGCAGCTCTGCCACAGCAGAGGACAGAGAGCTGCCTTGCTTCTGCCTGCACCAGGGAGGGGGTGGCAGCACATCCGAGATGGTTCTCCCAGTATTTGCTGCATTCCAGGGCTGCCATCCAGCTCTAAGAGGGAAGAGTCACCCTGCCTGCAGTGGGGGCAGCTCGCAGGGAGGGAAGAGGGACCTTCATTCCAGGGCTTAGCAAGGGGCATATGGCTGATGAGTGCCGTGTCCCCGGGCCGAGCAGCAGATGTGCAGAGCTCATCAGGACTGGAAAAACCCATCCCTCCTTGCAGACCCTCTGGAGAGGACAGGACAGGACAGGACAGGACAGGACAGGAGAGGAGAGGAGAGGAGAGGAGAGGAGAGGAGAGGAGAGGAGAGGAGAGGGGAGCACTCATCGATCAGCCTGCATGCAGCTGCAGTGTCCTACGGGATCTGATGGGTAATGCTACTGCCAATTGATTTTCCCTCTCTCCATTTGACAAGGTTAGTGGGTCACTGGGGATGAGCAGATGATTAAAGAGGAAGTCCCACAACGTGCCGCTGTTGTGAGTGAAACTGCTGGACCATTGCTTGGCTTTCCCATGGTGATAGTGGGGGGATGCCAACTCCAAGAATGGTCAGGAGCAGCAAGAACAGCAGCAGGCATCCTAGGCCCATGCAAGCCCTGGGAGACCTGGGGCTGCTCTGTCTCCAAGTGCCCAGACAGGGGCAGGGAGAAGAGAGGAGACCTGAACTCCCCCAGCACACAGGGCTGGGGGCAGCTGCAGTGCCTGGCTGGGGGCAGTGGATCCTGTCTGCAGAATGCTGGGGCAATAACAGGAAAAGTGTCTTTGGCACGCTGGTTTCCAAGAGTTATTTCTAGAAGTTGTGCTGCAAGCAGCCCCACAGCTCCTCATTGCCCCTCCCACTTACACCATGTAGGACAACACTCCTGCAGGACAGGAATGCTGTGCTCAGCCCAAGCGAGTGCAGCACTTTGAAACCACCCTGATTCCCAAATGGTCTAAACTGTCCAGACTGGCCAGAGCAAAGGCCTTCTGCTCACTCCTGCCACTGTCCCAGCTGGAGCTGACCCCTCAGGTCAACAGGAATTCTTTGTCCAAGACAACACAGCAACCTCCAGGCTCAGCCCTGCCCGTGGCCCAGCCACATGTCCCCCTTCCCTCAGCAACCAGAGCCCAGCAGGCGGGATGTTGGTCTGGTGAGCAGGACGTCCTGTTCGCACAGAGGCTGCACGACAGGCACCTCAGTGGCAACGTCAGGATTACAGTGTTTTGGTCCTCCCATATCTGCTCCCATTGTCAGTGAAGCAGCAGCGTCTGCAGCCCTTCCTCACCCCTGAAAGCCCAGCCAGCAGCGCCAGCAATGCAGCACCCTGGTATCTGTCGACAGGGCAGCTGTCTCTGCAGGACCTGAAGTGGGACAGAGGGACAGAGCAAGGAAGGCAGTGACCTTGCAGCCTGTAGGGCCTGTTCTCCTGTGATGCAGTTGGGATCTGCAGGCTCCATGCCCTATGCAGACAGCTCGTGGGACCTGGCACTGCTGGCACAGGACTGCAGCTGCTGGTTTGGCAGGGGAAGTGTCCCCAGTGCCCCCTCACCATGGCAGGGCCTGCCCCAGCCTGTCCAAACCGGGTGCTTCCCCCAGTCAGGCATGAAAGGCTGGGCAGGATGGTGCATGGGTGGTCCAGCCCCTGGGTCCGCAGCATCCCTCGACACCCGCACAGCCCAGTCTTGGCCCACAGCGTGCAGGAGCGCAGCTCTGAGCACTGTAACACAGCCTCTCCCAGCCACAGAGATGTCTCTCTGTTGCTCCAACCTGTATCCAAAGGACATTGCACATTGCAGGGCAGTTGCCATGAGAACACGGGAGTCACGGGGGATCCTGGGGGCTTCAGTGCACTCTTGCCACAGTAACTCCATGAACTGAGCAGTGCATGTAGCCATAGGAACGTCACTTAACAGTCACCTTGGTAACCACGGCAGCATGCTCTCATGTAGCACATGCAAGGCCCTGTGCATCCATGGTCAGGGTCCCCAGCTCCCACACCCACATCACAGCCCAGTGCCACCTCAGCTAGCAGGTCAAAACGCTCCACAGGACCAGTGGGACAGGGACAGACCTCTGTGCCAAGGCCTTTGCTGGCAGCTCTGCTCTGTTCAGAGCATGATGAGAACACTTGTAAACCATCACCATGAGCAGAGAAGGGAGTCAGATCAGCCTGGCCACAAACCCCTCTGCCTGGAGGTGTCCATGGGACAGACTGGCATCTCTGTTATCCCCAAAGTCATTGCATCACGCATCAGCTCCTCATGTAGAGACTTCCTTCATGAGGAAGTCCCACCCCCAGCCAACCAATGCAGGAGAGGAGCATGCCTGGGTGAGGTACATGCAAGCATACAGCAGGGAAGAGCAAGGCCCTGGTGTCTGCGCCAAGCTGCGCAGCGGGCAGAAAGCACATCTGCTCCCTCCACCTCCCTGCACCATCACTGCGCACAACTGCAGGGAAGTACAGCCCCAGGAAGGTAGTGCAGCCCGGAACAAGTCACTGAGCCTTAGGTCCCCAAAGCTCCTGCCCTTGTTCCTAAAAACACCCATGTCCCAGGGGCAGCAGGCACTGATCCACAGCAGCACAGCCAGACACGCACCCAGCCCCTTGATGTGTGGGTGATGCCACAGCCCAGCTGACCCTGCTTGCCATCCTGCCGTGCCTTGCCCAGCCCTACAGGCACACTCTGAGAGTGCACTGAACCTGTAACAGCCATGCACCATGTCTCAGGCTGGTCTTCCTGCTCCAGTTTTGGAGCAGCACAGTGCAGTGGAAGGCTTGAAACCTGAGGAGTAACCTCCTGCAAGCAGAAATACACAATACCTGCAGCAACCTGGACAACCCTGCTCTGAGAGGGCTCAGCACCCTGCTACTGCCGGGGTGCAACACCCCTTTGGCATCACTGCCAGTGGGGTCTGAGCCCCATCCACTGCCTGCAGCAGCCACGGTCCACCCAGCACAACCCTTGCGCTTCCCCAGCTCCACCAGGCCTCCCAGCAGCAGAGTGCAGAGCCCAGAGCTGGCACACTGAGCCCCATGCCGAGGAGCACAAATCTGACCTTTTCCCAGGGATGTGGTACCGCCCAGGTGCAGACACTATCCGGAGCTGGCATCATGTGGGCTGCCACCTCTGAAACACATCCTGAGACTGCAGGAGCCCAGAGCACCCACAGACCAACCAGCCAGTGCCTCAACTCGTTGCACAGCTTCTCCTGCTTAGACCCTCTAATAGGATAACGCTGCCTCCATCTGTTTGTCTGGCACTGAGGCACTAATCGCCTCTCAGGATCCCTCGCCTGGCTGCATCCCTGCCCTGCCCTGCCCTGCCTCCAGCCCCTGTCCCCAACCATGCAGGCAGGATCTGGGCAGGCAGCAAGCCAAGGCTGGTGCAGCTGCAGGCATGCGGGGAAGAGCCACCACGCAGCCAGACAGCCAGCAGTCATGCCAGGACAGAGCAGGGCAGGGTCCCAATATGACCAGGTTTCCCACTCAGCCACAGCCCTCCACACAAGCTGGAGGAGCCTCCCTGCATCTTCTGGCCTTGGGTCCCTGCTGCCACAGGGAGTGGGGTTCTTCCCCTTCAGTGTCAGGAACAAAGCCCCCAAACAGGGATTGTCTACACCAAGACCAGCTCCATTGGCCCTGCTCTCACAGGCATCTGCTTTTTTTCTGCAGAATGAGGAGAGTGAATCTGGTCCTGAGGCAAGGAGCAGTGCTTTCTCAGGAGAGATCTGCTGGAACTATTCAGAAATGATGCTACCACAACATTCAAATTTGCGCCCAGCAGAGAGGTGAAGGCACTCCTGGGCCAGGCAGGATTGACTGTACTGGGTGCACAAGGCAGAAAAAGAAGCACCTGGATAAATGACCACATCTCCATACAAACGCAGTTCACCCCATTGCACATGTCAGGACTGCCCCTGTACGGGCAGCTGTGTCTGGGCACCCAGCACAGCCCAGCAGCCGTGCCTGGGAAGCAGCCCCATGGCACAGCAGCTCCTGGCTCTGAACTACTGGCACGACGCAGTGACGCCCCTGTATGGAAACACGCGCACGGCCCACGCAGCATAGCCCACGCAGCACAGCCAGCCCCCGCACAGAAACACACTGCACAGCCCTCACAGCTCAGCCCACGCAGCAGAGACATCCCTGCACCGGCAGCTTGAATTTATCTGCAGGATTTATGAGGTGAAGTGCCAACACAGTTCAGAGGTCCTGGAATTAAGCTGCTGGCTGGGAAAAGATCCTACTGAAGCCAGACCTGTGCTCAAAAAAATCCTCACTGTTCTTGTGTGTTAGCATTTATGTTTCTTTTGTTCACCTTCTGGCTTCCAAGCCTTCGCCCTGAAGCCTGACATGCACTGCTTGCTGCACACCACAGCTGAGCCTACGTAGTGCACAGGGCAAAAGAGCTGAGTGAGGCTGGCACTTTCTGTGCCAGGCTCCTTGCTGACTTCTCAGCTCATCCCTGCCCAGAAGGTGGGACTTCTCAGATGTGCGTAGGGCAAATGTCTGCAGTGAGTGAGGTTTGTAGGTCACAGCCCACGAGCCAGGGACGGGCACTGGAGTCCTGCTCCCTTGCAAGTCCCAGCACCCTGTTGCATGGGCACAAGCAGAGTGGGAGGTGGGAACACATCCTCAGGGACACGCTCCGGATGTGCAGACTTGGCCACACAGGAACAGTGTCAGTCAGACGCTCTACTGGCAGAAACGAGCTGCTACTGCACTACCAAGGACTGAGGTCTCTGCTAGGCACCAAGACGAGTCTTTGGAGAGAGAAGAGAGGAAGCTCTTCAGAGCAGTAAGTGAGACAGACAGGGCAAAAAGGTCACTGAGGCCTACGGCTTAGAGAGGAAACAGTGCCTCCCACCAAGCGAAGAAGATGAGGCAGCTAGGGCACAGGATCAGTCAAGGCACTGAGCTGCCTGGCAAAGGACCAGCAGGGAGGTGAGCAGGCTGCACACCATCAGGGTTGATAAAGAAGAGATTGACCAGCGATTTGCAGAAAATCTACAGAGACAAGAACCTGAGTGACTCAAGACAAGGAAGAAGAACAGCTGGAAACTGTCCCTCACACAGCTATTGGAGGAAGGTTGTCAAGACAGGGAAGGCAGGAGGCTTGTAACTTCTGGCAACAGGAGAAAAGCTTCCTGTTCCACCTGTAGATCTGCAATTTCAACACAGGTATAGTGTCCTGGACACTAGTAAGGACAAACAAGATGCTCCACACTGCCCCAGGCAGTCCATACCCTCCCAGACCAAGGCTGCAGACTGTCCTCACCAGCCAGAGCTCTGTTCCCCACCGTCTCCTGTTGGGAGGCCCAAGGTGTTTCCAAAGGCAGAAAAGGAGGAACATAATGGGGCTTACCTGAAAGGACTGTCACAGGCACAAGGTCACAGCAAGTCCTCTTCATCAACCTGCAGACAACATATGGTGAAGACAGTGTCAGTGCAATGCACCATGTGCAAGGCCCCCAGTGCTCAGCTCAGACAGACAGCAGGTCCAGCCTCAGGGCAGCAGGAAGATATGGGAGCCTCCTTGGGACTGCAACACTGGAAGAGGGAACAAACCTCCCACAGGACACCAGGAAGAAAGGCAAGATCATCTCTAGCTTGTGCCAAGTCCTGCTACAGCTGCATTTCCCCTGGCTTCTCTATCCAGGCACGAACCCTGCTCCCAGCACCATCCTGCCTGCAATGTGCATCCTCACACCAGAGACAAAGATTGTCTGCTCCTCCCACAAGGAGAGCCACAGGGGCTCTCAGCCTTGCTCCAAGCATGCTGAAGGATCAGCAAGGTTGTGCCTTCACTGGCCCCACAACACAGCTTAATGAGACCAAATGTGACAGCAGCACAGCCTCCCAAGGGAACAAGCGAGGCAGATGGAGCATCAGAGGAGGTGACACAGCTGCACCAGGGAATTCTCTTGCACCTCTCCCACCCGGGACACATCAAATTCCCGGCAGAGTCCTGCCTGAGAACAGGAGCAGCTGCAGGAGCAGGCTGGAATTGCAAAGCCAGCAATGCTAGGAGGCACTTGCTACTGGTTGTCCTGTTGGTCATTTCCTCCTCCACAGGGCCAGCCCTCTTGTACAGGGCACAAGCTACAGGATATCAAGGCCTAGCTGAGCCCATCTCCAGAAGATATGGCAGGTTTGCCAGGCTGAATTTAGGCACAGCTACAAACAGSCAGAAAAATAGAAAACTGCATCCATAATGTCTCTGCCCTCTTATATGCTGGAAATGTGCATGCTCTCTCTTGCTTCTCATTAAAGATCCTTTCTGGGTGAGTGGCTGAAATGGCTGCTCTGTTGTAGAAAATTAAAAATGTATGACTTGGGATTTCTTAGAGCATGCCTGTTGTGCTGCAGCTGGTGTCAGCAAGTGCACGGTGCTGTGGGGGGAAGGAGCTACTGCAAGGATTTTGTTTTTGCAGAGAGATTGAGGGGTTCCACATGGGCACCTGGGGTGCCACCAGGCTTTAAACCGATTTTAGGAAATACTCCAGCTTCCAGTGGCAGAGGGATCACAGACACTGAGACTCACTTGAAGAACTGTGGTATGCCTCTACAAAATGACAGTGCTGGCCTTAGCATGATGCTCCGGACCCAACTGTCACTGCCTTATTGACTTCTCCCTTGCGAAAAACTCACAGGACTATTGTGCTGTGAAAACATATGAAACCCTCTACAGCTGTTTATGTAGGACTGGAACAAAATAGCACAGGGCGTGCGTGTACCCTGCTCGGACGTTTGGCAGCTGCAGGGAACTGAGCCTCTCTCTCATGTCTTAGCATTGGGACTAGTCAAGGCTGGAAAATGCAGGCGCCGGACAGGGGAATATGGCAACTACAGGACATCAAACACTGATGAGCACAGCTTGGCCGGCCTTAGGGCTGAGGAGGGAAAGCCTCTGGGAGCAGGATGGCACAGACACCTGCACAGCCTCCCCCCTAGTCCATGCACCATCCCCAAGCCGAATCCTTCGGTATGGCACAGAGCAGCCTCAGCCTCAGCTTATATTCCTGCACAGTCCAAAGCCAGGCAAGGGTACAAGTCTCACACTCCATTGCTGTCAGCAGCACAGCATGGCTGGGACTCAGTTGCTGCAGTGAGATGAATCCGACAAAGGGTTGTGCAGAGCGTGAAGTCCCTGTCCGCCCAACAGGCACTTCCGCAGCACAAAGGCATTTCCTGCAGCTTGTGCTCCATGAGCTCACTCTGCTCCCTTCCGGCAGTTGCCACCCCAAGGCCATAGCTGACCGAGGCTGTTACTGAGCAGCAGGGCTATATACAGTATCACCCAGGCACCCCGTTGTGCCTTGTGGCTCAGCTCCGCACCTTCTGAGCCTCCACACATGCAACAGATGGACAGTTACCAAAGTGCATGTGCACAGGAGTGTGACTGGGGGCATCTGAGCCTCCCCAGGTAGCATCTGCCAAGGCCCCAGGCTGTGATTGCTCCTTGCACAATCTCAGCATGACCTCAAAAAGCAGGGCTGGTGAGACCCAAAGGCACTTTGTCATAGCCTAGCCTAGCACAGGCTGCACATGAACACTGACCTCCACAGGGTAGGGAGGCTCAGGATACTGCAGGCAGCACCAGGAGAGAAATGGGCAGCATGGGGAATACGTGTCTGCATAGTCATCAACAGCACAACCCCAAGGGATAATGCATGCAGGGCTAGGCACCTGGGCTCACATGGGAGACTGCAAAACTACGAGGATTCAGAAATGGGCAACAAGAATGACCAAAGAGCTAGAAAAACTCTCAGAAGAAGAGAAAGCAAAGAGTTGGTAGCTGCCTACCTTAGAAGGCAGGCAAATAAGTAGGGACACAGATAAAAGGCTGTAACATCCTGAACAGACAACAGAAAGGAGACAAGGCTTCTCTTCTTTTAATCTCACAGCACAAGAGCAACGGAAAACATAATGGAATCTAAGACTAAGGAAAGGAAATACTTTTTCACATCACCCATTAGACTGTATAACTCAACGCCACAGTCCTCTGGTCCCTTGAGGACCAGAACTTTACACATTTCCAACCAGAACTGGATGTTTATGTGGTAATGATACCAGCCAGAATTATCAATGACAGGAAAATCCGGTGAGGATATTAAGCCTTATCCTCCAGGACTCCTCTGAGGCCTGCCGATTAGCAGAACCAAGGCTCACATGGATGCGTCTGGTCTTGGCTACCTGTAACACCCACTGCCCCTCTGCAGCCTCTGGAGAGTGCTGGAGGTGGGCACCAGACAACAGACTAGTCCAAAGGGGCAATTACTAATTGCAGAATAGATCCCAAACTTTTAGAAACCTTGTGCAGTCTCCAAGAAGATGGGGTTCCCCTCACTCTTTTTCCTGACTCTGCACATTCTGCTGCCTATCCCTGAGTGCCAGAGCAGATCTGGGCTGGAACAGATGAAAACCTGTGTTCCTCCTGAGACTGGACCTCTCAAAACACCATCTTTTCTGTCCTTAATTGATGAGGGCCCACGGGAACGTCAATCATATGAATATGCATCCAGTGATGTCATAGGCACCAGTCTGCATGGGATGCAGTTCAGGAGGTAAATTAAATACTTACAATATGAGCATCTTCTCACAACTCTAATAACAGGTAAAGGAGATATATGAATTTATTATTGGACCTGATAGATTAAACTCTTCACAGAAGAATAAATTACACAAACGATCCGTTATGTATTTAGTCTGTAACCCATTGCCAGCATCCCAGGCCTCCAAATCCCCAAGAAGTCTGCTGTCTGCCGACAAGAGAGGCTTCGTTCACATCAGCAGCAAGAACTCCAGGGAGGCCATTACGCCTCTTGCTCATGATTCTGCCTTTCACTTGTCTAAATTTGACTCTGTTGCAAATGCCCAGATCCCCTGCTTCTCCTTCAGCTTCTTCCCTTTCTGGGCAAAAACTAGACTCACAGCAATCACAGTCGCTGGTCCCAAGAAGTCTAACAAACATGAAATTATCAGAAATGACAAGTCAGTAGAAAGAAAACTGTCCCCAAGACAGAACCGGGACCTGGGAAGCATCTGGAGATTCCTATCCCAGAATGGACGTGGGAATGTCTTTCTGCTGGGTAATCCATAGGGTTATGATACAGCAGTGGAGAAAACACACAGGCCTGTGACCTGAGTTCCTAAAGAACATGCAGAGGGGACATACCCATTTCTGTGTGCTGAGGTCTCTGGAGGTCCTGACCCAGCAAAGGGACAATGCCAAGAGCCACCCACTTGTTCTTTTCTCTCAGTAGCACCTTTCCAACTGCACCACTGCAAGAAATACAGGGGAAAGCCTTCCCAGGCAATAAGACAAGTGCAAACCTGAGGCCAAGGACTGAGGTGCCACAAGCAGACACCACTGCACATCTATGTGCAGATCCAGGCTCAGCCGCACAACAGTCTGAGCATGCATGCAGCCACATTGCCACCACTACTACCACTACGCCTGGCATGGTCTGATTTGGCACAGCTGCTCCACCCCATGGGCCTCTGAGACTAAGAGTGGAGGTGAGTGGCATACCAAGGTGAGCTTGAGTAGGACTGTCATGTCCCAGCAGGCACCTGTCACAGCCGAAAGGCTCTGCAAGCCCCTCAGGGGAATGGAAGATGTCCCCAAAGAGACACAGCCTGCAGTCTCTGAGTCCCAGCCTGTGATGTGGCTTTGTCCTGTATTCCCACAGCATGCTGGGAGCTGTAGTCCCTTTCCACAGCAACCAAGAAACATTACACACTCTGAGCGGGCTCAAGGTCCCTGAGATACACACTTAGTCTACTCCGGGCTTGGAGAAGTCCTCAGCCTACTCTGCCTGCAGCCGACTTCTGCCATGTGCTGAACAATAGCATCCTGGGCTGAGCACTTATGCGCTGCTGCTTTTCCTGCCATTCTTCAAGCTCCCCTCAGGATGTCTATAAAAAGCAGAAAGAACCAGACCAGGAAGTCTCAGCCACTCCTTAAATAAGCTAAGAATACCAACTCTCCCAGAGAGATGCATCCTCACAGTCCCCAGGTGGGGAGTGACCCTTAGGAAGTGTGATACACTCTAGGACCTATTGCTTCTGTCCTGGGGAAAAGCAGAGCCCCCAACCAAACTGCATCTTCAGGTTTCTCAATGCAAACACAGTCAATCTACAAACTCAGCTCTGCCCACCTATGTCTCTCTGCTGTTCTTCAGCTTGAAAAGCCATCTAATGGGAACCCAAAGAACCAGCTCTTTCTAAAGCAAGCAGTCCCTTAAAGCAGGGATTGAAAGATAAAATGCCAGCTTAGCTGGACCACAACCACCTGGCTGAGCATTGGGAGGTTTGTGATAAGTCCAGGCTGCAAAAGACTTTTTGCGAGGCATATGTCCTGCAACCTGAGGCATGGGAGGCTCGGCTCTGCTTGGGGAGGGACTCACTGTGATGAGAAGCTGGAACTGATGGTCCCTCCTGCACCATCCCAGACTCTGCACAGCCCCATTCCTATCCAAAGTCATCTTTTGCAGACACAGATGAGTCTTTACGCAAAATCCAGAATCATAACAGAGCTGCTGTCAGTGAATGGAGAACACACTGCAGCCAGAGAAGATCTTTCAATATTTAATGATAGAAGAGTCTCCTGATCGACCTGCTTCTCGGGTTACGACAGTCCTTATCCACTCTGCTCCTCATAACAAGATGGGTAGGCTGATTGTTTGGTGTGGACAGAGAAACCTGATCCCAAGAAAGCTTGGACTGATCTTTGAGAGACTTCCATAAAAGCGGTGCTGATTCTCCCTCCCCACACTGCCAGCAGGAGCCAAGACACTCATGAACCAGAGCTTTTGCCTGTTGTCACAGTTACAGCAGCTCAGCTGCATTTATGAGTGGGATGGCAATTTACTCTTCATACTCATTTTAGCTCCAAGGCCTCCCCCCCCAGGCCTGCAGTTGCAGAGGGGATTCCTACCCCACAGCAGAGCCCTGCTGCTGCCTGGTGAGGCGGCTATGCCCAGCTGCACCACAGCAGCTCCCGCTGCCACTCTGTGTGCCTGGCACCAAGGGTAGGGCTGGACCAGCCCATCCCACCTTCTAGCCTAGCTGTGCTGGAGGCTAGGCTGGGCAGAGAAATCCCACTCTGGGCAGGACACGAGCCAGTCCCATTGCTGGCTAGAAGGAGACCCTTTCCTTTCCCTGCTGCTTTGATCACACCAGCTTGTCCCAGTTCCCCCTCCTCCTGCACACCCCCCACCCCTGCCAAACAGAGAGTAGCGCAAGAGCCAAGGGAGCCACTGGCAGTTCAGCTTGTGACTGGCTTTTGCCATGCTAGCTCCCAGCTGTGGCCTACTCCTGGGCTACACTCAGGCCCTGAACCAGCTGCCAGGAGCAGCTCCACTCCCACTTCTCAAGAGCACGTGTGTCCCACTGCTCCCATGAGAGTGTGGCAAAATACTCAGAGCTACAGGGAGAGCAGCAGCTCCCTCCAGCACTGCTCACTGCTGGCACAGGAGGTGCCGGGCCTCGAGTATTTCACCAGGACTCCAGGTGTCCGGCAGCACAGGGTTGCCCAGAGACCTGCTGGTTAGTGCAAGAGATCCTCCTCTCATACGGGAGGATCAGCTCCGCCACATCCAGCTATAGACTTTCCACTCCATACACCACTGCTAATTGTGAGCCCAGCACTGTAACGCCCCACCGCGGGTACACTGTCCATTGCGCTGAGAGGCAAGACCTGTATGCAATCATCCCATTGCATTGAGATCTTGTGATGTCCAGTAAGAACCTCACTCTGCCAGGATGCCCACTTCACCTGTCCATGACAGCTCTCCGCAATGCAAGAAACAGAGCCCAGCCTTCCACATCCAGCCCCACCCTACAGCCCCTGTCATCCTCTGCATGCACATACATACCTTCCCACCTTCCATACTCAGCCCTTACTGCTTGCACACAGGTGCCTCAGCATTCGTACACACACTTCCTGCACAGGCAACTGTTATGATTTTTAGCTGGTGGAGATCCCAGCAGAAAATTCTCTAGTGGGCTTCTCGTGCGTGTTTGCATGCACTTCCGTAATATGATAGTGGTTTAAGCAAACAATATAATACAAAATGCAAACAATACAGATTATCCATTATCAAGATAATACTAAGAAGACAAGAATATTTAGGCATTATACATTGGAAAACATGTAAGATGGTCATCATCTAAAAAATGGCTTGGAATAGCCAGCAAACTCCCCAGAGAAGGTTACTGAGTAGGTGCACAAACGCACAAGAACTCTGTAATGCATTTAAGTGTTAATAGGAAAAAAAAGTATGGAAACTTGTTGCTTTTCTCCATCAATGGCATGTCTCAGTAGTGACAGGATGACAAAGAAAGTTTTTAGTGACATTTATAAAGTTCTGGTGGCTTAAGACCCTACCATACCCAAAGCAAAAGCCATTCCTGCTCCCTCACTCACCTTTCTCCAGCCATTCTCACGCACATCCAGCCCCATGTCTATTCATTTGCATACAAGCAGTGAGTGCACACTGCAAATCACGTGCAGTCGCCATGAGCTCCTGCTCACGCTCTCGTAGCATGGGGCATCATATGCAACATCCACACTCACGTGGGCAGCAGCGAGCATTGCTTGGCCAGTCCAGCGGACACTCACCAAGAGCATTGCACATCCTGGGCAGAGGCAATCTAAGACTAGAAGAACAGGGCCCTGCAGACTTCAGTTCCCAAGCCCTCAGCTCTTCTCTTTACATCCCAAGACTGACACAAACACACAGTGGACCACAGCCAGAAGAGCAGCTTATTCATTAACACTGCAAGACATCTTCCCACCATGCCTTGCTATAGACCGAGCTGCAAAACTGCTCTGTTTGACTGCAATGCTTGGCATGTATAACCCTTACATCACTGAAGGCTTTGAGGATCCCTGTCCTTGGACCTCAAGACAAGAAACAACAGGTAGTATTCTTGTCTAAATCCTGTTTGCTTCCAAGGCCATGTGGCCTCCTTACTAGCACCCTGATTTACACAAACATACCCAGCCATTCATGTGCACCAGTACCTGTGTGGTCAAATCCAGCTACGGTGTTTCCCGATTCCTTGACCCAGTTTTAGCAGAGGATGAGGGAGGCAGAATCTCACCTTTCCAGCAGTTCGCCAAGATGTCAGGGACAGGCCAAGATTGCAAACTAAGGCCCAGAGACACAAGAACAACCACATAAACCCCATGCATAAGGCTGCCTAGCACACTCAAGCCTAAAGAATAAACCATTATCCATGAGAGACTGGGGCAGAGATGCTCTGTGACACAAACTCTGCTTACATGCAGACAATAGAGTGTAGAGCAAAATAGTGGGGTGAGCATCAGGCATGTGTGAAGCCCTGAATGTAGGTACAGCCAGTTACGTATACATGCAAGGATCACGACCAGATATGTTACAAAAGCAATGACCTGATTTTACCAGAAGTCACCCTGCCCAGGCTAAACACTTCTGGATCATACTACAGGCACCATGGTCCCCTCCCTATGATGCATGCATGCCTCTGTGCCTGCTACAGAAAGGCAGGGCTCTCATTCCCCAGCACACAGAAGTGACCACGAACCACAGCCCCTCTTTCCCAACATACACACGCCACTGCAAATCATGGCATGTATCCTCAAGCATTTGCACTCTCTACAAACCACAGCCTTTATCCCTCAGAATATACACCTACTAAAACCACAGTCCTTGTTCTCCAGGCTGCACAGCCCATGACACACCACAGCCCCTACCCATCAGCACAAAATGCAGCTCCTGCCCCAAAGTGCAGACATCTCAGTGCAATCCATGGCTCCTATTCCACAGTTCCTACACCCACTGCAAACCACAGCTACTGTCACCCAGCGTATACACCCCACTACCATTCTCTAAAGCATCTAGATGCTCACCCCTGCTCTTACTTCCCAGCATGTGCAACCACACACCACGGCCCAAATTCACCAGCACACTCTGCATCTACACCCTGCATCCCACAGCCCTATTTGCAGTAGATCCACCCCACTGCAAAACACAGCCCCCATCCATTACATCTCTAGGGCACACTGTGGCCCCTGTTTCCCTGCACACACACACTACTGCACACCACGATCCTACTATCCAGCACAGATACCCCACTGCACCTCATGTCCCCTGTCCACCAGCACATACACCCCACTGCAAACCACAGCCTCTGCCCCCAGAAGATAAACCCTCTGCCAGCATGGCCCCACCAGCACATGGCCCCACTCCCATCCACCACTGAATACACCCACTGGAAGCCCCAGATCCAGTTCCCCAGCATGCACAGCCCCTGGTGTGCCATAAAAAAAAAACATGTTGTCTTCCCACTGGCACACACATCTTCGCACCCCCAGAAACCCTGGCACCTCTCCATGGGTACCTGCATGCTGGTGCATGTTTCCCAGGGCAGCACAGCCCTGGCAAGCAGCATTCACGTCCTGTGGGTGCTGCCACATGTAGCTCCCCTTGTGCAGCTGCCATGCCACTCAGGGCACCCCATGCCTGCCCACTAGACAGCAGGTGCCTGCTCTCCCCAATGCCCATCCCAGCACCTGCTCCCTCACAACACCCATCCCAACGCCTGCTCTCCCTAGCGCCCGTCCCAGCACCTGCTCCCCCAATGCAAAGTCAGGCGATCACACTCCTCAATCCACATCCCCATGCTTGCCCTCCCCAGTGCCCATCCCAATTCTTGCACTCCCCAGCACCTGTCCTGATGCTTGCACTCCCCAGCTCGCATCCTCCTGCTAGCTCTCCCCAACGTTTGTCCCAGTGCTTGCTCTCCTCAGCCCCTGTCCTGATGCTTGCTCTCCCCAGTGCCCATCCCAGTGCTTGCTTTCTCCAGTGCCTGTCCCAGTGATTGCACTCCCCAGCCCCTGTCCTGCTGCTTGCTCTCTCCAGTGCCCATTCCAGTGCTTGCTCTCCCCAGTGCCCATTGCAGTGCTTGCTCTCCCCAGTGTCCATCCCAGTGCTTGCTCTCCCCAGTGTCCATCGCAGTGCTTGCTCTCCTCAGCGCCCATCCTGATGCTTGCTCTCCCCAGCGCCCGTCCCAATGCTTGCACTCCCCAACTCCCGTCCCAGTACTTACTATCCCCAGTGCCCATCCCAGTGCTTGCTCTTCCCAGCACTCATCCCAGTGCTTGCTCTTCCCAGCACCCATCCCAGTGCTTGCACTCCCCAGTGCTTGCTCTCCCCAGCGCCCATCCCAGTGCTTGCTCTCCTCAGCACCCATTCCAATGCCCACTCTCCCAGCACCCGGCTGGGCCCTCGCACTGCCCAGCACCCATCCCAGAGCCCGCTCTGCCCCACGTGATTGGCCCCAGAGGCCGCAGCACCCCGCAGCCGGCCGGGCTGGGCACGAGCACTGCTGGAGCGCGGCGCGGCTCTTACCCTCAGAGCAGCGGCGGCTCGCGGCGGCGGGATGGGCGCCTGGGCCCGAGTAACCATAGCAGCGCCGGCGGGCGCCGGAGGCAGCCAGCACCAGCGAGCAAGCGGGCGAGCTGCAAGAGTAGCACCGGGGCGGGGGCGGAGGGGGATTCTGGAGAGGATCCGCACTAGAAAGATGAATTTCTCCTGCGAACTCAGCCCCCCTCGCAGCCTGGGGAACCGAGTGTTAGTTTAAGGTGTTGTCATGGCAACAAGAGAGTATGTGTGAGCAAGAAAGGGAAGCGGATGGAGAGAAAGTTCAAAGCCTGCTGCTGGGGTGGGCACAGGCCGGCCGGCTCCATGCCCGGGCCGGGCCATGCAGCCGGCAAGGGACGGCCCATCCCCACGTGGGGCAGGGCAACCACACCGCAACTGGCCCATCCCCGTGTGGGGCACGGAGCCCACACCACGGCTGACCCATCCCCATGTGGGGCACAGAGCCCACACGGCGACCGGCCCATCCCCACATGGGGCAGGGCAACCACACCGCAACCAGGCCCATCCCCATGTGGGGCACGGAGCCCACACCGCGACCGACCCATCCCCGTCTGGGGCACGGAGCCCACACCGTGACCAGCCCATCCCCATGTGGGGCACGGAGCCCAAACCGTGACCGGCCCATCCCCGTGTGGGGCATGGAGCCCACACCGCGACCAGCCCATCCCCGTCTGGGGCACGGAGCCCACACCATGGCTGACCCATCCCCATGTGGGGCACAGAGCCCACATCGCAACTGGCCCATCCCCATGTGGGGCACGGAGCCCACAGCCAGCCCATCCGCATGTGGGGCACGGTGCCCACACCACGGCCAGCCCATTCCTATGTGGGGCACGGAGCCCACACCACAGCCAGCCCATCCCCATGTGGGGCACAGTGCCCACACCATGGCTGGCCCATCTCCATGTGGGGCACGGTGTCCACACCGCGACCGGTCCATCTGCATGTGGGGCACGGAGCCCACACCGTGGCTGACCCATCCCCATGTGGGGCACAGAGCTCACACCACGGCCAGCCCATCCCCATGTCGGGCACGGTGCCAACACCGTAGCCGGCCCATCCCCATGTGTGGCGCTGTGCCCATACTGCGGCTGGGCCCATCCGCATGTGGGGCACGGCACCCGCAACACGGCCGGGCCCCATCCCTGCTGTGGCGCATGGTGCCTGCACCACAGCCAGCCTCCATCCACACCCTGGGGCACAGTGCCGACACCATGGCTGGGCTCCATCCCCGCCATGGGGCAAGGCACCCACACCACAGCCAGGCCCACCCCCATGTGGGGCACAGTGCCCACACTGCGACTGGCCCATCCCCGCTCTGGGGCACGATGCCCACACCACGGCCAGGCCCATTCCCACCATGGGGCATGGTGCCTGCACCGCAACCAGCCCCATCCCCATATGGGGCACGGCGCCCACACCACGGCCAGCCCATCCCTGCTGTGAGGCACGGCACCCGCACTGTGGCCAGGCCCCATCCCTGCCACGGGGCAGGGCACCCGCACCGTAGCCTGGCCCATCCCCATGTGGGGCATGGCACCCACACCACAGCCTGGCCCATCCCTGCCATGGGCCACGGCGCCTGCACCAGGGCCGGCCTCAACCCCACTGTGGGACACAGGACCTGCACCATGGCCTGGTCCATGCCCACATGGGGCACAATGCCTGTACCATGGCTTGGCCCAGCCTTGCTGTGGGGCACACTGCAGCCTGACATGGGGCAGGGATGTGCAGGCATGGGAGAGGGGACGGGCATGGGGCAAAGATGGGAGAGGAGGGTCAGCCCCATGGCCCCAGCCCCAGCATCACAGCCCACTCCGTAACCCAGCCCCACGGCCAAGCCCATAGCACAACCCATGGCCCAGCCCCACAGCCCAGCCCATGGTCGTCTCCCATGGCCCAATGACACAGTTCAACCTATGGCACTGCCCCATAGACCTGCCACATGGCAAAGCCCCCTGTTTCTCCACAGTCCTGCTCCATTGCCCTGCCCCATGGTCCACTCCTATGCTGCCCCATATTCTTGCCCCACAGCCCTGCCCTGTGTTGCAGCCCCATGTTGCCCTATGGCGCAGCCCCACAGCCCTGCCCGACAGCCCAGGCCTGCTCAGCCCCATGGTCCAGCCCCACAGCCCAGTCCAGTAGCTGAGCACCACCATGCCCCATGCCAGGGGGCAGACATGTGCCCCACACAGTGCCCACAGCAGGCCCAATAAGGGCAGGCAGCCAAGCGCTGCTGTGTGAGGAACAGCCTCGACAGCGGGGTCAGGCCCCACATGGGCACTGCAGGGAGGCATGGTGGGAGGCTCTGGAGCACCACAGCCATGGGGCAGCTATCCTCCCAGGGCAGCCATCTCTGGGGCAGCAGGGCCCGTGGGGGCAGCCAGACCCAGCAGGCAGGGCAGACAATCTCTCCATGGCAGGTGCTGCTGCCAGGCCTGTGTGCATGCCCCACTGCAGCTCAGGGCCACTCCAGAGCAAGACCCTCACCCCACAGCACTGCCAGGCTCTGACCATTCCCACCATCAACACAGCAAAACATGGGATTCAGCTAAGCCCCACTGACCCCAGGGCGAAGCATCGGGGCCAGCCTAGCCCCACCAACCCCAGGGCGAAGCATCAGCGCCAGCCTGGACCCACCAACCCCACAGTGAAGCACCAGGTTTACCTCAATCCCATGGCGAAGCATCGGGGCCGGTCCAGACCCACCAACCCCAGAGCAAAGCACCAGGCTAGTCCAGCCCCACTGACTGCACAGTGAAGCATCAGGGTCAGCTCAGCCGCACTGACCCCACGGCAAAGCATTGGGGCCTGCCCAGACCCACCAACCCCAGGGCAAAGCATTGGGGCCAGCCCAGCCCCACTGGTCCCAGGGCAAGGTGCCAGGAAGGTCCTAGCCCCACTGAGCCCACAGAGGGACACTGGGACTGTGCCAGCTCCACTGCCCCCAGGGAGGGAGCACCATGTGCCCCAGCCCCATGCTGCTCCCGGGGTGGCCCAGCTGCCCCACAGCCATGGGGTCCAGGTGCCGTTACCTGCTCCGTGTGGTCGCGTGTGAGCTGCTCCAGCCCCTCACTGCCCGCAGAGCCAGAGCCTAAAGGAAACCCGCAGCCGCTGGCTCTGCCCCTTTCCTTCCAGGAAGAGGACATTCTCTGGCCAGCTCCTGCCCCACCTCCCCCCCACATCCTGCTGGCCATGGAGCTAGGGGAGCTGGTCTGCAGTGCAACAGCCCCTGGGCAGGCCTGGCCACAGGGCCCTGCGTGCACATGCGTGGCCTTGTGTGTGCACCCATGCATGGTTCTGCACACATGTGGCCTTGCATGCACACACATGGCAGTGTGCACACAACCATGGCTCTGTGTCTGCACACATATTGTGCTGTGTGTGCACATGTGACCCAGTGTGTGTTCACACACGGTTCAGTATGTGCACACATGTGGCTCTGTGTGCACACATGTGGCCTGGTGTGCATATGTAGCCCTACATGCACACAGGTGGCCTGGTGCACACATGCATGGCCCTGTGTGTGCACATACACAGCTGCATGGGCTAGACTGTATCCGCACAGGCACGCGTTTGGGGGTGCTGGTGGTTATGCGCTTGTGCTAGGGGGATGTGTGTCTGTGAGCAGCTCCCCAGGGGTTTGCACACACTCGTGGGCAGGGGGCAGGATGTGCCTCCCACATCCTATCTGCAGAGTCAGGAAACACCTTGCCAGAGCAGAGATTCTCCCTTCCTGCAGCGAGCACCATCCAGCCCCAGAGGAAATCCCCCGCCACAGCCTCCAGGAGCAGCTGTGCCTGCAGCACAGCCCCATGCCGCACACAGGAGGGTTGGACATGGCCACAGACACACACTCTGCAACACCGTCAGCACCTACCACAGACCTGCCTCTGCCAGTCCCACTCCACCATCAGGGAGCCATGCTGGCTGTGCTGCCCCGTGGACCAGCCCTCCTGAGTGCCACATCACACCCCAGGACTCCCAGGTGCCAACTCCATCCCTGGTCCCTGCCTGACCACAGCCCTGTCTTCGGGCAGCGAGTCACCTGCAGTCTGGCACCTAGCTCCGGGAGCAGCTCTGGGAACAGCACATTCCTGCTCTGCTGCCTAAGGAGAGCTGGGGTCATTGAGGAACGGTTTTCCTGCTGCTTGCCCCAGTGCAGTGTCGCCACTCTGAGCCAAAGGCTCAGAAATGCTGTCCAGGCTCCTCCTGCTCCTTTGGCCTGGTTTTGCTTACGAGATTTTTTAGGTGTAATTTTCTGGCTATTTCTTAGCTCATGGAGGCAAATTTCCTGGCTTTCGTTCATGGGCCTGAAGAGCTGGGAATGGGCTTTTCCCAAACAGCTGACTCAGGGCCCTAGCCCTGCAATGTGAGGAGCAGCTGCTTTGGAAAGATTGTAGCGCTTACACCAGCAGATAGGAGCCAGGTCTGCAACAGGCCCTGCAGCCCCACGGCATCAGGAACAAGCCCAGTCACACAGCATGGAGATGGGTCCTGGGCTCACAGCAGCTGGATTGGGTCCTACACACATGTAAGAGGGATGGGTGCTGGGCTTACAGCCCTAAGGGCACCTCCTAGGCAAACCAGTGGGGTGGTGGGAGCAGCCACAGCTGCAGAGCGGAGGAACAGCTGCCTGGTGCCAGAGGCCGGAACCGAGCTCAGTGAGGGCCTGGCTCCCCGAGGTGCAATGGCAGCATGATGCCAGGGAGGCTTGGACAGGCCTATGGCACAGCCAAGGACAGGCAAAGGCCTGGAAAACCCTCCTTTGGCCCCAGCTCTGCTTCTACATACAGGGGAGTTCAGGCCCCTCCAGGCAGAGAGCCAAGGAGAGAGTCCATCCTGGGGTGTCCTTTCATGACCACCACCACATCACTGTCCAGGCACAGGGCAAGCAGCGTCTGACGTCAAATATGGCAGCTCCCCCTGAGACCAGCCAAGTGTGAAATAGAGCTGGTATGAGCTGGGAGAAGAGCCATCGCTCAGCAGAGCATAGCCAAAAGTGTGCTTAGCTGCAGGAGGTTGTGCAGCAGTCAGCACACAAAGTGCAGACAATAAGGAGCCCCATGCCTATGTCTGTACAGTCATCTGACCTCGATGTGCAAGCAGCATGGGGAACTGAGCACCTGAGCCAGGGAGAACCCAGGGATGGGAACCAGCCCTACTCCTGCCCTACTGGGAACTGATTGGCAGCCCTAGAAGGGGCTCTCACTCTGCCAGCAGTTAGAGCAGACACAGTTCTGCCAGGGTTTGAGGTAGTGTTTTAGGCTGAGTCATCCCAGGACAGAGATGAACAGAGAAAAGTGATGAAGAACTGCACCCCACCACCAGGTCCTTGCAGGTAGAGATCTGCAGCCATCACCCCTCTGTGTGCCAGCAAAACACTTCTCACTATGTAGTGACACCTCCTCTCCCAAGCCACTCTGAGTGCTTGCAAACTGGCTCCAGGGCCAGGAGCAGCTGGCTACAGATGAGTATAGGAAAGGCCTAGGCTAATGCAGCGGGAAGAGCATGCCAAGCCTGCTGCACTGGGCATCACAGTCCAGCCAGAGGTTGGTGACTGCTCTCTGCAGCCCTCAGTGTGGGTCCTGGTGAACCTAACACTCAGAGCTTCATTGGCATTGCACCACTGAAACCTCTGGCTGGGGATGATGCTCCATACATCCTGGTGCAGGACAAGCAAACATGGTGCAGAGCAGCTGAGATGCTGACTGTACAGACTTCACCCCACACTGTCCTTCCCAAGACAAATGCTCAAATGGCTGCACTTGCTCCCACAACTGCTCCTGCTCGTACAATAGTTGCACTTAGAGTCTGCTTGGACCCATCATCTCTGGACTGGGTTCTGCCTCTACACTTGACCCTGCCTGGCTGCTCATAGAACAAGCTGGATGTATTGCAGTGACCTTCCTCTTGCTGGGTCTCATTTGATGGGTCCCATTTCACAGTCTTTTCCCTTTATTGACATTTCTGGATGTTCAGTCCAAAGCTCCTGGTCTAGAAAAAGTTCTCAGAAGCAGGACAAGCTCTTGTGTTTTCCAGTTGTTGATGAAAGCAGAAGGTGCAGCCACCTCTTTTCCCTGAGCTGATGGTGTAGAAGCAGCTGCTGTGGGACTTTGAAATGTTAGATCTTCCTACCTGTGACAGATAAGCCTTGGGCTCTGCCAGCAGCTGCCTCTGAGCGTGCCGCTAAGGGCATCCCATGCCCAGCCTTCTGCTCCTGCAGCAGAGGCTTTGATGAATGCAGGTTTCCCACAGCATGTCTGCCTGATTCAGCTGTAATCACCTGAGCAGAGAGCACAGGCATGTGGTGAGGGAAGTGAGGGGGGACTCCCAGATGCAGCCCATGCTTCTGCAAGAACTGTGACACAATACTACTGAGGCTTATAACACGTCTTAGAGCTTACACATTTCCTGTCCTCACTCATGCTATGCTGGAAGGCAGCTCCAGGACATCACCACCTCCAGTCTATGTACAGCTACAGGCAGTATATCCCCTATGGAAAGAAGTGCTGGGTTTTGGCCATGGCCTCAATGGTCCTGCTGCCAAGGTCACTCAAACTAACACTTGTTACTGAAAACGCTTCTTCTGCACCAGCATCCTATGTTGCCAGCTCCTTCTCCTGCCAGTCCTGCTGTATGGCAAACATATCTCTTGGGCATCCGACTGTGTTGAAGTGGGTTTTCTCAGCACCCACCTGCTGAAGGGAAATTCTTGGCATGTGCTTCATGTAACCCTCAACACAGGACAAGCATTAGAGCAAGAGTTAAGAATGAATGTCTTTCCTAGGGTGCCAGCATCAACAACACTGTCTAGAATCAGGCAGGTACATGACATAAAAGAGTTCTACTTACAGCTTCCTATCCTGCATGGCAGCACTGTCTCTTTCCCTTTACCCAGATCACAGTGTCAGGGTACTGATACAGTCTGTGGCAGCGGTCCTTACTCCCAGTCTCCACCCTTTGTATTGCTTTTCCCACAAGACAGCTTGCTTTGGTGCTGCTGATGCTTTGACAGACCAGATTCTCCCTTGGCCTCTTTTCAGGTTCAAAATTTCACTGCCTTTCTGGATGTCACTCTTCATGCTCTTTCCCAGAACTGCAGATCATCTGACCGCATGTGCAGAAATGTTGCAGGCCCTTGAGCATGGCAACAGCTGGCTTCCTTCTACCCAGATTATATGTGGAGCCTTTCAGCTTCCCTGGTGCTTCATTAAGTACACTTAATGTCACATGGCCAAAACTTTCTTCCTCTCCACTAAACTCAGCCCTGGTGAGGCCTCATCTCGAGTACTGTGTCCAGTTCTGGGCTCCCCAGGAAAAGAGAGACATGGAGCTACTGGAGAGTAGGGCTACAAAGATGATCAGAGGACTGGAGCATCTGCCCTATACAGAACGGCTGCAAGAGCTGGGCCTCTTCAGCCTGGGGAAGAGAAGACTGAGGGGGGATCTTATCAATGTGTATAAGTACCTGAAGGGAGGGTGTCAAGGGGATGGGGCTACGCTCTGTTCAGTTGTCCCATGTGACAGGACAAGAGGCAGTGGGCAGAAACTGAAGCAGAGGAAGTTCCGCCTGAACGTGAGGGAGAATTTCTTCCCTGTGAGAGTGACGGAGCACTGGCACAGGTTGCCCAGAGAGGTTGTGGAGTGTCCTTCTCTGGAGATCTTCAAGGCCCACTTGGATGCAACCCTGTCTACCATGCTCTAGGTGACCCTGCTGAGCAGGGAGGTTGGCCTAGATGATCTGCAGAGGTCCCTTCCAACCTTACTGATTCTATGATTCTATTATAGTCCCTGAGACCATGGTCTCTGACCAGTGATAGAGGCTGTGCCTCCACCATGGCAAGGCCAACTGGGGCTTGTGGTGCAGAGATGCCAAGAAATATGGCAAGCAGCAAGTATGAGGTTTCAGTGCCCAGATGGCCTCTGTGCTTTCCAGCATCTGCACAGACTGCTCCAGGGGCCGTTTGCAAGGCTAGTAGCAACACCAATGAGAGAAAACACCCCAGGCATACTGATCCAAGAGGTTTCCTCTCTGATGACCCATCCAGCTGGGATCCAGGACCTGCTCTTTGATGGGCTGTGCCTGGGCCTATCCAGACAGGATTTCATCTCCAGCTGGGACAAATGCTACATCTTGCTCAAGCACACATCTCCAGCAGGTCTTGAGGGCCTGCACATTGGGCTGAAGAGAGGATCAGCATCCTGGTACTGCCAGCACCTGAGAGCCTGCTTGGAGCAGATGGGATACCCCCATCCTGTGCCAGACACAGAGCCCTGTGCTGCCCAGCTGCACTAAGGCCCTCCTGCCAGTACAAAGTATGGCCAGGACAGTACCAAGCTGCTCCTGGACACCACAGAGACCTCTGCAGACCATTGCCTGGTGGCTTCTTGAGCTCTTTCTGGGGCACATGCAGTGCTGATCCTGGCCAGCCTGCCAGCAGCAAGGAGCAGATTTCCAGGGCTTGGGGAAGTGAAGGGAGAGAGATGGGCTGCTGTACCAGAGCCACTGTGCAGATCATGGCTGAGACATGGTGAGTGCCAGCATCAATTGGGAGGGCATTGCAGGCACCAGGTTAGGTCTGACACTTGGATTTGTGAATCTTCCCTGTAGGCAAGCTGAAGCCACGGCACACCGCTAGCTCACAGCTGGCCCAGCACACAGCCAGAGCAGCCAGCTCCAGGAATTGCTGAGGTGAGCACTCAGTCACACACACTGGGCACTGCTCTTTCAGGTGAACAGGGCATGTTCCGCTCAGCCTGGGCCCAGTGTCCCCAGCAGAAGGGTGTAACCTGGCCACTAGCATAGTCTGGCTTTTCTGGTGAATTAATTTCTTCCAAGAGCATGTGGCCTGTGAAAGTTTAATTAACCGATAGCCTCACAGGGGCCAGTGTCTGTCCTGGAAATGGCTTGAGATGCTGCTGTGAATGCTTACAGCTGTCTGAGCAGGAGGAGCTCTCTAGGCTCCTCTTGCAGTGATATTTCCCAGCAATGCTGAGAGGTGTGCTACCATGTCCTCCACATGTGCCAGGGACCTCAGTGGTCTACCCCGTCCTCCATGTGCCACGCCATGGACCTCACAGGGAGACACCCCCACCTTCCGTTGGCCGTGCCATGGACCTCTAGCAGAACATTTTGAACCACCTGAGGACAGGCTTGAAAACACGGACCATCAGCCCAAGGAAGAAGGGAAAGCAGGGAAAGGACTGGGGGACAGGGAAAGTGAGGCATCCAGTGCAGGGCTGGCCCAGTGGGTTGGAGGAGACCCTTTCTGGGCTGGCTAGTCACTACAAGGCAGGCAGAGAGAGGCAGGCAGAGAAAGATGGTGTCTGACGTGCACCCTGCCCTGTGGCAGAGCGGACATGCACGTGGGGTTCAACTGGCAGAGCAGACCCTCTTCCCACTACTTAGTCATCATTCCTGATGCTAATGAGGCAGCAGCTCCTTGAGGGAGGCACATCTGCTAATTAAGCTTTTAATTTGTGACTCTGCACATTTCCAGAGGCTGTTTGGCTGCCTGCCTGCAAGGATATACCGTATAGCTTGCGCTGGCACAGCCCTCTGCTCTTGGGCACTGGCCCTGCCCATGCCACTGGCCCCAACGGCCCCATCTTCACCACAGAGGACCAGGCTGAAAGCAGCTGCCTCCAAACATCCAGCTCAGGGGACATCACTATCATCAGGAGGCTGGAGAGCAGGGACATGATGGCTGCAGAGCAGAGACACATAGGGCTGCATATGTCCATGGGGAGGGCTCATCCAGGAGCATGCACAAGTAGGAAGTGCTCACTGCACACAGTGCACATGAGCTGTGCTCACTGCAGGCAGAGCTCACCAGGAACCATGCTCACACATAGGCAATGCTCACTGCAGACAGTATTCACCATGGGCCGTGCACACACATATAGACTGTGCTCACTCCAGGCAGTGCTCACCATGGACTGTGCACACATTCATACAGGCAGTGCATACTGCAGGCAGTGCTCACCACAGGCCATGCACACACGTGCGGTCAGTGCTTGCTGCAGGCAGGGCTCTACATAGGCTTTGCACACGTGTTCCACACTCACTGCAGGCCACGTGCATACACAGTAGTGCTCACCATGGGCTCTACACAGCTGTGGATAATGCTCATTTTGGACTGCATGCTTTTCCACTGTTCACTCTGGGATGTGCAAGTGTCCAGTCTCTATTAAGTCATATTCTGCTTAGCAGGGACTGGTAGATGTCTCTGGTCTGTGCCATGCTCTGTAGTGCATCCTTGTCATGGTTCGTTGCTTTGGCTGGGTATGTTGGAGGTGGTGGTCAGATATTTCTACCAAATTTCTCCCTCAGCAAATCTCTCTGTTGTCCAAGACTGCAAGTGAGCCACAGGGACTTCTTGCCTCTCTGCCATGGTGGGATAAATATAGATATAGTGTAAATACAGATATATAGTATATAGATAAATATAGTATACATTGGGAGAACACAGGAAATTCAATTTGAACACAAGAAAACACTTCTTCACTGAGATCGTGGTTGAACACAGGAACAAATTGCCCAGAGAGGTTGTGGAGTCTCTCTCCTTGAAGATATTCAAAATCAGCTGGGCATAGTCCTGGACTACCTGCTCAGCTGGGGAGTTGGACGAATGATCTCTAGAGGTCCCTGCAATTCAGTGAGATGCTAGCAGAGCAATGGAGATTCCTGCCTATCCTAGACCTTTGAATTAATGGATCTGGGGAACCATGTATGCAGGTGAACATTCAGTGAGGTACTGTATACAACTAGGAAATGCCCCTGTGGCTTGAGGCAGGAGAAAAGAACCCTCAAACCACAGCAACACTCCCACTCTCAGCAGCATAGCAGTGCTGTTGAGCCCACCATGTGGAGCCATGGTTTGCTGCGCCACCTGCATGAATGCAGGCATGTGGACACCTTTGGGGATGAGGTATGAGCTGGCAGCCCTGTCGCTCTGAGCAGTCTCTCCCAGGCTACACAGCACAGCATAGCGCAGCATGGCATAGCACAGCATGACACAGCATGGCATGGCACAGCACAGCATGACACAACGTAGCACAGCACAGTACGACACAGCATGGCGAGGGACAGTTTAGTGTGACATGGCATGGCCCAGCATGGCTTAGCACAGCACAACATGGCATGGCACGGCACAGCATGGCACAGCATAGCATGGTATGGCAGGTCACAGAAAGGCACAGAACTACACAGCAGGGCATGGCATGGCTTAGCATAGCACAGAACAGCATGGCACAACATGCCACAGCATGTTGGTGCTGTGCAACTTCTCCACAGCCATCAATACGGCACAGGTCAGCAGGATGGTGCAGGGGCATTGTGCCCCTTCTACCACATCCTGCACTGGCACACAGAGGGCCTTGCAGCAGGATAAGCATCGTGACGTGTGCTAGGACACTCTCCCATCAATGGCACAGCAGTCGACGTGCAGCCCTGGGACCACATGTATCTGTGCCCAGCAGCACACGGGGCCTTGAGAGTGGGGGCGGCGCTGACCCACATACATGTCCCAACAGCTAGGCCCCATGTCGCTGCAGCAGACCCTAGCCCTGGCAGGGGCACCGTTGCAAAACACGGCAGCAGGGGCTCTCCCTCCCTGGCATGGCACTAATTAGAGAGGTGCCAAGCTCAGAGCATTATTCATTGCCATGATTACACATTCAGATAAGCACAACTTGTGCAATTATTGCCATGTGATTACAGCTCATACTGGGATTAATCAGGTATCTCACAAAAACTCTGGAATTCAGTCACAGCAGTCTGCAGCAGCCGCTGGGAGGGGAGGGAGCTGCTGGGATGGGGACAGGGACAGCAATGGGGATGGGAATGGAGATGGAGACGGGGACAAGGATGGGGATGGGACTGGGATGGAAATGGGAATGGGAATGGGGGATGAGGATGGGCATGGAGATGGGGACAGGAATGGTCATGGGGATGAGGACGAGAATGGGAACAGAGATGGGGATGGGGCAAGACTGGGGACAAGGACAGGAATGGGGACAGGGATAGAGATGGTGATGTGGATGGGAACGGAATGGGGGGGTCAAGATCAGGATTGGAATGGGAATAGGGATGGGTTTGGAGACAGGAACAGGGCTCAGCATGGGGACAAGGAGAGGGTTGGGGTGGGGATGGGGACAAGGACAGAGCTCAGATGGGGATGGGGACAGGGATGGAGATGGGAACTGTGGAACAGGGCAGATGTCAGGACAGGGAAGGGGATTTGGCCCCAGGGCTGTGCTGGGACAAGGTGGCTGTGCCGGGACAAGGTGGCTGTGCCAGACCTGAGCCCAGGGCATGAGGCAGAGCTCAGCCCAGCAGCCTGGCCAGGCGTCGCTGCTGCCTTGGGCCTGGCACGGGGGATGGCACATGCTGAAAGAGTCTGCAGAGGAAAGATGCACCCCAGCTGCACCATTCGGCTGCCAGGGGTCCCAGGTAGAATGCTGGGACAGCACGCACGAGGCTCCCATCACACAGTGTGGGGCACAGTGTGCCCCCATGCTCACCATCTCCCATGGGGACATTGAGCCTTCTGGCACAGATGGGAGCGCAGGGGAGGTGCAGGCGGGGGACCTGCCCAGCCACATGGGCAGCCCTGCCTTGCACGGTTCTCAGGCACCCATCAACAGTGATGCACAAGGAGACCCTGGCACCATGGGCCAAACAGCCAGTGAGCGCAGCCTGCACCACAAGACCATCCCCAAAGGGCTCCATGGGCACCACCCCATCACACAGCCCCTCGAGACGCAGCAGGCCCAGATCTGGGCACAGTGAGCGTACTTCATGCCACCATGTCAGGCCAGCCCTGGCACTATGAGGCAGTGGCCATGTGTGAGACCTCACAGCAGGGTGGCACAGGATAAGTGCTGGGGAGGAGGGGTGGACACAAGAGCTGGCCATGGAGCACCTCAAAGGTTGCACTCGATGAGCCTTACTAGGGTGAACCACACAGGATGTTGCTTTGGAGAGCACCGTGTGCTGCGTTTCTTCTCTGGCTACAAATCCCACACCGAGCAGCAAAGTGAATCCGGCTGCCTGCGGAGACCTGCCTCTGCCGGCGCTTGAGGCATACACGGCCAGTCCCAGGACTGGTGCCGGTGCCAGAGCCCACACAGGGACCCACAGCCAGGAGCTGGGGCCACTGCCTGCAATGCCACATGCCCACACACCAAGTGCAATGGCTGCCTGCTGCCCCATGCATGCTGGTCCCAGCACAGGTGTAGGTCACCCCACCTACACGTGCCCTCCTGCTACCAGCATCCACTCAGGCTGGTGCAAGGGGTGGAGACATGGTGCTTGTGCCCTGACAGTTGTTCCTCACCAGTCGAGGAGGCCTGGACAAGGTGAAATCCCCAGTCCTCTGCTTCTGCTCATCAAGGCTGGAGACTGCAGAGCCAGGAACACTGGGCCAGGGAACAGTATGGCATGGCAGGGCATGGCACAGCATGGTATGGCATAGCATGGCCCAGCACAGTATGACATGGCACAGCAAGGCTCAAGACTGCAGACCCAGATATGCTGGGCCCCTGCCATGAGCCTGGGAAATGAATGGCAGGAGGGAATGGGGTCTCAGTGTTCAGCCACAACAGGTGCTATCAACTCTGGCCCCCAGAGAAAGAGGGACTTTGCTCCTCCAAAGGAAACGGTTTGACAGCTCAGAGCTGGCTCTTGCTGCAGTTCAGCACATGGATGAAGATGTGGGGCTCTGGCATAAGGACATCCCAGACCCTGCCAGCCTGGGGGAGAGATTCATCTTGACAGACCTACCAAAACTGCTTGTTGGTAAAGGGCTTGGGGTTGAGCCTTTCTGCAAGAGCGGGTAGAAGCACTAGGAACCACAACCAGCCCTATGGAGAGTGAATGCCTTTGCAACAGCACGAGTCAGCAAGTGCAAGCTAAACCAAGTGCACCAAAATCACACAGGACAGATGCATGCGCCTGCACATGGCCAGTGCAGCCAAATGGTACACTGCACACTGGGGGCAGAGAGTGTCAGACTTTGGCAGTCACCATGCTCAGCAGTGTCCTTGTTCCACACAGGGCGTGCACTCCACACCAGCCTCCTGCAGCTCACCCTGCTTCAGTGCAGTGCAGCACCTCACATGCATGGCTTGCTGCGGTGGGCTCCACTGCTCTCCTGGCCTCTGCCCATGCAGACAGCAGCTCTGTGAATGGGGAGCCAAGGCAGGTCCTGCAGCCACATCCTGATACAGCTCTGCCACAGCAGAGGTCAGGAGAGCAAGCTTGCAGGTTGCAAATCCAGGGGCAGAAGCTCACTGCAGGACAGCACCTCTGGCTGAGGACAGCATATGACAGCAGCATACCAGCGCTGCACTGCCCATTGAGCTACTTCCAGCCCACTGCTCCAACTGCACCAGTCCTGCAGCAGGACACAGCACAGAGAAGCTCCAGGGTCTGCTGCATCACCAAGAGAAGACGACTCCAAAAAGAGGCAGGTAGAGCTCATGGCACAGAGACAATCTGTCATCCACGCGAGAGGTGTCAGGTAGCAGATCCCCCTCCCATCTCTAGCCTCGATCTACTGCCTGTGACCTGTGCTAGATCCTCTCCTGTAGCATGCCTCTCCCCATTCCCAGGGTGATGGACCAGCATTCACTGTGATACATGGGGTTATTGCACTGAACACGGAGGCATTAAATATTGAGTGGCAGTTAAATGCTCATTAGATAGACAGATTTAAACACTGAGACCCAAAGAGCCATTAAATATGCAGTGTGCAGGGTGAGGGGATCTGATGATTGACTGCAGCACCAGCTCCTCTGCACTGAACTGCTGCAACCTCCCCAGCCCATTTCAAGCCTCTCTGCTGTTGATGGGCTCTGCATCTGCTTCATCTTCTGACATGTTATCTCATAGCAACTTCTCTCAGCCACGTGAGGTGGAGGTGACGCACTCTGGGAGGCAACAGAGTGTGGGAGAGCAGCTCAGCATGGCAACAGAGGGAGCATGGCTACAGTGCAGGGTGGCCCGGAAGCAAGCGAGTCTCCCCATATGTGTCAGCTTCACACTAGCCTCAGCGGCACTGCTGGAGCACTGCAGAAGCTGCAGGACTGCACAGGGCAGAGCAAAAGCTGAGCTGTCCCTGTGGGCCTGAGAGTCCTGGTGCACAGCACAGCACAAGGGGCCTTTGAGCTCCAGGGCGCCCTGCAAACTTTCTCTTTTCACTCTGCCCTCCCCACTCCCAGTGCCCCAGTACATTGGGCCCACCAGGTGCCCCCCCAGGCCTGGCCCATGGCTCCCTCCCTGCAGTCACGGCCTCAGCACAGCTCCTAACGCTGCCTGCTCCCCCTCCAACCCCAGGGACCAGGGGTCCGGGCAACTTGCTCTAGAAGGCAATGCAGAGGGCTTTGAGAACTCCTGCAGTGCAGTCCAAAGCTGCGGGGGGCCCCACATGTCCCAGAACCACTGCAGGATCCCGGGCTGGGCACAGCTCATCTGCCCACCCCAACAGAGCTACCAGCACCAAGCAGTGCCTAGCCTCTCTGGGCCTAGAGTGCAGCCAGGATGTGGCCTTGCACAGGCAACTGGTTCTGGGTGAGGGGCAGCCATGGGGCTGGCTCTGGATGCAGGGGTAGCCACAAGTTCTGGAGAGGGTGGTGAGCAAAAAAGGGATGTGGGGCTGCCAGGGCAGCTTTGGCTCCCATAAGACCTTTCCCCAGACCCTATCACCCTTCGGCCGGGCTCTCCTGCCATCTCCAGCGCTTTCTGTCTGCCCAACTTCCTAACCCCACTCCTCTCCCCTCCACCTTTTGTCTCCCCTCCTGATGCCTTGGATCATCCCATCTGTTGCCTCCTGCAGCACAAAACTGCACTGAGCTCAACTCTGGGAGAAAACCAGCTTCCCACATATCACTTTGGCACTGAGATGACCTCTATTCTCAGCCAGCAATGGGCATGACATTGGCCATGAGGAGCCAGCTCTGCTCTGCTGCCTCTCTCCTCCCTTGCACATCCGGCTGTGCTCCCAGCCTGCTCTGCATGAACAGCATCTTACTCTATGATGTGCAGCTTGCTTTATTTGAAGACCAGCCACAAGTTGTTTCTGATGGCATCCTCGCCCCAGCCCGTGCTGCTTACTGGTGGAAGGCTGCCTACAGCATGCTTCCCCACCACTTGCAATGGGGTGCTTTTTCCAGGGAGCAATTGTCAGTGCAGACCTGCGTGGGTGCAAGCATAACAAGGGACTGAGGGAGAGCAGAGGAGCTGCAGTCCCTTGGGATGTGGCAGTGTCCATTGCAGGAGCAGGCCAGTGCCTTCACTCTGGGCTGGACCCTACCATCCCCTTGGGCCTCCTATCCTCATCCTAGCAGGATGCATGGGGCAGCACAAGCTGGTGCAGAGCCCCTGCTGCTGGGATGTAGCTGGAGCCTCTTGCCCCAATCCTGCCAGAACATGCAGGGCGGCATTGGCTGATACAGAGCCCCCACAGTTGGAATGTGGCTGGAGCCTCCTGCCCCAATCCTGGTGAGATGTGTCAGGCAGTGCAGGTTGGTGCAGAGCTGCAGCCACATGGCCAGGAGGTGTCCGCAGAGCGCAGCCCTCTCCAGCACAGTCAACCACCTCTGCCCCCCGCTGCAGCCCACTGGCCCCAGGCATAGCCAGCCCAGAGCTGGAGCCATAGGGACACCAAAGGAAGCTATGAGAGTGGCAGCAGCCTGGAGCACTGGGATGCTCTCCAGTCCCCATGGGACACAGCAGGGTGGCAGGTCTGGCAGGCTGGGTGGGGGACGTGCCCATGAGCAGTATCCACATACACCTCGCTGCTGAGATGCGTGGACTGACCCCAGCAGGCAGAGGAGTTTTCTCTTGTGCTCACATAGAAACACTCCGTAAACTCATTTCACTTTAACCTCTCATTTTTGGTTGCTCTGTGGGTGGGGTGACAACCTAGGCACTGGTTTGGTGGAGCAAAGTGGGTTCATTTAGCCTCTCCAGGGAGCCCTGCTTCCAGAGGCAAGGAGTGCATCTGGCAGCACACRCTGGAGGGGTCAGCAAGCCTGCTCTGCAGGTTTCGAGGAGGAAAAGTGCTTCCTGCAGGAAGCAAATGCACCCTATTAGCTGAGGACACCTGTTACAGACCTTCCCCTGCAGCCCAGAGCCCTTGTGGAGACTTGCCACAGCCCTGTCCCAGCTGCCCCTTGCTCTGCAGTAAGGACAGCCACTACCATCCCAGCCCCTCTCCATGTAACCCTGCAGACCGAGGCATCAGCTGCAGCAGGCACTGGTTCCCCAGTATGGCTCCTTAACAAACACAGCCTTGAGATGGGCATAGGAGACAAGGGAAGGACATGGTAGAGGAAGGAGTCCCTCACAGCACTCTCCTTCCCTGTCTAGCTAGGCAAGGCATTCTGTGACTCCTGGTGTCCCTCACGCTTGTGGTGGGAGACAATCCTTCAGATATCTTCCCAGCCCTGAGGCAAGTCGCTGTGCTCTCCATTGCAGACAGCAGAGCGGCTGCTCTGCAAGAAGGGTGCATGCAGAGGCGGGTGCACCATCCTGAGACACAGCTTGTTCTGTATGACCACCTGCCCAGCAGCCTCCTCTACCACACACAGCATTGCTGCTGTCCCCTGGCACCAAGCCTGCAGTGTAAGTATGCAGATGGCAAGAAGCAGACATGGCGCATGGAAAACAGCGTTAGGAACAGAATCCGAGTGAACTCTGCAGGAGACTCCAGCTGGCAGGCAAGGAGGGATGCTGCGCTGTGGAGGGACAGACCCATCTGCCGCCTGGAAGCTGTGGGATGTCTGCCCAGAACCACCCCCAGCCCGAGAATGGCAAGGCCTTCTGTCGGGGCAATCCCCGGCCCCACCACAGCACCTTGGTCTGGGATCAGGCCTCCCCATGTTAGGAGGAGGCCCTTCCCTCTCCTGCACTTCAGCCTTCTTTCTGTGCCCCCTGCGAATTACCCCCTTCACATCTGCATCACCCTGGTGTGATCCAGCATCGCTGCTACTCTAGCAACCATCATCCATATGCTTGGGTCCTGCAGGCCAGGCATACACTTGCAGTGCCCACACTGCAAGGATGCTTGTCCCCACTCTGGGAATGCCCCAAGCTTTGCACTTATCCCCAGAGTCTGGCCCCATGGGTACAGAAAACTCTGCTTGTTGTAGCATCAGGCCAAGTCAACAACCACAAGCCCTCCAAGCACCCTGAGCTAGTCAGTGTCCCTGGAACCCCCACTGCACAGTACCCACCTTTCTGCTAGCTGCAGCACCTTGAACCTTAACCCAGCCTGCAAACACCCCTGCGCCCCATCCACCACCCCACAACATCCCTCCCAGCTGCTCTGTCCTGCTGACAAGAGACCCCTAGATCCTCAGAGACAGGCCACAGTGATCACGAAGCAGAAGATGGACAGTTTTAAGTTTGCAAATGGTCTCTTTGAGAAACATGTCCCTTCATGGAGCTGCGCTTAGCAACAGTGCCACATGGATGCTATTGTTTCAGGGTAGAGAACGGAGCAGGGCTTGCCCTTGGTGCAGCACACACCCTGCAGCTCTGGCCAGCAGACTTAGTCCCCAATTCTTGCAGCCCTCCAATTCCAGGACTAGCATTTTCCGCACTGTCTCATCTCTGCTCACTCCTCGGCACCAGGTAGCCTCAGGGGCATGCTCCCTCCCTTTGGCACCAAGTAGTGTCCTGGAAATACCTTCTATACCATCAGCATGGTGTGGGTGAGACACAACTACCATTTAAGCAGCAAAGCTGGCTCAAAGGCAGTTTTGTGCAGAGTGGGGCACAGGCAGGGGATAAAACAGCTCTCTGTATGGGAGCGACTGCATGGCCCCGCTCTCAGCTCCCAGCCTCTGCGGGTGAAAGATGAGGGTGGGAGATGAGGGAAATGCCACAAACACTGCTGCCAGGGTGAAGTTGCAACTTGAGCACCCAGAGTTGCCCCCACTGTGTGCACAGAATAGGTGCTCAGCCCTCTCCTCACATTTACCCCACTCTGTAGCTACCCATCCACCCTCACTGTGGAGCACCCTCTATCTCTCCCACTCCTGTTCTGTGTTCTCATTAGCAGCTATGGACACTGCTTATTATTGAAAGCACTGATGTCCAGAGCTCCTTCAATAGTCACACTGCTCTGGAGACATTGTTGGTGCTGGGTGAGACAGCTGCTGCAGGTGCCCCATGTAGTTCTCACCCTATGCTCTGCACTTAGCCCTGGCTCCCACCTTGCAGTCCTGGTGCTCCTGCAGCCCCTGCTAGTCCAGCCTTGGGCTGCCCACAAAGGCCTTGCCCTGCGTAGTTCTGATAAACGGGCCAACATGAAAGGAAATTGATTTGAGGATTTTACTAGTTTCCATATTCCAGAAGGGAACAGTGCTCATTAAAAACAGTGAGGTGGCACAATTATCTGAGATCAAAGTTCTGAAGTCAGATTTCCTGCAAAGTGTTTTAGCTTCTTTGCAAAACTCAGAGTGCAGTAACTCCAGCTATCATGATTTGCATGTATTTGATTAGTTCCCATCTACCAGCCATGGACTGCTCCTTGTGATGGGAGACACTTTGTACATATGCAGCAGGAGGCATCCTGTGTAGAGTCAGAATCAGCAGATGGGAGTGTCCCAGAAAAACAGGGCCCAGGGGCCAGGGTTGCACGCAGGATCCGTTCAGCCACTCAGGGACCACTGGATCACCCACTGCCCTGCTGTAACCCCAAAAACAGCAGGGATCCTGGCACAGCCCTCTGGATGCCCTATCATCCCTCATGGCCAGGCTAGGATTCCTGGAAAGATGGGCGCTCCTCAAACTGGGGCCCACGGTGGGGCAGCTGCAGTATGTGGTGCCAGTGCACGATGCTGGTGCTGATGAGCGATGCTGGTGAGCAGTGGTGATGTGCGACGCCGGTGAGCGGTGCTGGTGTGCAGTGCCGGAGCACGATGCTGGTGAGCAAGGACAGCGAGCAGTGCCGCGCGCCGTGACCCGAGAGGCGGCGGTCCGGTGGGGCAGCGGCGCCCCCTGGCGGCGGCGGGAGGATACGGCGTGCGCTCGCGAACGCACGCACACACGCGCACCTACCCCCCCCACACACGCAAGCACGCGCACACACGCACACACGCACACATACATGCGCACACATGCATGCATACACGCACACTAATGCCACTAATGCTCACAGTCCACAGCATACGGCCTGCAGTGTTTGCACACAATACATATGTGCACGCACAGCATGCACAGAGTGCTTGTAAACACATAACGCATACATGCGCACATGCACACACACACACACAGCCTGCTGCATATGCATGGAATGAATGCAAACACTTCACACAGTGTGAATACATAGATATAGTGTGCACACACTCAGATTCAGCTACCCAAACACTGGATGCACAGAAGCAGTGTGCACTGACACAATGCATACAAATATCGTGTATCCATACACAGAGTACACTCACATGTTGTGACTGCATACAAAGTGTGTGCACACTCAGAACAGCGTGCACAGCTATGAGCCTGCAGAGTGCATGTGCATGCACATACATATAGACACACACACACACACTGAATGTATACACATGCACACACACACATTGTGTGGACATACAAAAACATGCATATGAAGAATGTGCACTCTTCATCCTTCTTCCACATCACTGCTTGTTGGCTGTTTGGATCTTCAACACCTACCAAGGGTGCACATAGTCAGTAGTAGCTGTGTTCAGTGAGGTGCATGTTTTGGAAAAGACCAGGGGCCCAGCAAAGCACACAGTGGCAGCCAACCTCCCAAGTGGGTTGCAATGTCACAGTTTTCTCCTGCTGGTTGTTAGAGGAGGGGGTGCTGGGAGTTGGGCAGTGCTGCCTGCCCCAGGGCTGCATGTTCTCATCCCATGAGCAGTGTTTGGTGGGGGCTCTCTGAGCATCCACTCCCAGTGCCCACAGCTGTTGGCTCCGCTCCTGCTCACAAGCCCTCTGCACTGGCCCCACTGATGGTGCAGAGTGTGCACCACAGCGCACCACAGAGCACTGTGATGGCCCAGCACTCCGGAACAAGCAGCTCTGTGACATCGGTCTCAGCGCCACGGCACCGGGCCAACGCGGACACCGCAGGCAGCGTGCTCGGCTGCTGCACTGGTGTGAGAAGGCTGGGGCACCAGCAGTTGCCTCATGCCGCTGGGGAAGATGAAGTTGTTCCCCCTCCTCTTGGTGCTGGCCAYRTGCTGGCCTGCAYAYRRYRCAYAKRACAGCTGTGGGTAAGTAGCCTGAGGCCATGGGAGAGCATGTTTGGGGGAGCCTTGCAGGGAGCCTACTTGCCCCCTGGCTGCATGGGAGGCTCCGCAACTCAGGGCAGGAGGCTCAGCTCCTCTCCAGCACCCAGGCTCCCAGCACAGCTCACTGCAGGGCTACAGTTGCACACCACACAGTGTGCCTTGGCCCCACTGTCCACATGCTGCCTGCCACATGGGGTGGGGAGCAGGAGGGACAACGGACAACCTTCAGCCTGAGCAGAGTGGGGAGCAGTCAAGCATGGTACTAATGAGTTTCTGATTACAGAGGGACCTGTGGRGTYCGGCCCATGGCCTCTYAMYACARCAYRATGCGCGTCGTYGGTGGTACGGATGCTCAGCCAGGGTCCTGGCCCTGGATTGTCAGCATCCAGGTCCCCTGGAGAAGAGGCACCGGGCACATATGTGGAGGGACTCTCATCAGCCCACAGTGGGTCCTCACAGCAGCTCACTGCTTCATAAATGCCACGTAAGGATGCACAGGGAATGGGGATGTCCCCACAACACAGGCAGGTGCCCTGGCTGCTGCACATCAGCCTCCTCCCAGCCATCTGCTTCACAGCACCCATAGCGACTGGGCATTTAAAATACTCCAGCAGGAGGGTTTCCCTTGAGAAGGCTGGGCTTGTGCCACTGCTTCCTAGTAGCCTATTCTCAACGTTCCCAGTGCCCAAGGCATACAAGGACATTATGCCTCCATGCAAGGCTATAACTGCATCCCTCTCCCTACTGTAAACCTGGAACAGTTGGAACTGCCATTTTCCTACAGTGGATGGCTCTGCTCTCTCTAACCCCTCTCTCCATCTCCCTTCCAGCTATGTCGAGATGTGGCGTATAGTGGTTGGTGCCTACAGTTTGCTTCAGATGGGTCCTGAGGTCCAAGTGCGCAATATTAAGAAGCTAGTGACGCATGAACACTATAATAATCACTCACAGAGAAACGACATTGCCTTGCTGGAATTGGACCAACCAGTGCAGTGCAGCTACTATATACAGCTTGCCTGTGTGCCCGATGGCTCGCTGCGA
This sequence comes from Rhea americana, assembly GCF_003343005.1. NCBI lineage: Eukaryota > Metazoa > Chordata > Aves > Rheiformes > Rheidae > Rhea > Rhea americana. The sequence continues at coordinate 476,354 of NW_028186521.1, forward strand.
GTGTCAGAGCTGTCACCTTGCTACATCAGYGGTTGGGGTGCYATGGAGGAAGGATGTAAGTTCCCAACAAGTGGTGGTGTTCCCTGAGTGCAGGCTCGACATACTGTCGAGACAGGGGCTGGGCTACCCAGACAGCAGAGGCAAAACCCAGGGCCAACCCAAAGGGACATATGCTTGTAGAGCGTTAGCCTTGACCCATTACCCAAAGCAAGAGATGGGAAGCATCAGTAAATATGCCCTGCAAGATCCAAAACCAGGTCCTTTGAAAGGCAGTGACCCAGACAAGGAGGGTGAAATGGCAACATGCTGCCAGGTACCAATTCCTTTATATGCCCACAGCTAAGATACGACCTGCCATCCTGCAGGAGGCCCTTGTCCACCTCATTGACAACCACATCTGCAACAGCAGCCAATGGTATGCAGGGGCCGTCAGGAACACCAACCTGTGTGCTGGTTATCAGCAGGGTGGCATCGACACTTGCCAGGTAGGAAGGTGCAACAAGCCAGCCCACAGCAGCGGGTGCAGCCCTGTCATAACTTCTCAACGTATGCTGCCTGTGCTCTGCCTGGCCAGCTACTCATCCATCTCTGGGTCCCACCAGTGACAGCGCTCACCTCCCCTTCCCCTCTGCAGGTCCTAGATGTGAGGTCCCCTTGCCCCAGGTGCCTTGGGCTCTCCCCAGAGAGACCATCCAGTGCTCTTGGTGCTCCACAGGTCCAGAACCTCTCCCTGGAACAACCCTAATCCACACCCCCAGGATCACTGTGCAGACATGAGAGAGAACCCTACCTTACAGGCCCACGGGCCCTTCCCCAACGAGCTTCTGTAGGCTCCAGCAGCTGAGACGTGCCACTGCGTGCAGTGCTGACAGCTCTGGGAAGTGCTGTTAGAGAGAAGCAGCCCTAGTTGTAGTGCTCACACTGGCCACCCAGCAACACCTTAAACCTCTCTCCTGCACTGCAGGGTGACAGCGGTGGCCCCCTTGTATGCAAAGATAGAACCGCCGACTACTACTGGCTTGTTGGTGTCACCAGCTGGGGAACAGGCTGCGGGAGAGCACATCAGCCTGGAATCTACACTTCCACCCAGCACTATCGCGACTGGATCCTGGTCCATATGGGACTACGGCCAGCAGGGCAGACAAGTGCACCACCAGTGTCTGCCTCAGGCCCATTCCAGAAGCCAAGGCCAATACCT